>NW_020837995.1:2848922-2922379 GCF_003676395.1 Aethalodelphis obliquidens
GAAAATTCTATTTTACAAGGAGTTGTTTCTTATGCTATATTTGTTGTTATTTTTTTTTTTACCATCCTTCGTTTTTTTTTTTTTTTTTTTTTTTTTTGTTGTTGTTGTTGTTGCTGTGCTTGCTGCATGTGGGATCTTGGTTCCCCGACCAGGAATTGAACCCGTGCCCCTTGCAGTGGAAGCTTGGAGTCTTAACCACTGGACGGCTAGGGAAGTCCATACCACTCTTGCTTTTAGGAAGGGAACTCGGAAGAAAATTAATATTCATGGTTGCTATATTTTTCTTAGTAATGAACAAGTCACATGACTATCATATAGACAATTAAAATAGAATCATAACACCAGTCGTAACCTCTTCAAAATCTTAATATGTCACGGAGGTGAGAAGTTTGAACAAATAATCCCCAAAAAGAAGATGACAATTTGGAACATATACAGAGCAACCTATAAACTCAAAAATTTCTTCAAGACACCAAGAAGTTTAAGGTAAGTATTCTTTTGCTGGACAAGTTAAAAATGAATATAATATATATTTAATGTTGACATTTTTATACCAAAAGCTATAGCTTAATCTTTCATATTATTGAACCATCTAAAATAAGCTAACTTTCCACATTACATGGCTATTTTTATTTATTTAACCATGAGCTGCTAACCTTGGAAGGCTTTGCCTTATTCATTATTCAACCTAAGTAGCTACTTTTCACTTTGATGTAAGTTACTAATTTATAGACTGCTTTTACCCTAAGTCATCTGGTGACAAAGCACTGCTCCAGAAGTAGATTTTGAAGATAAGCAGCTTAAAGCAGGTGAATATTGAAGTCAGCTTGATGTTCACTCAATAATTCATTAAAAGGAAACAGTGAAAAGGAAGTTACTGTTGGCCAGAAAAATGTCCTCTTCACCATCATATTCAGCTGTTAAGTTTTCATTAAGTGGTGTGTTTTACACAACTGCATTAAGAAATCATTACATTTCTGCAACTAAACTGACAGTGAATAAAGCCTTTGGTGTGTTGGTTATTATAAAAGACAGACTCCAAATTCATTTGGAAATGGCCGAGCAACTGCTTTCCTGTTAACAAATTCAGAGAACATCCACTCAAGATAAGAATGCATGAAACCAAGAGACCAGGTCTACATTATCCCTCCAAATGAGCATTTATTGTAAAATGGGGGCTTTCAGGAGTTTCCATTCTATTATTAACTATTCTTCCTGTTCTTCTCCTTCTTCACTCAGGCAAAAACATTGAGCCCCCCCCCTCAAAAAAAAAGACCTCATGTTGTCCAGTCTCATCATTATACAGATAAATAACAGTAATGCCTAGTGGTTAACAGTGGAGGCTCAGGAGTCAGCCTGGCTGAGCTCAAATCCTGGCTCAGTCACTTTCCATTTGTGTGACCTTGGCCAAGTGATTTATTTGTCTGTACTTGGTTTTTCTGAACTGCAAAGTGAAAGTTACAGACTAATGAAAGTATGTACAGTCTTGGGTTACTATAAGAAGTAAGTGGAGGACCTACAGGCTGTCATACAGAGTGAAGTAAGTCAGAAAGAAAAAGACAAATACCGTATGCTAACACATATATATGGAATTTAAGAAAAAAAAATGTCATGAAGAACCTAGGGGTAAGACGGGAATAAAGACACAGACCTACTAGAGAATGGACTTGAGGATATGGGGAGGGGGAAGGGTAAGCTGGGACAAAGTGAGAGAGTGGCATGGACTAATATATACACTACCAAATGTAAAATAGATAGTTAGTGGGAAGCAGCCGCATAGCACAGGGAGATCAGCTCAGTGCTTTGTGACCACCTAGAGGGGTGGGATAGGGAGGGTTGGAGGGAGGGAGACGCAAGAGGGAAGAGATATGGGAACATATGTATATGTATAACTGATTCACTTTGTTATAAGCAGAAACTAACACACCATTGTAAAGCAATTATACTCCAATAAAGATGTAAAAAAAAAAAAAAAAGAAGTAAGTAGGGCTATACGTATATGTTAGATGTTACTACAAATAGGAGAACTGAAGCTGTGGAGTTAAGGGATTTGTGTTACGTTTCCTCAGCTAGTCAGCAATGGACTTCTTCAGTCCATAGCACCATCTTCCATCAGTGAACAGCACGCTGGTAGGGGACATAGTTCCTTGCTGCCTAAACGGCACCCATTCCTCTTTCTTCAGGTAACAGCAAATTAAGGTTTCCTTTGGAAAGTCCCTTGACCCCCACTCTTAGTCCATGTGCCTCACTTTATTTCGGGGGAGCAAAGGAGTGTCCCTTAAGCCAGGCCTGGACAATCAGAGTATTCCATCCTGGCCACAGGGTTTGGTTCAGGGAGGGATGCGCGACTCCAGGTTAATGAGATGCCATCCAGTTCCAGCTGGAACAACTGGAGAGAGAAGCCCCTGTCCAATAGATGTGACTATTAAGATATAAGCTCAGAGCCCTTGGTGATCATCTTGGCTTTAAGAGGGTAAAGCCTGAGTGAAAAAGAAGCCAACAGAGGGAAAGATAGCTAACAAATGGAGAGAGGAATAGCCCTGGTGGCATCACGCGACACTTGGATCAAGCCACATCTGAAAATGGGGGAGACCTACCCTTGGGCATTTCAGTTAGTCAGCCAATAAACTGGCTGCTGTCACTCTCACCAAAAAAGTTCTGACTTACACAAACATTTAAAAAATATATCGCATGGTTCTAGCCTCAGGAACAAACCTGAGTATTTTCTTGTACTCTGAAAGCAATCTTCCTGTTACAACATGGAAAGCAAATTCAACAGTCCTCCTTCATCCGTGATATTTCGTTACTGTCTCGGTCAGATGAGCAACCTGCGCAGCTGCGGAGGGTGCGCTCTGGAATCCGATCTGAGTTGGAATCCCAGCCCTTCCACAGGCTAGTCCCTTCTCCTTCACTGGTTATTTAACCTCCCGAACCTTAGTGTCCTATCTGAATAGACTTACCGCAAGGATTCAGTGAGATGATGCATGCAAGATACTGAGCATTAAGAACATAGTTATGATAATAATAAAGATGACTAATGTTTACTGGTGTGTACTACACTCTATGAGCACTTTCTAGATACCAACTCCCTGACTCTTCATAACAACCTTGTGTGGTTAGGGTTCCATTCCTTATTTTGCAACTGAGGAAACTAGAGACAGAGAGGTTAAGTCATTTGCACCCATCAGGACAGCCAGTAAGTTTTGGAGCCAGAATTCTTATTTTAGGAGTCAAATGCATTACTATTCTGCTAAACTGCCCCTCATTTTGTCCAATATTATTAGCTGCTGAGGTTGTTGCTAATGATAACTGACCCTTGACATAAGTTCAAAAGCTGACTTAGATTCTGCAGTAGTGATTTTGAAGCAGCTGGGCCCAAAGGTTCAAGGTTGAATAGGATATAAGACCTTCTCTAGAGGAGTTTATAACATAGTTAGGAGTAGAACTGGGTGAGAAGAGACAAGTGTTGTTTTATAGAAGTTATGGTAACCTCTCTGAGCCTTGGTTTCTTCATCTGTAAAATGGTTTTTCCTATGCCCTGGGTTTTTTTTTTTTTTTTACATCTTTATTGGAGTATAATTGCCTTACAATGGTGTGTTAGTTTCTAAATCAGACAATAAAAAAGGGCATAAAGAGTAAAAGATGACACAAATAATCCCACCACTGAGTGTTGAGATTTTCAACATTTCAATATATATTTAAATGCACTGCCAAAAAAAGATCATAATGTCTTGTAGCCTGCTTTTATCAAGATATTCTTAACATCTTACAATATTAGAATATATAGACCTAGTTTCGTATTTTCTTAAAAATTCCTTTATATTTAGTATTCTATGATATAAAAGTACTTGACTTACTTAACCGATTCTCTATTGATGGACATTTAGACTGTTTTTAACATTTTTTTACGATGAATAATTCATCTATACATCTTTCAGTACTTACTTTATTACTTTCTTAGGAGGTATTCCCAGATTCTGGGTTAAAGGGTTTTCGCACTTTTAAACTCCTGTGTTACCTACAGCTAAGTTACCTTCCAGAAAGGTTTTCAGGGAATAGAATTACTTTTCACTTTTTCATGGACAATGGCATAGAGAGAATCTCAATGGCTTGCTGAAGATAATCCAATCACTCACTGAGGTACCTATATATCCATCTGTTAAAAACTTGAGATGTTTTAGAGCTGGAGATATCAACTGAAATCACTTCATCTAAGTCTACTATTTTTATAGCAAATTGAGGAAGGAAGGAGTGTCATTTCTGAATTCAAGGGCTTCTCTCTTTAGTCCTTCCTTGAACTGGAAGCTGATGTCTGCAACTTGACAGGGAGTCATCCTGCCACTCCAGTGTTATAAGCTCTAGACTTTTTTTAAAAAATGGGTCTATATTGTTTTTGGTAATCAGTCCTTTCCACCACAATTTTTTTCACCATGTACACCAACAGTCAGGGTGCAGACAGGATCTCAGACCTGGTGTCTTAAAACAAACCAAAAAATTTTAAGGTGGAAATGGTTCTCAGTAAGTCCCTTCCAGATCTAGGATTCAGTAATGCTCTTTAGACATTTTCCTCCTTGAATCATGTGTGGTTAGTTCCAGGCCCTTCCTAATGACCACTAGGCGTCAGACTTTCCCATCTCTCCTCCAACTGTGCTGCTTACCCAGTAATTAACTCATTTGCTCAAAGCCATTAACTCTTACCTAAGGGGGCTTCTTTGTCATCATATGAACATGGTCATTATGATGCAGAAACCTAGCAGATTTCAACAGGACTTATTTAGTGTGACTGTCTCCTAGCTACTAGCCTTTCAACAGAGCTCTTCACTGCAAAGCCCAAGCCCTAAACCAGGTGAGGTGGAAGAAAGACCAAAAACCAGGCTTTTCATTTCCCAAGGGGAGTCATGGAATGCCGCTACTTTTCACCATATAGGTATCTGCACCCTTGTGGCCAATAGGGTGCTGGTGTATTCTGCATCTTAAAGGCAACAAAATGCCAAGGCAGCCAACAGCAGGCTCTGAATTCTGTACCTAAGGTGGGTTGCAATGTAACAGCTTATCATCAACCAAGCATTTCTTCAACATCCAGGCTCACAGGGCACTGCACTTGAAATCCAGAAAAGGGTATTTTCATTCAGCCAGTCGTTCAATTATTCAGCAAGTACTTATTAAACTCCTCCCAGGCGTTGCGGTCCCAGTGATGAAGAAAATAACACGGGGTAAACACACCCACAGAACAGCTTGTGTAACAACAAGACCGACTCCAGGCTGCTTCATCCCTCCTGGCTTAGAAGAGGCCGTAGAGGTGGGATTAAATCTATGGCCATGTCTCCCGGCCGGACTAACTCTCCCCTAGCAACCCATGTCACCTTGGAGGGTCTTAGTGTCATAGCCTCAACACCTCCTCACTTCCTTTTCTCCCCACCCGACAGCATCCCTAAGAGGGGGAGACCAAAAAAAAAACCCTTATCTCAGATGTGGGGGAAGCAAAACAGAAAAGTGGAAGAGGTTTTCTCAAGTCATGTAGGAGGACAAGGGCCGAACCAGCATTCTGGGCTCCGTGAGCTGCATCATAGGAGACCCCATGAAAATGGTTTTCAGTCGAGACCTAGATTATAGCACTATGTACAGTGTCTTGCAGAGAGCAGCTCTCTCTTAATATCTGGAATATTACAAATCTCTCAATATTAGGGAACTGATGAACGAGAATAGAAAGCTTCACCTTGTGAACTAGTTCCCATGAAACAGAGCATCCTGCCTATAATGCCTCCAAGGAGAAAACTCTCATCCTGGAGACATCTCACCTTCCTTTCCTGAAGGAAGGAAGTACCTTGACAGGTACTGACTCACCTGGACAAATGCATCAGTTGTGATTTCCTGCAGTTTATGTCAACCTCTGCAGAACTGCTCAGACCCAAACAGCAGCCCAGTCCATGTAGCTGAGATCCATTTAGATCTTTTTTATATATATATAAATTTATTTTATCTATTTATTTTTGCCTGCTTTGGTTCTCTGTTGCGGTGCGCGGGCTTCTCATTGCGGTGGCTTCTCTTGTTACAGAGCATGGCCTCTAGGCACGCAGGCTTCAGTAGTTGCAGCACATGGGCTCAGTAGTTGTGGCTCACAGGCTCTAGAGCACAGTCTCAGTAGTTGTGGCACATGGGCTTAACTGCTCCGTGGCATGTGGGATCTTTCCAGACCAGGGCTCGAACCAGAGTCCCCTGCATTGGCAGGCGGATTCTTAACCACTGCACCACCAGGGAAGCCCCCATTTAGATCTATTTTAATTTGTCCAAGAAATCATCATTACCAGAGGGTGTCTCCCCAAATAACTGAGTGTTCCCCATTTGTTTATCTTGAACTTTGCTTAACACTTCCAGAATAAAAAAATACCTTTGTAAGATATGGCTATAAAATAATGAGACATGCATTCTCCCTCTTCTTCACCATACACAAACATTTTCTCTAAATAAATCAGAATTGCTCTTTTTTTCCTGCACTTTACTTTGAATTGGTAAAAAAAAAAAAAAGTACTATTTCTAAAACAAATAAACACAATCACAACAACAAGGACAATAAAACACACCATCAGCATCTTCACAGTTCATGAGTCTCAGACTTTCCTCTTCAATTTGCATTGCCAGGCTCTGAACAACCCCAGTAGAGAATCCTCTCCCCCTTCCTAAGAAATGCTTAGAGTGGCTCTGAGAGCCACATTTCTTTCCCTTTCCACAGCTCCTAAAAAGGGATGTGACAGCATGGATTCACCTATCCAACCCAATGCCAGGGCAGTGCCTCACCTACCAGCCCTGGGAGGCTGTTGGCTCCCTTGGGTCAGTTCAGTTCTCCCCACGTGAGTCATCTGGAAAACTGAACTGGGCAGCTCAGCCCTTGAATAGCCATTCCACTCCTGTGAAGATATTTTCTGAATAAGCACTCAGCAACCACACTAGCTTCAGCTAAAAAAAACAAGATATGGCCATTTCCTTTAGAGCTAGGGTAAAGAATAGCTCCACAGGGCACAGGAAGAGGGTAGTCCTAAGGTCAGGTAGGTACTTTAAAAATGTGAGCATTGAGGGACTTCCCTAGCTGTCCAGTGGTTAAGACTTAGCCTTCCAATGCAGGGGGCGCGGGTTCGATCCCTGGTTGGTGAGCTAAGATCTCACATGCCTGGGGGCCAAAAAACCAAAACATAAAACAGAAGCAATATTATAACAAATTCAATGAACACTTTAAAAAAGGTGGACCACATCAAAAAAATTCTTTAAAAAAAATAGTGAGCATTGAGGTAGCCATAATCCTTAGTTTCTCATCTAAAAATAACTTATTGCTCAGGAATAATGGAAAGTCTGGAGATGAGAGCCTGCATCCTCATTAGGGACATTAAGAGCTGGACTAGGAACAGTTTCCAGAACATACTTCTACCCAGGACCCTACATCTCCTACACCTTTCCCACTTCTGTTAAGAAGGGAGGCTGTGGGGCTTCCCTGGTGGCGCAGTGGTTGAGGGTCCGCCTGCTGATGCAGGGGACACGGGTTCGTGCCCCGGTCCGGAAAGATCCCACATGCCGCGGAGCGGCTGGGCCCGTGAGCCATGGCCGCTGAGCCTGTGCGTCCGGAGCCTGTGCACCACAACGGGAGAGGCCACAACAGTGTACCGCAAAAAAAAAAAAAAAAAAGTGGATATCGTTCAATTGTTGACAGGCCACCCTATGTGGAGGAATGCACAGAAGTGGAAGCCAAGGTGGTCAGCAGACATCTTGAGAGCATCCAGAGGAGAAGGGGTTCCTGGCCTTCAGATTTGAAGGGAATGTCCTCATTGGGTCACAGCACAGAGTTCTCCAACCTGGGGGAAGGTCACTTTGCCCTCAAATGTTTGGAGTGTTCTAAATGCTGAACCATGCAAGGCCTCGAGCGCATTTAGCCGATGGAGCAGAGGAGATGGAAGGGACTTTTGGAAAATGCACTATTATTTCAGTAATTTGATATTAAGTCTTCCTATGAAGCATTTACAAGGTAGACTCTACACCCATCACAACACAGAGATGCAGGCAAGCATCTCTCCTTGTAGGAAAGAGGCATAGCCTTTATGGAGCCTGGTTCAGAGACGGTAAGATATTTATTCCAATGGGCTGGTGGTTAAAACTAAAATTCTTAAGCTTTTCGGAAATCATCACATTCAGGTGCATGTCATCACTTTATGTGAATCCAGCCACAATTTCCCATTGCCTTCTGTCACAATTTCAATATTATTTTCCCCTGTCATTTCATGATAAAGTCCTGAAACTTGGTGTCTTTTCTGTTCTGATCACTTCTATGATCAGTTATCACTCTCCTTAACAAATACCGAGGCTGGTGAATTTATTGGCAACCAGAATAACTACCCATTTAATACTCACTTAATACTCATTTCATAATACAATAAGTTTTTGTCAAATGGAAACAGCATTGCAACCACACATGGACATGAGGCAGTCTAAGTACAAGGACTTCCCTCATGCACTGTCTTCACCACATACATATGAAAACTTGCATATGAGACAGGACCAAAGGCCCAGCACATCTCTGCTCTCACTTGGAGAAAACACGTGAGTGGTGTATGGACCTGCACCCTCTGCTCCACGCAGGTACCAGAAGACCTGGAGCTGTGCAGTAAGTAAGATGTGCTCGCTCACTGTGCAACCTGGAGAAGGACCTAGAAATAAACGTAAATGCAGTTCTGGGTTTTCTGAATAAATAGCAAAGAGTAGGGCTCAGTGAGGGTGTTGGCTGGGCACAGCTAGATATGGCTATATCCAGCTTTTTTGCTCCATGAGAAGTTGAAAGAATGGATCCATTTGTTCTTTAGAGTCAACAGTGACTTCCGAGCAACTTCCTGACTGCTTGGGTTTCCCAAGTGAAGCCCCAGAATTGCATCGCCTCTCACTGCACTGCAGAGGTATCTGCACCCTCATTGCTAATAGGGTGCCGGTGTGGGCAGCCCTGAACACCACCCCTTATCCATCTTAAAACAACACGATGCCAAAGCAGCTGACACTAGGCTCTAAGTTCTGTGCATGCAGTGAGTTGAAATATAACATTATCGACCAAGCACTTACTGAGTGGCCGCTGCATACGAGGCGCTGCACTTAAAGTCCAGAAAAGTGTATTTTCATTTTGCCACTCATTCATTTATTCAACAGGTACTTGTTGAACTGCTTGCAGGCACTGAGGTCCCAGTGAAAGAAAACAACACAGGGTAAACACACCTGCAGTACAGCTTGTGTAACCACAAGACCGCTTCACACCACACCCAATTCCAGGCTGCTTGATCCCTGCTGCTGTAGAAGAGGCTGAAGAGGTGGGATTAAAGCTATGGCCAAGTCTCCCAGCCAAAGTGTCTTTCCCCTGACAACACATGTCACCTTCTTGGAAGGCCTTAGTGTCAAGCCTCAGCACTTCCTCCTCTCCCTACCTGACAGAATCCCTGAGAGGAGTGACTAAAAAAACCCCTTATCTCAGACATGGGAGAACCAGATAGAAAAGTGGAAGCGGTTTTCTCAAGTAGCATAGAAGCACAGAGTCCAGACCAGGATTCTGGGCTCCGTGAGCTGCATCATAGGGGACCCCATGAAAATGGTTTCCAACCAAGACAGATAATAATGGCAACCAAGGCTCTTCAAGTCCTGCCACCCCAGTGATGTTAGAGAAATATCAATCATGTGTGAAGGCAATCAAGTTGACCAGACAGAGTTCATCTACCAGAAAGAGTCCATAGTTGTTTGAGCTCATTCCAAGGACTCTGGGGTACAGGAGTTTGAGTTAAACTGCAGAGAAGGTGGAAAAGGCTGCATCCACCAACACACCTCCAAGGAGCCTGACCAGCGGCCATCATCCTTTCAGACCCACAGTGAGTAAAATGTGTTCAGTAACACAAATGAATTCCTACCTTAAACTTTGGGGCCCAGCACCTTACCACCCTCCCCAGAATTTGGCTGAGTATAAAAACCAGCTCTAACTTGAAAAGCTAGCCATGCTTCATGATTGTTTCTGAGGAATATGCTCTTTGTGCCCGGGTAAGGGAAGTCATGACACAGGCTTCCTCACAACTGAACTGCGTCTGTGGCTCAAGAGACGCAGGGCTGGTGAACAGATGTGCCCTCGCTGCCTGCAGCCATCTCTGCTCTGTCCAGCTGCCAGGACGGCTCGGACAGAGACTGGAAAGTACATGGTGTTTACTGCTCTTCAGCCCTCCCCGGTGACCATGCTGTCCCCTGTCTTTCAGAACAAGACCCTGCTGTTCCTCAGGCAGGAGCCTCGCAGACCTGGCATGTCATGTCAGCTGTCCTCACATGCAGGTCACTGTGTACAGTGGATTGACATACGTCTCCCCTTGAACCTGGAGTGTTTAACTGTTTGATGCAGACTGCCCAGCCACAGCAGTGCTAAGATGGACAGGACTGAGTGAGTTTCCTGGAGGAGAAGGACTGTGTCAGGAAAGAGTCGAAAAAGAGCAGAAATGGGGTGCACCGTGGCCATCTGCCAAAAACCCTGAAAAGGCTGATCAGACAGCTTGCTGCTAAAAGCATGTCCAGTGTTTACCAATAAACACGTTTGCAGTCATATGAACATCTTCTGGGAACGAAGAAAGCAATGTGGAAATGAACCTAGTTTGTTGAAACACCAAATTTCATTAGAAGGGCCAAGCAGTGGCTTTATAAGTACGGAGAATAGAAGATGACATCTATCGTATGTTGTTAAGGTCATCGGGAAGATGCCCCTCCCTATAGATGCCCCAAGAAGACCCCAATTTTTCAGTGATAGAGATTTAGTTCTTTCAGGCTGCACCTTTTCTAGGCTTCTCCTTTAATATGTAAATACCTTTAAACGGGGTACCCTGTTAGCACCTAATATCTTACCGGTTATGACCTTTTCAGCTTGCTTTCAGCCCTGATCCCACGGAAGAGCTCTGGGTCTTTGGAAGAGGGAGATGGTTAGGATGAGAAAAGGGGAACAAAGGGCCCACGTAGGGAACTAGGAACAGCCTTCCCTGCTCCATGAAGGGTGGGCCCATGCTAAGATGCACACGAATCTGCAAAACCGGCTAATGAAAATTCCCCTTTGTAAGCATAAAGCCTTGTTTTTTTGTTTGTTTGTTTTTTTGCGGTACACGGGCCTCTCACTGTTGTGGCGTCTCCCGTTGCGGAGCACAGGCTCCGGACGCGCAGGCTCAGTGGCCTATGGCTCACGGACCCGGCCGCTCCACGGCATGTGGGATCTTCCCAGACCGGGGCACGAACCCGCGTCCCCTGCATCGGCAGGCGGACTCTCAACCACTGCGCCCCCAGGGAAGCCCAAGCTTTGTTTTTATATCAAATCTTTGGGTATTTGACTCTGGCAATTCCTCTCAATTTCTCTAAATCATTATTAGAAGGTAGAATAAGCTTGAAGAACTGGTATTTAAATGATGTCTGTGTCTTGTGTGTGTATGTGTGTGTGTGTGTGTGTGTGTGTGTGTGTATGTAATTCCCTACAGCCCCTGAAATAAATTGGGACTAAGCTTGGCAATAGTTAATTTACTATAAATAAATATGCTAAGCAATGTGAGTTACTTACCAGTCTCTTCACCATAAATGTCCTACGTGAAAACTGACCCCTGCTTGACACCTCAGCTATTTTAAAGCTACATGTACAAGTTCCTCAGCTCTGCTAATCTGTAAAGTCTAAAATGTCCTTGCTTCTAGGCTCTGTGGGACTCTTCTGACAAGGAAAGTTGGTGTCAGGGAATAATTAGGTCCTGTTGGAGAGGGGGAAGGAAATGTCAAGAGCTTATTATTTCTGGTCACCTTGTTAGACATTTATATTGAAATGCTGTAGAAAATAACACAGACGTGCAGAATATTCAAGTCAGTGAGAATAATTGCATTGGCTAAAGAGAAATTAATTCATTTCACTTCAAAGCAACTGTTTAGTTTTAGAGCACAGACTCCAAATAAAACAGAAATATACCAGATTAGTCTCTCCGCCGGGGACTGAGCAAACAGGCTAGGTCTCACTGTCTCAAACAAATTGGCTATCGGACATAGATGAAATGTTTATACCAGTAACCTCCTTTACCCCATCCCTTGATAGAATGTTATAGATCTTATACATACTCTTCAGCCTATCTCTCTTAATCTATCCCCATGAAGATCTAAATATGTAAGCCATGAAGAAGAGCTTTATAGCAGATGTGATTTTGTCGGAATGAATAAAGACTAGTTTGTAATTCACAATCCCCTTAAACAGAATATGACTCTCAAGAGAAACCATTATTTCTGCCTCTGACAAGTGCAGAACAATTGAATATTTCTATATCCAAATTCCAAAGTGGTCAGCTCTTAGATAAATTCAATGTAAATTAATAAAATGATGACATTTTCATTTTTACATGGAGACCGCCACTTGGGAATATGAGGAGAGAAAAGTCTCTAAGAAACCTGAGCAAAACAAGAAGCCTGAAGTGTAGATGTCTATGAGTGATAAGTCAGGGCTCTTACTGAAATTTACTTGATCAGTTGGCAGGTAAGGTTGTAAGGTGAGGTTGTATGCTCTGTTTGGTTACACTGTAATCACTGGGACAAGTAGTGTCTATGGGGTGCTCAGCATTGAAAGGTGGGTGTATCTCAGCTTGAGTTAGTGAGAACACTTAGCCCAAAGATATGAGATGGAGACATGAAATTACAACATGCATATCCAAATGTCACTATAAAAGCGTCATTGCATTCCTCAACACTTCATACTTTTGCATATAGACAAGGAATCTTACTAACATTCTCTCTCCCCCTCGTCCCCCCCCCAGTTATCCTTTCATAGCTGAATAACTGATCAAACTCACAGCTCCTGATTTACACTTAGAGAAATCAAGAAACAGAGAGGTTAGGTTATTTGTTCAAGGGCACCAGCAGCAGAGATGGACTTACAAATGATTGCTTCTTGATTCTCTGGGCACTGCCTCTCCTCACTTCAGCACGAACGTCGAATATTTTTATTTGAATTAATTTTTATTTTGGATTTCTATCTGCATGCAAAGTGCACATGGACTGTGTATCTCAGTCCTATGGCTGGAAGTAGCAGCAGTTCCATCCCCTTCTGGAACAAGGTTCCATGGGGCCCCAGGCCTGGCTTCAGAAGCTGGTCCCAGGCTCTACAGGGTGTGTGTGTGTGTGTGTGTGTGCGCGCGCACTTGTGGTGTGTGTGCACCAAGCCGATCTTGAGGGCCCGAGTGGGTCAGGACCCCTGTGAGGGTAGCATCTTTACATCGATCCCACACAAAGGAGCAGAAGTGACGCAGCTCAGATCAGGTTCCTGTTCCCCAGCTCCTACAGGCCGTCCTGCCCATGTCCCTGCAGAGACCCCCTGGGGAGGCTTCAAAAGGGAGCCTTTGGCTGACAAGGCATCGACTTGTCACCAGCAGAATGTGCCTTCCCAAGGTGGCACAGAGGGTACAACCCTTTATACACAGTGACTCATCTGTAATCTCTAGCTAACAGGGAATTTAAGCAAAATCCGCTTTAGAAGACGAAAGTGTGTGAAACTGGAGGTCAGCCTGGGGCAGAAACTATTCAGGTCAGTGGGAGGGCTGGGGACCAGAGCCTAAACTTTTTCCATGTGATGCTCTTTCATCATCTTCAAGCCATTGGCTCACCGTGTTCTCCTGCCCTTTTCAGCCACCATTTTAATCATCGGCCTCGTGGCTTTGCATTTCTGCTGCCCAGTGTCACTCAACCCCTCCTCCTTCCCCAGCCTCCCAAGCCAGGGCCAAAGGTGATTTAAGGTCCTTGAAAGTTCACTTTAGTCTCCCACAAGGTGAACTGTTGCTTTCTGATGAAGCCTCACAACCCCAGTGAGCTTGTGAAAATATTCCACACAAAAATAGCGTTGCGCTAACTGTGTTAAAGTCAAAAGAGTTTTCACATACTTAGCCTCAAATTACTCCCTCTCGTTTTCCTCCAAGCTTACAAGATACAGTTAATCATTTCTGGATCTTTCCAAAGAATTCTATGAGTTGATTCAAGGGCTTTTTTTTTTTTAAAACAATGTCCCATAAGACTCACAACAGTTAGGTTTGGAACACTTACTGAAAACTACAGACTCGCTCTCCCTCCCTCACTTGCTTTGGATGGGTGATAAGGTGGTAAGAAAATTTGAGAGCACAGCCCTCTGAAAGGATCGACTTTATAGTGAGTGGCAGGATGCATGACTCCCGGCTTCTTCCTCCAAAGGCTGGGTTGCTCAGAAGCCAGTCCTGGGAGACCGGCATCAGGGAATCTTGAAAGGAGCCTCAAATTCACCCTAGGCTGAGCCCAAACCCTTGGAGGTCCTGCCATCCTGACTCTGTCTCCAAACAATCTTCCAAACACAGGATGCCCTGAGGTGGGTCCCGGAGCAGCTCTCACAGGGTAACCTTGATTTTTCCTAAACTTCAGAACTAATTCACCAAGTAAACTCCAGAACCAGTACCAGTCATCACTCTGCTGCAGCCTTTCCAAGCGTCTCGTCTGGGCTACCTTCAGGATTACCACTGGGGGGAGAACACTGTCTCCTTTGAAGTCAAGACGTTAAGGGCAACAGAGTTTACTCTGGGGATATTCTATTGTCTGGCCCCAAACATAGTCTTTCATTCTGTGCAGGTAAAATGAAGCTGCCCATGTGTGAGGTGACAGGAGAGTTATGTATGAGCAAGAGGCTTTTTTTTTTTTTTGAGAGAATATATCTACATAAATGTGTATAAAATAAAGTAAGAAGGGAATAATAATAATAAATAATAGTCAGGGTAACATAGCACCTTACATACCTGGGAAAGTTTGTCTGTGTGTGTTTTATTGTGGTAAAACGTACAAAAAATGTACCATTTAAGCCACATTTAAGGGTAGAGTTTGATGTCATTAAGTCCATTCACATTGTTGGGCAGCCATCCCCACCATCCATCTCCAGAACTTTCTTGTCTTCCCAAACTGAAACTCTGTACCCATTAAACAATAACCCCCGTTTTCCCCTCCCCTCCGCCCCTGGCAACCACCATTCTACTTTCTGTCTCTGTGAATTTGACTACTCTAGGTACCTCATACAACTGGAATCCTTCAATATCTGTCCTCTTGTGAAGTTATAAGCACTCTAGGTATATGAACTTTTTAATCATAATACTATCTCTGTAAGGTAAGATGATTAACCCATTTTACAGATGAGGAAATTGAAATACAGAGAGGTTAAGGGCGAAGTAGAAAGTAAATGTTCAGAGAGAAGAGAAAGGTCTCCCTTCCTTAGGTTCTCTGTCCCCAGGGGTCTACGCGGCACTGAAAGCAAACAATCCTCTTGTTGGAGGCCCATCAGAGCACCTGCCGGCCCCATCTATGTGTCCACATAAGGGCTGAGCAACTGGACAGGGCACTCCCCCAGGAGAGAAGAGGGAATGTGCTGAAGGAGTTAAGTGTCTCCTGTCCCCACCTCACCGCCCTCCCAACACGCCTCGCAGGCTGAGCTGATGACCCGGACAGGATCCGAGCCAAAGGACTAATCCATCACAAAATGGACGTTCTATTTTGGGCAGGCGGTAGGAGCAGATGCCCAGAGCCTGCACATCGCGGAGGCAGCGCCCAGGGACGTGCCCACACAGGCCCTTTCGCACTCACGACTCCACCCGCTGCCCAATGAGGAGAAATGGACTGCACGGAGGCAGCCGGTTCCCCGCCGAAGCGTTAGGACAATCAAAACTAGACTTGGCGCCACTGGAATCTCTTAGGTGGGCCCTTCTGAGAAACCCGACTCTCTTACCTCGACTACGTTTAGAACCTGCCAAAACCATGTCCATTACCTCACTTTCCTTACAAATCCATCCCACTCCTTACCTCTTTTTTTGGTTTGGTTTTTGTTTTAATTTTTATTGGAGTCTAGTTGCTTTACAGTGTTGTGTTAGTCTCTACCGTAGAGCAAAGTGAATCAGCTGTACGTATACATATATCCCCTCTTTTTGGGATTTCCTTCCCATTTAGGTCACCACAGAGCATTGAGTAGAGTTCCCTGTGCTATACAGTCGGTTCTCATTAGTTATCTATTTTATACATAGTATCAATAGTGTATTTATGTCAGCTGCCAATCTCCCAATTCCTCCCACCCCCCATATCACATTTTCTTTATCTATTCATCCATCAGTGGACACTTAGGTTGTTTCCACGTCTTAGCTATTTTAAATAATGCTGCAGTGAACACAGATATACGAACATCTCTCCAAGACCAAGCTTTCAATTGTTTTGTGTATAGGCCCAGAAGCAGAATTGCTAGATCATATGGTAGTTCCATTTTAAACTCTTTGGGTAACCTCCATACTGATTTCCATAGTGGCAACACCAATTACATTCTCACTAACAGGGCACAGAAAAAGGAACCTTTAGCTCTATATCCTCACTAATGCTTGTTATTTCTTGTCTTTTTTTTTTTTTAACATCTTTATTGGAGTATAATTGCTTTACAATGGTGTGTTAGTTTCTGCTTTATAACAAAGTGAATCAGTTATACATATACATATGTTCCCATATGTCTTCCCTCTTGCGTCTCCCTCCCTCCCACCCTCCCTATCCCACCCCTCCAGGTGGAAACCACTCCTTACCTCTTGATCCACCCTCCTGCCTCTCCGCTTCCACTCCCAGGACAGCGGATTTTTCTCCTAAATCCATATGGGAGCCTGATGACTGGCCGTCAATCACCACCCCAGTCTCTAAATTAAGGAAAGGAAATCAACTCACGGCTGCTGCCCCCAGGGCAGTTCCATCTCAGGGTGTTTCGGTGGCCGGAAGTCCTCGCTTTCTGACGCAGAACAGCATCTTTGTGCCCCTGTGGAGATTATGTCCTGCAGCCTCCTCCCTCCCATAACCTTTGACCACTTGTTTCCCTGCTTGCATTGAACTGGACAGAGCAGCCCAGTGATTCCTTCAGTGACTGCACTCTCAAGATAGGTCAGGGAGGGCTTCCCTGGTGGCGCCGTGGTTGAGAGTCCGCCTGCCAATGCAGGGGACGCGGGTTCGTGCCCCGGTCCGGGGCCGCGGAGCGGCTGGGCCCCTGAGCCATGGCCGCTGAGCCTGCGCGTCCGGAGCCTGCGCGTCCGGAGCTCTGCGCGTCCGGAGCCTGCGCGTCCGGAGCCTGTGCTCCGCAACGGGAAAGGCCACGACAGTGAGAGGCCCGCGTACCACACACAAAAAAAAAAGTTAGGTCAGGGAGGGGAGTCGAAAAAAAAAAGGAAAAACAGTGGCGGGGCACTACGGGTTAGAAAGCCCTATTTTGAAATGCAATCGCCTTTGAAATCAATCTTCATGGCTTGACGACTCCTTTGTAGGTATCAGTTCCCCCCCGCAGGCAGAAAGAAGCATATTTTGGATCATGGAGCAAAGCATGTTTACAGGTTTCATTAGAGATTCTGTGAGAGACTTTTACAAATCTAAAGCTTTAACTAAGTATCTGAAATGGAAGTTCTGACAGTATTTAGAGGGGAAAGGGATCGTCTCTGGCTCTGTGGGTATTTGGGGCCTATATAATGGAATCACTTTGCTGTACACTTGAAACTAACACAGCTTCGTTAAATTAACTACGCTTCTATTTTTTTAAAAAGTGGTTGGCTGGTATTCTTTTCCTGTAAATTTTCTAATCCTACCTGTGTGTTTGCCTAACCCAGTTACTACTTCACGTTTTCCCTGTTTCCATCTAGACCACTCATTTCTCTAAGACTCTGTCAGTGGAGTCCTAGCTGGACTTCAGTGCATGGAAACTTGGGTCCTCCTGCTGCCTTCTGCCCTCTGCCCTCTGCCAACCTCCCAGGCCTCCTACTCGGCCCACACAAGCAACAGACCACAGAGGAGAGGCGTCTTACCAAACTGGGCACGGGAAGCATATTTGATACTTTGATGGTATATGAATAATCCAGGCCATGAGTGGATGAAAAACACTGCCTCAGGTGAGCTAATGGTACGTGTATCATGCCTGAGAACCCAGAAATAATCCGCACCTGCCTCATTTGCTCTTAAAAAGCTCCTCACCTCTACCACTACCACTCAGCCCTCCACTTGCTTGGCCCTTTGCTCTTTCTCTGCTTCAGCCGCAGGCTCGCTCTCTGAGCTTTGGCTTTTCTTACAGACTCTATCCCCCAACCTCCACCCCCAAAGCTATATTGAGTTCATTGGTATAATGGAAAACAAGAGCTGAGTATGTTTTGGAGATCAGTTAATGCGTGATTTTTTTTTGTTGTTAATAAACTTATTTATTTTTGGCTGCGTTGGGTCTTCATTGCTGTGTGCGGGCTTTCTCTAGTCGTGGCGAGTGGGGGCTACTCTTCACTGTGGCACCCGGGCTTCTCATTGCGGTGGCTTCTCTTGTTGCAGAGCACAGGCTCTAGGCACGCGGGCTTCAGAAGTTGTGGCACGTGGGCTCAGTAGTTGTGGCTTGCGGGCTCTGGAGCACAGGCTCAGTAGTTGTGGTGCACGGGCTTAGTTGCTCCGTGGCATGCGGGATCTTTCCGGACCAGGGCTCGAACCCGTGTCCCCTGCATTGGCAGGCGTCTTCTTAACCACTGTACCACCAGGGAAGCCCAATGCAGTGATTTTTAAACAAGGTTCAAGGAGCCTTGGGGTTCCTCGGGTAGCAAGCAACAGAGGCCACTGAGTATGCATGAGTGAGCAAGTACTCACAGCAGTAAGTACAGTCGTCCCTCGGTGTCCGCAGGGGATTGGTTCCAGGACCCGTGAGGATACCAGAATCCTGGGATGCTCACATCCCTTACAAAAATGGTGAAATTCGGTTGGCCCTCCGCATCTGCGGGTTCAACATCCACTGATTCAACCAACTGATCCGAGGTTGCTTGAATCTGTGGATGCGAAACCCATGGATATGCAGGGGTGACTGTTATCTGGAAAAACAGAGGCTTTAAAAGTGCCTTAATGCACGCATACATATGTATCAACCAGAACAAAAGACTGTTATCTGTTTTATGTATTGGGCTACTTCACTGTGTGATAAAGGATTCTATTATTTAAAAAGTGGTTCCATTCTCTCCTTTCATTATCCACAGGGGTGTGCCCAGGTGGGATACCCATGCCTGTGTTAATCCACACAGAAGAGATCACTCCTGGTTCCAGCCCCAAACAATGAGGACAGAACCTCATGACTCCATCCCAGCCACGGTGGATTATTGCCAAGAATAACCTGGCATCTGGGGATTCAAACTCTTTGCCTTTAATCTCTGCTATTCCAGTAAAGGCTGAGTTGGAGACGTCACAGGGAAGCTCAGCAGGCTGAGGACAGTAAATGCACTCTAGGACTTGGGTGGAACTAGAGCATGGCTGGAAAATGATCACAGTGATAAACATGGTAGCAGCTTTCTTTAAACAAACATGCACAGTGCTAACTCCTTTTGCATTAGGACTTGAATTTTGTTTCTATATACTCGTGGGTTCCTAAGACTCACCCAAATCCCCTTCAGCTTGTACCTTTTTCTTCAGAAAGTGTGTTTCCTCAGGAGCCTAAATGCATGTGTATTATTAAATATCCCTGCTGTTTTTTGGAGAAGGATGACTATGTTCTCTACTCTCAAAGCAACTCACACAGAACACTATGTATACTAAAGACATACACTCATACACTGCTGGTGGGAATGGAAATTGGTGCAGCCACTGTGGAAAACAGTATGGAGGTTTCTCAAAACACTAAAAATAGAACTACCATATGACCCAGCAATTCCACTCGTGGGCACATATCTGAAAAAATGAAAACACTAACTTGAAAAGATACACACACACCAGTGTTCATAGCAGCACTATTTACAATTGCCAAGATATGGAAGCAACCTGTGTCCATCAAGTTTTGAATTCATAAAGATGTGTTATATATATATACAATGGAATACTACTCAGCCATAAGAAAGAATGAAATTTGCAGCAACATGAATGGACTTGGAGGGCATTATGCTAAGTGAAATAAGTCAGACCGAGAAGACAGATACTGTATGATATCACTTACATGTGGAACTAAAAAATACAACAAGCTAGTGAATATAACAGAAAGGAAGCGGACTCACAGATACAGAGAACAAACTAGTGGTTACCAGTGGAGAGAGGGAACGGGGGGTGGGGCAATATAGGGGTAGGGGACTAATAGGTACAAACTATTAGGTATAAAATAAACTACAAGCATATGTTGTAGAACACGTGGAATATAGCCAATATATTATAATAACTATAGATGGAGTATACCCTTTAAAAACTGTGAATCATTGTACATTATACCTATAACATATAATATTGTACATCAACTATACTTTATTAAAAAAAAAACCAAAAAACTACAGTCCCTAAGGGAATCCCAGACTCATGCCGGATCTACGGTGGTTGCTAATTTGTATAACTCAGAGTATGATAATAATGATGATTGCAATCATACTATTTATGGAGCCCTTCTATATACCCAATGCAATGCTATGTACTGTATATTTAACACAAGAAGGAACATATCCAAGGTCAAAGTTCAGATGTGGCAGAAGTGGGATTCAAGCAAAAATTATCTGACTCCAAAACCCATATTCTTAATCTCAATGCTATGTATTGTTATGCTGCCCTCAGTGGAACCAGACACAGGCCTCACTAAATGGTGATGATCAAGGTTGAGAGAGTATAAGAAGAGAGGAACCTCATCTTGACTTAAACTTCTCTGGGCTTCTACTCTCAATACCAAAAGACTCCTTCATCGACTAATAATGAGAAGATGGAGAGCAGCGTGTGCTCAAGAGATTTATTTTGGATCCAGCAGTCCCTTGGCATGTCCTGTTGAAATAGTCAAATACCTAAGGCATTGCTCAGACCCAGCTGCCAGTGCCTGCCCTGCAGTCACTAAGCCATAAAGGAAAGAGATCCCACCCGACACAAGCTAAGAGAGACCCCAGCCAAATTAAGGAGAAAACAAGAGACTCAAGAAAGATGGATGGCATCGGAATAGCTCACACATTCAGCTGTTGTGCACTGAGTGCATAACTGAGTGCTGAGCTCTGGCATTCAGCTCCTCCCCACCTCCACTCATCCCTCCATCAACCAGTTGTCGGGCCAACTGCAGAGACAACTGGTGGCCCTCTTTTCCCCCAACATACATATATATTTGACTCTGAGTACGCATTAATTTCACTTAGCGACTGATATAAAGAATAGGCTTTGCGGTAGAGAAATAATTGACCTCAGATGAAAGATGAAAGAAGATGAAAGAAGGAACAGAGTGCACAAATGTCCCTGTGTCAGGGCCTTGTTAGGGCATTTATCCCAGTGGGATCCATTTAGAGGTGGTGTAGAATAGTGAGTCACAAATTTTAAAGTGCACAAAAATCACCTGAGGATCTTATTCAAGTGTAGAATTGAACCCATTAGGTTGGGCCTGGGATTCTGCACTTCTATTAAGCACCCAGGTAACAGCCCTGGGGCTTGTCTGAGGACCGTACCTCAAAAAACAGAGGCTTAGCCTAAGAAGAGGGTGACGGGGAACAGATGAATATGGAGGAAAGAGAGGGAAGAGCAGCCCCCTAAAAGACACTCCTGAGTTGCTACCCAACAGGGAAAGTAGGAAGGGAAGGATGTGGGCTCTGCCTTATTCTGGCAAAATTACATAAGAATCTAATTCTCCTCAGCATATGTAGGCTAAACTAGGGATGTCTTGGTCCTATATGGGTTATTGCTGTAGAATGGTCTAGATGAGTGCTTCTCAGTCCTGGTTGCATTTTAGAATCACTAGAGTGCTGGAAATTTATTCATGCTAGATTTCCATCCAAAGAATTAAAATCTTAATACTGGAGGTGGGGCCCAGCTCCAAGTTTGTTTGTTTTAATCCCTCCAGGTTGAGAACCCTTGATCTAACTGTTCCATGTGGCAAAGGTTACTCTGGAAAAAGAAGTCCATACTCTGGCTGGAACAGGGCTAACCCCAGAGTCTGACTCAATGGAACAAGTTGCCCTACTTAGCTGAAGAACCGAAGCTTGATCATTTTTCTATTTTGGGATTGCTTGTCTCTACTTGCAGATGATTTTCAGAGTGATACCAGGTAGGCTCATGAACATAACATTCCCAAACCAATGTCTGGTGACAAAACTTCCTTGCCTTTCTTGGATAGTCTATTTATCCCTTTCTCGTTTTATTTTGTTACTCAAAGTCATGCTGTTTGGATAAAGTTTATCTTCGAAGTCTGGGGAGACTATTAAGTTTTTTGGCTGTAAGAATATTGCTTAGATCCAATCCATGGCCTCCAGATCTCCTTTTTTTTAAAAATTAAAAAAAATTTTTTTTATTAAAGAAAAAATTTTTTTTAATTTATTTTATTTTTATTTATTTAATTTATTTTTAATTTATTTTATTTATTTATTTTTGGCTGTGTTTGGTCTTCGTTGCTGCATGTGGGCTTTCTCTAGTTGCGGCGAGCGGGGGCTACTCTTCATATATGGGCTTCAGTGGTTGTGGCACATGGGTTCAGTCTTTGTGTCTCGCTGGCTCTAGAGCACAGGCTCAGTAGTTGTGGCACACGGGCTTAGTTGCGGCATGTGGGATCTTCCCAGACCAGGGCTCGAACCCGTGTCCCCTGCATTGGCAGGCGGATTCTTAACTGCTGCGCCACCAGGGAAGTCTCTATACATTTTTTATACTCTATATATAGTGCTGTCCAGTAGAACTTTCTGCAGTGATGAAAATGGTCTACCATCTTTGCTGTCCAAGATCGTAGCCACTAGCTACATGTGAGTGTTGAGTACTTGAAACATGGCTAGTACAACAAAGGAACTGAGTTTTTTATTGTACTGAATTCAGTCAATTTACATTACAAAGTCCAATGTGGCTAGTGGCTACCACACTGGACAGAGCAGACAATGCCTGCACTTTGCACAAAGTAGACGCTCAGTAATATTTATTGGCTGGATGGATGAATAAGTGATTACATGAACCAAACTATAAACTATACCTGTTACAGTGCTGATACTTCTATAAGTAACTACTTTCCTGTTGTGTTATACTCTGTAGTAGTTTTCTTGCTACAGGAAAAATAGCAAATGCTAAAACAAATAAACCATATTCTATATTTAGGTCTCACTTTTTCTTTGCTCAGTATAAATTCATTCTGACTCTGAGGTCAGCCTCTTTTGTTTTTCAGAAATAAAAAAAAAACAACTGTGATGTACATGTTTTATTTAATGGTGGGTTCTCGTTATGACATTTCCCTTCAGGAATGAAAGAGAAAGAGATAAGTTATTCTCCATGCAGCCACAAGCAAATTCAACCATCTTCCTCGGCACTGAAGAGAAATGTCAAAAAAGATTAATCATACATTAAAGATGCATGGACATGTTATCCCTCTCATATATCGAAGGACTGGGTTGTGTTTAAATACTTGTAGACCATCATGAGATAGTCAGGGACTTGGCAGCCTTGAAATAATGTTTATATCAGTAGCTCTATGACCGCAACTGTCTCAATACAAAGATAGAAGCAAATATTTCATGGATACTTCATCTGAATGATAATTGTTTTTGAGGCTATTGGGACTTGTAAAAGAATATCTTCATGTTGTTGAATTTATTTCATCATCATTTTATGTTTTTAAAACATCACATTGGAAGAAGGCGTTATACATTTGGGTCAATTTTCTCTTCCTGGGATGACAGTTGAAGAACCAAGATAAAATGAAGTCATAAGAAGATTCCCAAAACAGGAGGAGGAGGGAAACTTATATTCAATCTGAACAGAAGGAGTCTGGGATTTTAAGAACTGAGTAACCCAAAACATTATGCCAAGCAAAATAACCCAGATGCAAAAGGACAAATATTGTATTATATTACTTATATGAAATACCTGGAATGGGCAAATTCTTAGAGATAGAGAGTAGGCTCAAGGTTACAAAGGACTGGGGAGAGGAAGGACTGGGAAATATTGCTTAATGGTTACAGAGCTTCTGTTTGCAGGAGAAGGGGTGGGGAAGGGAGGATGAAAAAGTTTTGGAAGTAGATAGTGGTGATAGTTGCACCACATCATGAATATAATCGATGCCACTAAATCTTACACTTAAAATTGGTTAAAATGACCATTTTTATGTTATATATATTTTATCATAATAAGAAAAAAAATAATTGGGTAACCCAGTAGGTCTCACTTAAAAGAAAAATAACACTCTTTGGGAGAGGTCAACAGCCAACTTTAACCCAGGTATTTAGCTCAGCAAAGTCATATAGAAAACATTTAACTTCCAGACATTGACTTTGACAAGTAACATTTTATAGGGAAAGAAGGATGTCCTCCAAACAACAGCAATGAAATAATAGCCAAAGGCATTAAATAGGAGGCAGAGAAAGGATGTTGTTAGGTTTTGGGAAAGGCTGCTCTAGGGCATCCTTCCCCTTTAGGTGATATACTGGAGTACAGCTATATCCTCCCACAAACATCTCTTGGGGTCATGGGGAGAAAAAGAATGACAGGCTGGGACCAGTGAACTGACTTAATGTGGCATTTCTTGAGTTTTTATGTGGCTGTGGTATGACATTAGTACTAGAAAGGCCTCTCATGGCCATTTATTCATCCCTTTGACTTGAAGTAGGATCTCAAGCTATCTCAGCTGAGAACTTGCACTTTTCTTAAAGACCTCCAAAATCCCTTGGCTATCTAATTGACATCTCCTAATGAGAGCTTAAACCACTCCTTTTTTTCCTGCCTAATTGGAAGTAGATGGGAAGCCATCATCATCTTGTTGTCACTGTCAAGTTTCTCATCTGTCTCTTATAACACAGAGCCCAGAAATGGATAAGGAATTTTAGGAAGGATATAACTAATGGTGCATTTCCTGTATGTAGCAGTCTGGGTTCAGGCAGGAAATCAGAGCCAAGATGATGATGACAGGCCTAAGGGACTTATTATAGGAATGAGACCATCACTAGTACGGGAGAAGTTAATAAAGGCCTAGAAGGAAGAGTCAGAGGATTAAAGCAAGAATCACCCACTAGTCCATTTGAAGAACTGATACGGACGGACATGTCGGACCTTTCAGGGAAATCTGAGAACCCAGGCCTGTCTAGCTGACAACGTAGGATCTTAAGGAGGAGCTCATGAGAAGGCCTAAGGTCCGCTCATGGCGGTGCCTCTGTGCAGCTGTCTAGGGCCATAACTAAGCACCGTGGAGGTTAAGAAGATGACCGGGAAGCAGAGCAGAAGACAACAAGGACCAGCTGGAACCTGCCAGATGCCTTGCTTTTTTGCCCATCACCATGTATGATCACACAACATTCATGATTTGGTTTGCTTCCATCTTCCAAATCTCACACAAGTTTCTTCTTTGTCCGACTCTAACTCGGGACCATGTAATTATAAGCATAACCCAAGTTGAAATAGCACAATCTAACATATCGTATCACCTTTCTGTCTTGCAACTGACGTCTAGACTGAGCTTAAATAAAGGTACTGAAAATATTCCTTGAATCGGAATACAGAAAGCTCTTACCCACCCTCTTGAAGAAAAGACTGAAAATCGATTTAAAAAAATAATCAAGACTATTTCACTCCTTCCCTCCTAACACTGTTCATTTACTTCATAGTAATTGATGGTAGAAAAAGATAGCTCTTCTTTACTCCCCATCACATCAGGCTGAGTCTCAAGACTGTCGTTCCACATTTTCAGTTCATTTTCAGTTCAATGCTTCAATAGTGAAGCATTATCTAACAAAACATTGAGCAGTTTCTCAACTGACTGTCTTTACCTAATGCCTAACGTCCCAAAGTAGAGTATTGTTTGCAGCAACCAAAGCTTGGAAACAAAGAAAATATCCATCACTAGGTGAGTGGTTAAATAAATTATGGCGCAAACATACAACGGAATACTATGCAGCCTTTGAAAAAAGATGAGGCACAGTGCTATATGGACCCAACCCAATGTTGTTTTGTTAAGCGAAAAGGGCAATGTGAGAATAGTGTATGTTGTAGCATTAAACAACGGATGCACATAATGTCTCTTATCTCTGGGGAAACTGTCTGAGGATAGAGTGGGAGAAAGAATATATAATCTTTGAATTTTGTGCCATATATTTGTACTGTTTATTAGATAGATAGATAGATAGGTGGATAGATAGGTAGATAGATAGAATGGGTAGATAGATAGACCTACATTTCAACAATGATATGCTCTGTGATATAGTGTGATCTGGCATATTTTACCCCCAAATCCTCTGTTCTTGGTATCAAAGATGCCCAGAAGAAAGAAATGGTAATTATCATAATCCATATCATAATTAGAAAACCAAATTCATGTGCCATTGGTCAACGTACCAAAGTGTACACATATGAGAAAGACATGGAAAGAATGTCCTACTTCCTCTCCCTTTGCTCATTTCATTCCTCATTGTAACCAATATTTTTGTGTATGTTTGTACATACATTTTGTCACATGAGTTTAAAGATAGATGCAAATTACCTGTTAGAAATGGTTCCTCTTTGAGACAACAGCTATTCCAAACTACAGAAAGAAGTTCTCTCTTCTGATCATTGGAATCAATTATTAAAGGGGAGAATATCGTTATTAATCTAGGTCAGTTAAGAGGCTTATTTCGTAGCACGCACCCCCACTTTTCCTGGACCACTTGCTGCAGGAGGACTGGATTTGCTATGCTTCCCCTTTGTAATTCATTTCCTCTGTCTAAATTACATCTCCCTCTTTCATTCTGCCCAGATGTTTGACAGGTGCTTAACTTCTGGAGTCCCTCACCCAATCGCCACACATTCTTTCTTGTATGTAGTTGTCCGAGGCTCAGAAGTGAACTGCATTTTGTTTGACAGTACAAACTACTCTTGTACTGTACAAATCATGGCTTCCAGAGAACAGCCCATCAGTGTGGGCTTTGGGTTGATACTGATTTCCTGGGAACATGAAAGGGTTTCTCTCTGGCTCTCCCTTTCTATTTTCTCCTAGCTGTTTGTTAGCTAATGTCCTCCCTCAAAATACTCAGCTGTGATCATTGCAGAAAGGGCTCCAGGGCACAATCACATAACAGGGGTTTTCTCCTCTGGGACTACATGGACCATCTCTTAATCAATATTCAGAATTCAAGGCACTGAGAACAATTATTATGTTGGCATCTTTTAGAAGTGGTTATTAAATTTCTTTCTTACCAGCCTTGCATTTTCTTCCCTCACTGGCCCATCTGTGTGCAAAAGGACATTCACCTTTTCATGAAAACTTTGGTTCTCCCGCCAGCACTATGCAACTATCTCAGCTGCTTGATAAACAGTGCCCTGGAGGTGAGGGGTGTCCTGGCATTTCCATGCAGCTGGACCTTCCGTTTGCAGCCCTGTCTATAATTTCCTGTTATTCTTACAGTGTGAGAAACTGCCGTATTACAGGCTGTCTCCCATTAGAAATGGATTATTTATGGACCACTAAAGAATGGATGGGGCTGATGCTCTGGTCGCCAGCATCAGTATTTTACCACACCTCTCCTCTTCCCCAGGTAGAAAATCCTGAAAACCCCAGTGAAGATCATTGGTCTTATATGTCCTGTGCTCTTCCTCTCTCTTACTCCGCTCCAGCTGCACTGGTCTTGTTGCTGTTCCCTCTGACTCAGGGCTTTGTCACCTGCTGGCCCCTCTACCTGGACCGCTCATCTCCCAGAGAGCCACAAGGCTCACTCCTTCACCTTCTTCAGGCCATTGTTCAAATATCACTTCCTTGTCCACCCTGTTTACAATTATAGCCCCCAGCACTTCCTATCCCACTTTCCTGTTCAATTTCTCCTTGGAGGTGCAAAACATTATATTTAAAAATGTTTGTTATTGCATCACACCCATTGTAAGTTCCCATGAGGGCAGGGATTCTTGTCTCTGTTCCCTGCTGTACCCTCTTTCTCTGGTACGGAGTAGGCACTCTGGAATGAAGGCATGAATGGTCGTAACTATAGTTCTCCTCCCATCTTGTCAGATGCGCTAACCTAAGACTTTGCTCGGAGGCATGGAGATGGGTCAGTTCAAAGGAATGGGAACCAATACTTGGCTACAAATGGCTGTGTCCTGAGCATTTTGCATTTTGACTCTCATCATGTTGTCTGCCCAGTACCACTCCCACCCCAACCCCGACAATGTTTTGGAGACTGCTCTCCCTTCCTCTGGGAACTTCTATTGGCCAACTCCATCCATATAGTCACCACGGGAGCCTTCACTTTATCACAGCATGACCTCAGCTGCAGCCTTCGTTGTTGGGTATAGGGGTAGACTTCTTGTTCAAGCTAGACAAAAGACCTGCCCCAGAAATCTTGGAATCCAGACCAGGGGATCCAAACTCAGACTGGCTGTGCTATTGGATTGAGAAAATATAAACCTGGGAACTGCTGTCGGGGGCCACGTTTTCAATCGTGCTGACTGACAAACAGGAAACTGGTCTGCGGTAAAGAGAAGAGTACAACGATCATGCAGAGAGGCACAGAGAAGTCAAACCAAGTATCATGGTCCTGATGCTCTTGGAGTCCCTGCTTTCAATTTACTCTTGAGAGTCAGCTGCACTCCCATCTTAGAATTTTGAAGTACCCTTATATCCTTATACTGCAATCCCTCTTTTTTTTTAAACTAATTAAAGATGATTTCTGTCACTTGTTAAGAAAACTACTTGTTAAGATAGGAGTAGAGGATTAAGAGGTACAAATTATTAGGAATAAAATAAATAAGCTACAAGGATGTATTACACAACACAGAATATAGCCAGCATTTTGTAGTAACTGCTAATGGAATATAACCTTTAAAAATTGTGAATCACTACGTCATACACCTGTAACTTATGTAATATTGTAGGTCAACCATACTTCAATTTTTAAAAATGGAAAAGAAAGAAAATTTTTTATCTCATTCAATGCTGACAGAAACCTGATGGGGCAACTAATCTTTCTCTGGTTTTACGGATGAGGAAGTCTTAGAAAGGTTAAGTGTCATGTCCAATTACTATTGGAAAGCGGCAGAGCTGGGATTTTATCTCAGGCCAGCCAGATTTCAGAGCTTGAGTCAAGACTTCCATTTTGTAATTCTGTCAAGTCCAATCATCCTGATGCTATGTCTTTAAAAAGTTTTTTATTATAATTGAGTTATTTGTAGTGAGGTGGATGGACCTAGAGTCTGTCATACAGAGTGAAGTAAGTCAGAAATAGAAAAACAAATACCATATGCTAACACATATATATGGAATCTAAAAAAAAAAGGTACTGATGGACCTAGGAGCAGGACAGAAATAAAGACACAGACGTAGAGAATGGACTTGAGGACATGGGGTGGGGAGTGTAAGCTGGGACAAAGTGAGGGAGTGGCATGGACGTATATACACTACCAAAATAGATAAATAGATAAAATAGATAGCTAGTGGGAAGCAGCCGCATAGCACAGGGAGATCAGCTCGGTGCTTTGTGACCACCTGGAGGGGTGGGATAGGGAGGATGGGAGGGAGATGCAACAGGGAGGGGATTTGGGGATATATGTATACATATAGCTGATTCACTTTGTTATACAGCAGAAACTAACACACCACTGTAAAACAATTATACTCTAATAAAGGTGTTTAAAAAATGTTATTATAGAGATTTTACACGCATAAAGTAGACAGACTAGTATGATTCCCCATGTAACAATCAATAAGCTTCAACCATATCCACATTCATCAATCATGGTTCTTGATGGTCTTTTAAGCTGGGGGCCCTCAGAGAGAAAAGAAAACTCTGTAGGGTTAGGGGCCTTGGAGTGGGGTCTACAGGATGGTTGCACAGTCTCCTCCATGGGGGAACTGCAGAAAAAGAAGAGGCATTGAACTCCAGGAGCACGGCCACCAAGAGCGGAGGGGTCTCCAGTGCCGTCAGAGGCAGGAAGGTGGAGCAGATCACACAAGAGGGAGTTTTTCCAGCCCCAGTGGAAAATGCTAAATATTGGAAGACTCTTTAGAGTTAAAAGAAATGCAAAGTGTAGTCCCCACTGTCCCACCTAAACAGATGGCCTGTTGGTGATAGCCAAGTAAGATTAATGCTCAGATGGTACCACTGAGACATGGTCTTGAGGGGCCTTGGTATCAGGATTCACTTGTTTTGATCTTGCTCTGGTTCCTCTCTGTCCTGGTTAATGATTTACAAGTGACACCATGGTAACAGCTAAAGGACTCTCTCTCCCTGTTCTCTTTAAGGGCAGGAAATAATCCTGAGCCCGGGGACAAACCCATCACCCATGATTAGAGCTGCACCCAGGACATTGTTGGAGATGACTGGAGCTTTGCTCAATGAGATGGCAGGTCCCCAGCCTGACACTCTGCTGACAGCTGCTGTTTCCCCCCCGCCCCATCTCTTTCTCTCTCTCTCTCCCTCTCCCTCTCTTTCCCCTCTCTCTCCCTCCCTCATGCCAGAAGGACATTTATGTAAGTGCCACTGGCTCGGTACTGAATAAACCAAGATAAGAAATGAAATGGCTGGACTCAGCAGGGTAGTGGAGTGCATGTTCCCACACCGAGGAAGCACAGCCCCAGCACTGCCAGGATGAGCCAGTCATCCTCAGGAGATTCTCATGCTGGGGGTTTGTCCTCCCATCACGGCTCTTTGGGGCTCAGGACTTTACTCCTGGGACGGAGGCAGCTACCAGCCCTGATACCTATCTCACAGGGGAGTTGGGAGGTCAGATGAGATTGTGAATGGGGAGGCATTTCGTTAACTGCAAAATGCCACGGCTGTTGCAAAGGGCTCACATTTCTACTACTCTTTTGCATCGCACGGGGGGACCTGCCTCCTGCATTCAGTCAGGCCTTCGTGCAGCCTGAAATCCAGGTCTTCTTCTTGAGGAGGAAAGCTTCAGTCAGGATCTATTTCTGAATGACAGCCGCTCCTGAAAAGAATCCACCAATATTTATGATTCACATGCGAAAATGTGTCAAACATGTTTAGTAAGCTCCCCATGAATTCCTCATGCCTAGCAACCCAAACAGAAAAAGCAACATATGGAGCTTGTGGTTAGTTGATACCAACTCAATCTGAGTGAACAAACAAACTTGTCTATTTTTCCAAATGGGAACCTGGTACAAGTATTATTGCCTGTGTGGGAGGTAAATGACACTCTTGCTGCTTGAATTTAGTTATCTCTATTTTTTCAGAGTGAAATGTGTATTCCTGGCAAAGAGAGACGACCATTGAATCTAGCGTGTATGTCCTCTGAGGTTCCAACACACCTCTATGTCCTGCAAGAAAGAAACACTTTTTCTACTGGGCTCTTGCCTCAGGTCCAGGGAGGAGATTTCAGCTCAACACAGGGAAGAACTTTCAAGCCATCAGAGCTGCCAGAACATAGAGCAGACTCTCTTGAAGGGAACCAGCTCCTCACCAGCAGATGGGAGCAGCCACTGGGAACGGATGCTGTATAGGGAATTCAAACATCCAAGAAGAGGCTGGACTAGCTGCATACAACACCACTGCCACCCCGGGAGCCTGTGAGTCTATGAGAGAGCTGAACGGCTGATAAAAAGTAGGAGTCCCGGGCTTCCCTGGTGGCGCAGTGGTTGAGAGTCCGCCTGCCGATGCAGGGGACACGGGTTCGTGCCCCGGTCCGGGAGGATCCCACGTGCCGCGGAGCGGCTGGGCCCGTGAGCCATGGCCGCTGAGCCTGCGCATCCGGAGCCTGTGCTCCACAATGGGAGAGGCCACAGCAGTGAGAGGCCCGCGTAAAGAAAAAAAAAAAAAAAAAAAAAAAAAAAAAATGTAGGAGTCCCCCCTACGCTGCTGGTGGGAATGTAAACTGGTGCAGCCACTATGGAGAACAGTATAGAGGTTCCTCAAAAAACCTAAAAATAGCGTTGTCATATGATCTAGCAATCCCACTCCTGGGCATATATCCAGACCAAACTGTAATTCAAAAAGATACATGCACCCTGACGTTCATAGCAACACTGTTAGGGAACTGTTGACCGAAACCTCCCGCCTCGGCCAGGCACGATGATAGCCACTTGCCTCAACTGTCGCACAACAGGAGGTCCCAATAAAGACCGTGGGGCTGCCAACAAAAGCTAACCGGAAGAATTCAGGAGGGGCCGAAAGGAGGGAGGGCACGCCAGCCCACGGGAGGGAGGAGAAGATTTGTCCTGCCAACCTCCCAGAATCCTCATGCTGGCTGAGAGAGAGATGCGCGCACCACCAGAAGGACCCTGAGTCAGAATGATTGGCCAGAGACAAGCCGGAAACTAAGCCCATCACCGTAAAACCTGACGATGTGAGCCACGTGGCAGAGCAGTCCTTCTGCTCTCTGCCTGGGCGCCCCTCGCCAATAAAATCTTTTGTTTTGTCAGCACATGTGTCTCCTCAGACAATTCATTCCTGAGTGTTAGACAAGAGCCCCCTCTTGGGCCCTGGAAAGGGGTTCCCCTTCCTGCAACAACACTATTCACAGTAGCCAAGACATGGAAAATATGGTGTGTGTATATATATACAATGGAATGTTACTCAGCCATCAACGAGAATGAAATAATGGCATTTGCAGCAACATGGATGGGCCTGGAGATTATCATACTAAGTGAAGTAAGTCAGAAAGGGAAAGGCAAATACCATATGATATTACTTATACATGGAATCTAAAATATGACACAAGTGAACTTATCTATGAAACAGACTCACAGACATAGAGAACAGACCTGTGGTTGCCAAGGCGGAGGCGGGTGAGGGAGGGATGGAGTGGGAGTCTGGGGTTAGCAGATGCAAACTATTATATATAGAGTGGATAAACAACAAGGTCCTACTGTATAACATTGGGAGCTATATTCAGTGTCCTGTGATAAACCATAATGAAAAGAATATGAAAAAGATTATATATATGTATATATACACACATATATATATAACTGAATCACTTTGCTATACAGCAGAAATAAATACAACATTGTAAATCAACTATACTTGAATAAAATAAATTAAAAAGCAAAACTAGGAGAGCCCCCGGTGGTATTGTTTGAGTGAGCTAGAAAGATCACGCTTTAAAATATTTTCATTGACACCTATTATTCCATCATCAGTAATATCCTCTTTCGGGTCAAACATTTTTCTTTTATTAAGGTTTTTTCTTTTTTTTAAAGGAGTAGTAATTTTAAAACTTCATCCTTGGAGTAAATGAACTTACAAAAATTCCTCCCCCCTCCCAAGAGAGAAAAGATGGAAACCCCGTAAAATCATGAACAGAAAGCAAAAACGAAGTAAGGAAGTAGAGAGAGAGACAGAGAGAGAGGGAGAGAGAACGAAAGAAGGAGGGAAGGAGGGAGGAAGGAAGGGAGGGAGGGAGGAAGGAAGGAAGGAAGGAAGGACGGAGGGAGAAGGGAGGGGAAGGGAGGAGGGAGGGGGAGGGAGGAGGGAGGGAGGGGGGAGGGAGGAAGGTCTATGAGAAATTTTGCCCACAGCACAGTTGTTTGGGACCAAGTCTGATAAGGGCTGAGCCACCTTTAGAATTTCTCGAATATTTGTGGAGTATGTCTTACAAATATTTCCTCTCCAACATCCCAATAATCTAGCTTTGTACCTGGCCAATCTCAGTAGAGATTCTACCTTCAAATCTACCCACTGCCTCCCGGACCTTATCCCTTACTCCACCCAACTCCCCCACGCACCAAGTTTCAGAATTCTAAGATTGTCAGTGGGGAGGGTAAATTCTGCCAAGAGCCTTCCCCTCTTTACCTGTCAGTGACTTGAGCTCTTATCTCTGCCCTTCCACCTCCGGTTGCTCCCTTAAGCCCATTATAAGATTCTGGTGAAGACAAAATTAACAAAAGGCTTTGTAATTAGGTACTCTTTCCTCATAGCCTAGGGCAAGCTAGCCACTCACCTCAGTTTTCACCTGTAGTTTACAGTTTGGGTCTAAACTACCTTCCTCACAAGAATATTGCGTTAACTTAGCACAGAGTTGATGCTTGTGTCAGTCAGGGCCCAGGCTGGACGTTGGTGGCACATTTAATCTGAATGTTTTGAGAAGACTTTCATGAATAAACAATTGATGAAAGTTAAGCCACAGAAGGCCAGACAGTGTTAAACCTCCTACTTTCCTCTAAATGCAGTAAGTTAAAATTCTTGAAGATTATAAAATTAAATATATCATAATTGTATCATATTAAAGTATCATAAATTATATTCTATTTGTGGAAAATCTGTAAGTTGAATTAAATTTCAATTTCCCCAATTTCTTTACCACTCAAGGACAGGTATATTCCTTGCAGACTTCTCTACATGCAAATACATACAGCCCAAAATGAGTTCATGCCACACTTAGTGCTCTGTAACCTCTCTGGGCCCCAGCTTCCTCTTCTCTAACTCTAAAATAGGCCCAGAGGCTTGTTGTGGTTACCAATGCATTATTACATGTAAAGCTCTTAATAAGCACTCAATAAGTAAAATTATTTGTTTTTCACTCAGCAATACAGGAGTTCATTGAGGACATACTATATGCCGGACACTGTACATAAGAACTTCACATCTATTAATTCAATAAATGAGTCCATTAGTAGTGGCTCAACAAGATCAGGGTCATGGATAATAAATAACAATAATGTTCAAATTTCTCTGTGGCTTTATTTATATTTCTCCTTTTATTTATTTTAACATCTTTATTGGAATATAATTGCTTTACATTGTTGTGTTTCTGCTGTATAACAAAGTGAATCAGCTATACATATGCATATATCCCCATATCTCCTCCCTCTTACATCTCCTTCCCACCCTCCCTATCCACCCCTCTAGGTGGTCACAAAGCACCGAGCTGATCTCCCTGTGCTATGCGGCTGCTTCCCACTAGCTATCTATTTTACATTTGGTAGTGTATATATGTCCATGCTACTCTCTCACTTCGTCCCAGCTTACCCTTCCTCCTCCCCATGTCCTCAAGTCCATTCTCTATGTTTGCATCTTTATTCCTGTCCTACCTCTAGGTTCTTCAGAACCATTTTTTAAAATTTTAGATTCCATATATATGTTTTAGCATACGGTATTTGTTTTTCTCTTTCTGACTCACTTCACTCTGTATGACAGACTCTAGGTCCATCCACCTCACTACAAATAACTCAATTTCGTTTCTTTTTATGGTTGAGTAATATTCCATTGTATATATGTGCCACATCTTCTTTATCCATTCATCTGTCGATGGACACTTAGGTTGCTTCCAGGTCCTGGCTATTGTAAATTGTGCTGCAATGAACATTTTGGTACATGACTTTTTGAATTATGGTTTTCTCAGGGTATATGCCCAGGAGTGGGATTGCTGGGTCATATGGTAGTTCTATTCTTAATTTTTTAAGGAACCTCCATACTGTTTTCTTCTCCGTGGCTTTAGACTTTGTTCTATGTGCTTTGCAATGTCTCCAAAAATTTTGTTTACTTAATCATGTTCTTGTCTGTCCAAGGTTAAAATAAGTTTCCCTTTGCCCAGAAAAGCCCTCTGAAGAGCACAGATATCCACATGAACCGTAAAGGCGTCAGTATTAGGAACAGCAGACATTCTAGTAACTGGAGGTTTGGGTTTCGAGCATGCTTCGCTTCAATCCTGACTCTGTGCCTGGTTGTTTGGTATTAAAGAATAAGTGTCTCTAAACCCCATTTTCTCATCTGTAAGACAGGGCTATTTTCTATTCTGTCTTACAAGGTTGTTGAGGGAGGATTGTGGGAGAATGTGGATGATAGCATCTTGTTGGACAATATAAAAGTCTATACATATGGAAGTAGTTTATTTAGATCTTGCAACAGAGCCAAGTTCTAGGTAAATAAAAAGGGATTTCCAGCTCCTCCATTTCTCTTTCTAACCACTTCTTCAGCAAGGGGGCCAATGTCCTGGCTGCCCAGTCCACCTTCTCTGGTGTCAAAGCTGGATTATATCATGTACTCCCTATACATATCACCTGGTCCTCCCGTCAAATTGACCGTTGGAGTCACAGCATTGGCCTGAGACAAACTGTGGGATGAGAAAAAGCTGATGTCCTTGCCAGGTTCCTCTTTCTATGTTTCTTTTCTCCTTCTTCAGTATCCTCTTGCAGACAGGGCTGTGATAAATTCAATGTACCAGTAGCCACCTCCAATCACCTAGAGTCTCATTAATAGTAATAATCATGATTATAATAAACCAATAACATTTACTAAGCACTTAGTAGGTAACAAGCAATGAGAAGAGTTCTTTACAAACATAATCAAGTTTATGACTCCCAACAACCAATGAGATAGATGGCTTTATTATTTCCATTTCACAGTTCTGGAATCGGAGGTTTAGCAAGGTTAAGCCACTGCCCAGATCACACAACTAGAAAGTGAGAGTCAAGAAGCTAATTCAGTGTCTGACCCACAGCTGAGTCTCAGTAAATACCTGTAGAATGAATGTGTCAATATTAATCAGAGATGATCATGGGACACTACTACATTGCATGTCACTATTATTTTTGTAGGGCAGGTGACTCTAAAGCCTGTGCTTGCAACTGCTTGCCAGCTACCTGTCATTCTCCTATATTCCTAATTTATTATTATTCCTTTGACCCCAGAAAGCCCCCAAGTACATGCTAGATATGAAATCTACCCCCACAAAGTATGCAGACAAGTGAAATTAGTTGGCCTTCCAATATTCTTAAAACAACACTCTTTCTACCCACCACTCACCTCCCTTCTTCCCTCATTCCTTAAAAAAGAAATTGTTACGTCACTGTATTTTCTCACCCAGGAAAGTCTTTTTAAGTACCAGCCAGCCTCATTTCAACACCCTGGGATCCTAGGAGTGCCAGAGAGAGGTGTGGTGAGGAGAGCGAATATATCAAAGTGAGGAATCAGTGCCTTCTGAGCTCATTAGCACCCAGGCACAGAGAAGGAAACTGCTATTTTTATCAAATGCACCTTCATTTAAATAAATTTCAGGGTAACTTGATAGAAAAAGAGTTCCTTTGGAAATATGTGTTCCTTTTAATAAGGACTGGTTATCTTACGTGCCCTTTCTAGCCTAGCTGTATCCCCAGATAAGTAACTTATAAGTTTTGACACCGGTTTCTTTATTAACTCTCCATCTCAGCCACTTGGGTTCTAGCCCAGGCATAAGCCTGACAGGAGACGTATAAAAGCTTGGTGGCTCAGTGGAGCGCCACCTCTGTGCCCAGGAGATAGGGCTTCATGCCTTCCTTGTGATTCACCAGCTGGCTTTTGACTACTTAGTGTGGGTTCCAACCATATGATTCCTTTAGCCAAGGCTGCTTCATGACCCAATGCGTGAGCTGGCCTTCAGGATTTAATTATATGCATTTGTTTTCTCACAGCTGTGCCGACCTTTTATGGTTACTCCAGGATGCTTCCCTGACCTGATTACGCATTATGCTCATCCTCAACCCTTGGACCAAGAATTTTGTCTCAATCTCAGGAGTCACAGCCTCCCAGAGTCTCAGTGTTGACATCTTGTATTTAGAGGGTTAGCTCCCATTACAAACACACACACACACACACACACACACACACACTTACTGATTGTTTTCAATAACAGACAAAAATGAATCTAAAAAATTTTTTCCTTCACCTTTCCGCCCAAAACAAATTTGAGGAGACTTCCTGTGTCTTCCTGTCTCATAAACTAGTTTTGCCAGAATCTCAGAAATTACCTGCTTCTTGAACTTTCTCATGAATGACCAACATCTACTAACACTCTCACAGTCACTTTTTGAAAATTTGGCAAAACGTAGCGACAAACGTTAAGTGCCTACTCTGTAATCCAGTTATCCTGAAGAAGCAATCCAGGAAGTGTACAAAGATGTTAACCTCATTATTGTGCATGACAGTGACAACTGGTAACAATCCAAATATCCAAAATCAGGGAACTGTTCAAGTAGATTGTGGTACCACCATATTATGGAACATATATCCACTAATCAAAAACATGTTGTGAAGGTATTTTTGATGTGGAAAATACTGACTATCTATTTCCAAGTGGAAAAAAGTCTACAAAATAGTATGGACACTGTGATGTTACCTTTAGGAACCCCGCATCCATGGTTCTGTGTGTACCCATCTCTCTAGCTACTGAATAGAAGTCTTACACAGGTGTACATGAAAGGACAGACACAGGTAACAATGATTCTCTTTGAGTGACAGAATTTTTTTGTTGTGCTTCTCTCTGCCCTGAATGTGCATTACTTTTGTAATGAGGGGAAATAAGTGCTGGGGTTTTTGGAAAAGAAAAAGTGCTGCTTTTCAATTTCCTCTCTCATCTCTGGAATCACAGAAGATAGCTAAGGGGAAGATCCCATGTCAGACCTGGCTACCTTGTCAGGATGCTCACTTCAGCTTCCTCTGGTCTGCAGTCCAGGCGAAAGACTGTTCTGTCCTGAACAAACTGCAGTTCCCAAGGGACCAAGACCGACATCCTTCTCTAAACACTGGACTGTCAAATTTCCTTGCAACCTCTTTGGAAGTATAGGAAACCACTTTCTGAGAATATATTTCCCTCCTTACATTCCCTCATTTCCCTCCTTACATTTCTAGATATCTCTCTTGACAATCTAAAGCTTAGCATTTGACTAGTCAAGATGGAAAGTACATCAGATTATAAGTCAGAGAACAGGGCTCTGTCTCACCTGTATTAAAACTAACAGTGGTTTTGGACAAGCCACCAAAACTGAAGCTCTGAGGTTTTGTTCCTTTAAGGAAAAGCAAGTACCACCCATTCTGTACTCTGCACACTCCATAAACAGGGGTTGCAGAGACCCAATAAGACAGTACACAGGGAAGAGATGAGAAAAAGCATCTACTCAAATGTTTACTATCACTATCATGATTGTTAAAATTGTCATTATTATCACTATTACAGCTCTTATAACTGAAGAAACCAATAGCTGATATTATAATTTGACTTTAGTTTCTGGAAAGGGAGAAAAAATATCCCTATGTCCAGTTCACAAAGTTATCTTTGGCCTACAGCATCAATTGAGGTTATATTCTTATATTTTTATAAGAGAAAAGATTGACTTTTGGCATCAGATGCATATAGTCTGCTTGCTTCTCTAAAGGAAGGCTCTGGAACTCTATTGCTCATGCTCTTTTCCATCTGTGATTGGCTCTCTCTCACCTCTGCCTTTTTCCTTGTAAAGAAAGACCAGCCCCAAGCTGCTTCCTTTGGTTTTCTCTGACATGTCTTCTGTATCTTTAGTGCCTAGCTCAGAGCTGAGCATGTATAAATACTGCACTCAGTATATATGTGCGAAAATAATAAATGAATTTTCTGAGTTCCTTTTAGGCAAAGCATAGTGATGGAAAAAATGGGAAAGGGAGAGAAGCTTCTAAACAACACTGGGAAACACTCGCCAATGAGCATGCAGGGCAGGTCATCCATGGGCTCCTGGAAGAGAGAGAGAGAAACCTGCAGAGAACCTGCAGTCAGGATGGGTAAGAGTCAGAGGTATTCTTCATGGCCTAAGGGAGCCTGAGGTCCATCTGTAACCCCCCATACTGACCAGGGGTTCTGGAAGAAATGTTCAAGAACATGGTCTCTCAGAGTAGGGAGTGTGGAGATGCCCAAGGTGCTCCCAGAGATAGACGTTTACCCACATGCACAACTGGGGAAAAAGACCATAGGTCTGTGGCCTTGAGTTAATCCTCTGACCTGGATCAAGCCCAGGAATATGGTGTCTCAAAGCTGGATGGGCCATATGCTTAACCAAGACAAGATCTCTTTCTCTCCAACACTGTTGCCAACTCATGATTCTCATGACCTATGCTGGGAGAGCTATGGGCTAGGAGTCAGAGGACCTCTGACTTTGCAAATAATTGCTAGCAACCTTTGTCCATCCAGGCTATCCTTTCCTGACAACTTGACAAGCTACTTTCTTAATCCCACCCTGCCTCAACTTCCATCTAACCTGGAGCTCTGTATTCAGGCATACTCTCTGGATCTAAGTTGTATCTACAAAATGAAGAAGTGAATGGAATGACCTTTCCCATCCCACCTCAAGGGGATTTACTTACTCAATCAATAGACATTTATGAAGCCTTGTTCTGTCTGGACCAGGAACTGCAGAAACAATGGTGACCATGATGTGGCAATGCCTTGGAAAACCTCACAGTCTCATGTTGCACAAAGACACGCCAAGAAAAGAACATTTGGTGGGGAGAAGGGGAAGGAGAAATGTCTCAATGAAAGATGTACTGAGAGAAAGGTAGCAGACCACGACACCAGGTTTCCTGAGACCTTATCCAGCAGAGCTTTCTTGATGGTAATGTCATGAAGTGTTAAAACTTGGCTTCAACATCACATTGCATGGACTGAAGTCTAGACATAGCCATGGACTAGCTGTATGCCCTAGGCAAGTTGACTTAACATCTACATATTTTGGTTTCCTCATCTAAAAAATGGAGGTAATCATACGTAGCACTCTTCTTTCAGGGTTGTTGTGAGGGTTAAGGAGGAAGTGTTTAACATGTATTTGCTATTATTGAGATCATGAAAAGAAATCTTTAGACCATTCAGATTTCGTATAAAAAAACCTTCAGGAATTTTTTCTTTTATTATATTTGGGAAAATAGAAAATATGGAGGGAAGGAAATAGAAAATTAATCAAAAAGGAAACAAAAGGATTTTTTGGAGAAAGCAATTCATTTGCAAAAAACTGGAGACAGGTACAAGTGATAAAATTTCCCCAGATCAAATGTCTCAGAGGTATCGAAATTCACCAATTCTATATTTAGGTGCCCATATGTTCCCACTGGCCAGAGTTGCCCACAAATACAGACATTTCAGTGCACAGAGCAGCAATTTTCAAAAAGATTTCCCTTTCAGGAGAGGGAGATGATACAAAGCTTAATCTGTTCTAAGTGATTCTGAAATATTGTATCAATTCACAGCAGGAAGGCCATCGTGGTAAATAAACATGAGGATTCTGCTCAGTGTCTGGGATTTAGCTGACTAACTCCCACTAATGTTAATGGAGCCATGCTGCCAAATCCCCAACCTTCACCCTGGATATTTGTTCCAATCCTTTACTGTTGAGATTGAAATGTGTTTTCCAAATCAAGGCTGATCCTGAGATGGAATCTCAGCTTGGTCAGAAAGGGACAGTATGGCTGACGCCTGGGGACCTAAAAGTACTCAAAATGATGGCATTAAGGGGCTTTGCTGAAAGGTGTGTCTTCACATTTCTCCCCAATTCAGTGCAGCTTCCTTTCCCCGGTGTACAATGTGGTCCACTCCGCTCACCTTCCAAACTCACTTGCCACCACTTCTCTCTGTGAAGTCCAGGCAGAACAAAATACCCCAGTTCTCCACTATGTCCCAGACTTCTCTGCTGGAGGTGAATGTTTATGTTGGTCCCCACTTCCTTCTTTATTCTTCAAGGAGACCCATCTCAATACCACCTCGATGGTGACATTTTTCTAGACCTGCTCCCCGCCTTCAACACACACACATACACATACACACACTGGATGTGACGGCTCCCTCCTTAGATCTCAGAATACCTTGAGCCTTGAACGTGGCGCTTCACATTCTGCCTTATGAACTTGTCTTATTTCCCTCAGATAAACTGTAGGCCCTGTGAGGCATCACACTTGTCTTTAAATTTCCTTTAACACCTAGTCTAAGCCCTTGCACACCATCAGTGCCCAAGAAAGCAGTGAATTGAATTGAATGACTTTCTATTGCATGATGTTTTGGGGGACTGGAACTTTCAGGGAAGGGGTTGGGTATGGGGGAGCTGGGGTGTAGTTATAGATGATACGTCTTTTATTTATTAAGTTAAATAAACATGATTTAGAGAGCATCCTCGTCTTTGGAGTCAGAGAGAAGAACTGATCCATTCCTCAGAACTGATTTGCCCCAGCTTGACAGACACTTAGAATACTGGCCTGGGTGAACCAAGGATCTGATTCACAACAGCAAGTTGTGCATTGGTATTTGGCACCAGTGTCCTCTCAGACACCTCTCTATACACTCATTTGGCTTACAGCCCCAAGATCCAAAGCTGACAAGAGCCACTGAACACATTTTAGCCACAATACTCATTTGGGCTGGGTTCCACCAGGTCTTCTTGAGCTAACACACCACCTGTCTGGTGTGTGACAATCTCCTAAAGGAACGTAATCTTTGAGCAGTCATAAAGCTGGCTCGCCATACCTGATTGAGTATCAGAGGCCTGGCTGGGATGGGATGGATAATTTACCCTTGGTCTGCTCTGATTTTAATTGCTTCTGTGGAACCTGCAGGAGGTCTGGAAGTATGAAAAGCAGAGGATGGTCTGTGCTCACCATTTCTTCTTTCTCACTTCCCACTCACTCACTCACCAAGGCTAGTGGATGGTTTCGAGGCCTTTAGCTATCTGGTATTTAGCTATTTTATCTAGCTGAATGCTTATTAAAGTTGCATACTCAGAACAGGCCTTCCTCCTTGAGATTCCACCTCCCTGAACTTTATGAAACCACTTTGCAACTTGCCTTTGCAACTTGCCCTTTCACCCCCCAAACTGAGCTTCTCCTCCTCTGTCCACTCTAGGCTCTATCCTTGGTCAGCCCCTCTCACTGCCAGGGCCACTGCTTCTACTCCTAAAGTCTGAGAATTTTTGCTAGCCTTCCATCTAGAGCATCTCATCACTAACCTCGCACGTGGCGTAAGCAAGGGCAGCTCTGTTGTGAGGACCTCACACTTCCCTTCTGGCCCTTTCCCAATTTCTCCTCCAAATATCTGGTTGTCGTAATTTTATGCTAATGTCTCTGAGTCCCTAGTCCTCCACCCTGACTACACATTCGATCCCCTAGAAATTGGAAAATAAAATACAGATGCCCAGGCTACAGCATCAGAGATTCTAATTTAGGTTGTCTGGAGTGGGGCAAAGGCATTCATATTCTTTAAGTATTATTTTCCCATTATTACTGACATAAAATTTTATCTGTTTGTCTGAGAAGCAGTTTTGACAGCCCTTCTCAGGAGCTGAGACTTAGGTGTTATTATCTCCAGGGTTTGAGGCCCTGGAGCAGGAACTCAATGGCGGTGGATTTTCTTAAGTAAAGTAGCCATACAACTTGGTTTGCTCAGGACAGATCCAGTTTACACCCATGGTTCTGGTGTTCCATTCAATTAGCTATCTGCCCCTTTCATTCTCAAAGGTATCCCATTTTGTACAATAAATTATATAAGCCTCCCCCCTGCAACCATAAGGGTACTTAAGGTTTGAAAATACTTAGTATTATGGGCTAAATTGCATCTTCCAGGGCAGAATTGACTGTATTTAAAGATAGGGCCTTTAAAGGGTGATTAAGTTAAAATGAGGTCATTAGGGTCTTCCCTAATTCAATCTGACTCGTGTCCTCTTAAAGAAGAGGAGATTAAGACACAGAGAGAGACACTAGGGGTGCACATGTACAGAGGAATGACCACATGAGGACACAGAGAGAAGGTGACCACCTGCAGAGCAAGGAGAGGTCTCAGAAGAAACTAATCCTGCCAACACCTTGATCTTGGACTTCTAGTTTCCAGAACTGTGAGAAAATAAATTCTTGTTTTTCAAGTCACCAAGTCCGTGATATTTTGTTATGGCAGCCTGAGCAGACTAATATACTTGGTAAAATATAAAGTAAGTAAAACCAATATAAATATTGTTTCCTAAATATTCCAATCCTCCAGGACGAATGCTTACATCATTTTCCAGGAAACTCACTGTCTTGATCTTAAATCTTTCGGTTTCCTCAACCATTCAATAAAGGGCTTGACTTAATGTTTCCAAAGGATGCTTTTAGCATCTTTATATTCTGAGCCTGTAAGACTGTTGCCAGATGGAAAACTGAGACCCCTGTCTCTCTGGTAGTAGATAAGATGGTGATAATGAATGTCACATATGGTTACAGTGGGTTAGGCACGGTTCCCACCCTCAAGGAGCCACACACTGATCTGGAAACATCTCATCTCCACGCAGCAAGGGACAGAGTGACTTTTATGGAGGCTCGGTGCAGGTGCACTTAGCTAGCCTGGAGGAGAGTTTAGAATAAGTTTCTGTGTGAACAGACAGCCAGACTGATTTTTAGTGGGTGAAGAGGAACACACCCAGTGAAAGGAGGTAGTGGGACAGGTATTCCCTGCAGAAGAGACAGCATTTTAAAAAAAAGAAAGAAAGAAAAGCAGAGGTGAAAGGGAAACCGTGTTCTTTCTGGTACTTTCTTCATTTCCCGCACCCTTGATTTTAAATCCAGTCCTTTTCCTCTGCTCTCAGAGGTCAGTGAGTACAGCTATTATCCTTCATATTTTTTAACCCTTTAAATATTTGAGGACTTAAAAATGACAAATTCTGTACTTTAAGCTTTCTTTTCCCCGGGCTAAGTAATTTCAGTCTCTCTAGGCTATTCTTCAAGATTTTAAATTCACAGTTCACACATTAGCACTCATCACCCCACCAACGTGCATGCGCCCACACACACATTCACACACACACACGCCCACACATTGTGCACACACGGGCCAAAAGGGCCTGTGGTTCGCCAAAAGGCTCTTAAATTTAAGAGAATAGATTGGTGTTGTCCTATCAAAAGTACAGGTTAAGGTCACAGCCATCACATAGCTATGTGAACCATCAAATTATCAGTGTGTTTCCTTCATTAAATAGAAAGCAAAAGAATCAAACTGACACACATCAGTCATTCTGAGGGATGACTCTATATGCCCAGAGGAAGGTGTGTTCCCTGCTCCACTACCGACAAGTGAATTAATAATCTTACCATTTGAGGGTGTTTGGAAACATCAAAGAGCTGACATAGATCAGCCCCACTGATATGGGATGCATTTCTACCAGGAAATACTATCGTTTCTCCAATCTCACATCACGGCATAAATACAACAGCCCTTGTTTTCCACACAGCTTCCTACTTCTTTCACGCCCAAGCGTAAGCTAAGAGCTCTCAAAAAACACTCTTCCTCCATCTCTGGGAGGTGTCTTAAAACATTTTTAGCTCACCAGATACAAAACAGAGGAGGATCTGTTTCTTTATTCAAGAATAATCCTTTTCAACTGCCTGTTTATACTGCAGATGGAAACCTATAGATTGAAATAAACGTATTTTCATTCTAAAATTGGCATCCGCACTGCAATAGTTAAAGGATGCAACAATTGTGTTTGAAAAGCAAGCATCCAGGAAATTCCACATTGCTTTGCAATATTCAGACAAAGGACGCATTGGAATTAGAAGGTGAATAGCATTTAAGAACTGAGGAAGTGTACTGGTCTACCGAACTAATGGGACCGCATGTAGACAGAAAATGCCAAACATGCTAGTAAAATGTGTGGGTAAAATGTAATATCTTAGGACATATAAGCAAAGGATCAGTCTCCTTTGAAAGAACCCAATAAGAAATGCTTGATTAAAAGTCTAGAATTGTGCTGTATGATACAGTAGCAACCAACCATATATGGCTATTTAAATTAATTAAAATTAAATGGAATTAGAAATTTAGTTCTTCAGTTGCACTAGCCACATTCTTAGAGCTCAACAGTCATTGTCATACTGAGCAGCAAAGATAGTAGACATTACCATCATTACACAAAGTTGTATTGGACAGTGCTGGTCTAGAAGGTTCTGTTTGACTATTGGGTTAGCATCATTTAAACATCAGGCCTTAAAGAGATGATAGGGAGCACAGCATGCTGCTAGATGTAACAACTGATAGCATGAAAGTATGTTGGAAAGGGAAAAATAATTCCACTCCTGGAATGAACTAATATATTATAGCATTGACATTTTATTACAAGAAATATCGTTAGACAAGCAGAGAAATCTTGGACTAGAATGGAAAGGAGCTAGTAAATACTACTATTTGAATACCTCCTCACACACTTCTATACATTCACAAAATGCACCAGCCTCTTCTCATCTGTTAGTGGCTGGACTTTATCAGTCATCCCTCAAATACTTTTCAACCGTCCTTCACTTCCTGCCCCCAAAGTTCTGTTTTTTTTTTTTTTTGAATATGTAACAAAACAGTTTGAACATATATTTGAATAAATAGAATCCCAATCAAAATAGAAAATTGCAGACTCTTCCCATTAAAAAAAAAAAGGCAAGAACTTTATTTTAAACAGATCCTCAGTTGTGTGTTACACCACGTCCATATCTAAACCAAAAATCATAATGATAATGCAAAGGAGACAGAGGGCTTCATAAAAGCACGTTAGCCAAATATTATTCTTGGCCAATGCTTTAACTAAATACGCAGTGGATGTGAAAGGTACAGGATGGCACTTAAATAAATAGGAGCAAAGAGAAGGAAACATGTTCACAGTCCAAAGCAACAGGTTTTTGAACCTTTGGTATATATCTCAAATAAGCATCCGTAAACACGTGTTAGCCAATAGTGTTTAGTTCCAGGTTTCTTAAGCCAGTGATTGTGTGTGTTTCAAAACTAGCTGATAAAATAATAAATCAGGATTGACATGGGCTGATTAAGGTCTCTGGTGTGAGCACACAGGTAAATTCAAACCATGGCAAAATGAAGTGCAGCTGTGTTGCACAGCAAAACTATACAAGAAAATGAGTGAAATACACCAGTTAGAAATTCTGTGGCTCGGGTAGACACCCTTGATATTAACAACAACAACAGCAAATATATTTTTAATGCTGTCCAAAGTCCATAATCTGGAAGGCAGAAATATCCCAAAGCTCATAACCACATGCCTAACAGGGCAACAACCATCCCACAGGACTATTATAGTTGCATATTTCAATTCCCTCCCTCCCACCCAACACCCTGCCCCTAATAAACAGCACCAGTGCAGTTCGAGTTAGAAAACTGGAAATATTGAGACATTCCTAAGGTTTTCATAATGACTAAGGGCCGGTCAGACGGGGCTATAATGCAAACCTCTGCCATGGCCATTCTCCAAAAAGCACCCCATGGAATTCCCTCTAGCTTGCAGATAAACCATATTAGGTCTACTGTAAGGCCAGATCGAGAGAAAAGCTGGCATGCTATCCTGGGCGGAGGGAGAGGGGCATGCTGATGGGAGAGGTACATGAAGGATGCCTCAAGGATGTTTGTCCTGCAGCCCAGGATGGAAGGACGTGTTGAGATAGGTCACAAATTGTGTACCAATAAAATATTTGACTCACGCCATTCACCAGAATACAGAGCTTAGCAGAGCTAAGTCCTGCTTGGTAGCTGTGCAAATCCACTATGATCAGTATCAAACTGGACCACGAAACAAAAGGACTCAAAGAAGTCCAACTCATCCTCTCAGCACTCTATCCAACTGTCTCTGGAACCAGTGGTGTGACGTAATCATTCTACTTTCTCTCCTCTCCCATTGAGGCAAGATCTTCTCTTAACCAGCCTTATTCTACGTCTCAGTGATGACAGCCACATAAATGAGGGCAGATAGAGCCACTCTCCACAGTCGTCTGCCTTGGGGCTACTTGTCATCCCCCAGGCCTTTCCAAAACCTGCCCTTTCACACATAGGCAGAGTCGCTGGACTGAGTCCTGCCAAAATTGGGAACACTGACCCGTGGCAGGTCCTTGTTGCGGATCTCATAGACTGACTTCCTCTTGGCCTGGGCCCCTCGCACGGCCAGCTTGATCTTGCGCCAGCCCAGGTGGTTGAGTTCAGCCAGGTTCAGCACCACACAGATGCCACTCACAGCAAACATGAACACTAGAAAGACAGTCTTCTCAGTAGGCCGGGACACGTAACATTCCACCTCCTTGATGCAGGGGTAGCGGTCACACTCATACAACCCTGGGACACTGAAGCCATACAGAAAGTATTGGCCCACCAGAAACCCAATCTCCAGGGCATTTCGGAACACCACTTGGATAATGTAGAAGCGGGAGATGCCTTCCTGCCTTCGGAGCTTGGATCGTGCTGCAGTGCGCAACCCCGATGGGTGTGGAGTCAGCTCCTTAACCTCTAAACAATCTGGCTCCGTCTCCTTGCTTGTGTTCTCTGTGTTCTGCAGCACCCCATTGACAATGGCACTTTGCAACTTCTTGTCTTCTCGTTTGCCAACACCACTGCTCCCACCTCCAGGTCCTCCAGCGCTCCCCATGGACTCAGGGGGATCTCTGTCCAGGGCTAGGAAGACAGTAGAGTAGCGGCGTTCTCGCTGCTTGGCAGACTGGTGCACAGAGTAAGTGATGAAGCAGAGACTGGGGGTGCACACCATTATGATCTGGAAGACCCAGTAACGTATGTGGGAGATGGGGAAGGCGCGGTCATAGCAGGCCTGGTTACAGCCGGGCTGCAGGGTGTTGCACACAAACATGGTCTGCTCATCATCGTACACCGTCTCCCCGACAATGGCCACAATGAGAATGCGGAAGATCACCACCACAGTCAACAGGATCCTGAGCAGTGGACAAAGGAGGGAGAGAGGTTCTCATGGGCTGAGTCACTGACTTAGGAAACCCCTGCCTCCCTTCCCAGCTCCGTCCTTGATTGGGGAGCTATCCATCCTTCGTGGTACTGAACTGGGAATCCAGCAAACATTTTTGTCTCTTCCCTTCCTGCAGGATCTTGGTAGACTGGGAACACTTCATACTACAGGGATCTCAAGCATGTGTACCTCCCTACACTGGACATGGTGTATTTGCAACAGATCGATTACATGGAATGTAGAGAGGCACAAAACACACCTTCACTCTGGATACGGCAAATGTACCTGGAATAGCTGAACACAGAGAATACAAAGTCTACACACAGAATATGTATATAACTACTCCAAGAGGATATTTAGTTTAGCCTCAGTATGAATATGGAACTTAAGCTTTATATAAACAGATAGCTATGACTATATATACACATATATACATGAATATATATAGTATTTAGGTATGTGAATATACATATATACACATATAGAGACACACAAAGTGTCAATTGGGTGTGTCGGTTTCTGGCACTGTAAGTTTTAACAGGCAAATCAGTTTAGCTTAATAAATGTTTGTTGGGAAAAGATACATCTGCTCTGAAGAGCAAATCTGTCTCCCCATTTGCCCTTCTCTGTCCAAATACAATCCTGCCTTCTTTGTAGATTCTATTTAAGGAACCGGATGAAGATTGGCTCCGACTCCAGAGAGTGGGGGGACCACGACGGAGCCAATAACTCCTTTGCTAATGGGAGAAGAGTGAATCCCCTGGTGGTGCCTCATAGGGAAGGGACGAGGAGCTGCCGGAGGAGGAGGGCATCACTGGGCATCAGGCAATCCCTCAATGCCAGGAACACAGGCGCATGGGCCAAGGATGATGGCAAGGGGTCAGAGGATGGTCTGAGGGCTGTCGGGACTCGGTCTGGACTTTAGAAAGGACTCCCGGGGGCCGCCCGACGGGGCCGGCTGATGACCGGCTCGGCGCCCTTACCTCCCGATCATAGTGGAGTGCTGCTGCACCGCGGCTTCCAGCAGCCTCTCCAAGATGGTCCATTCCCCCATCGCTGTGCATCCGGAGGCAGCAGACAAAGACTGGGCAGTACCGGGCACGTCCCCGCTCCTGGCCACTCCCCGGGCCTCACCTCCCGACTGGGAGCGAATTGCCCCCCAATTAAAGAATCAAACAAAATTTTTAAAAAATCCACGATTCCCCTCTCCCTTTTATTGTACTTAAAAGAGGGAAATGGGGAAGGAAACCCAAGCACGCCCAACTGATGGGCAGCTGGCGCGGTCCGGAGGTCGGCCACGAACCGCCAGCGCCGTCCGGGCGTCAGGTCTGGAGCCGGCGGATGCCCGGGCGAGGGGCGGGGCGGAGCGGGGGTGGCCGCGTGCAGGTCCTCGAGCTCCCGCCCGCCCGAGCGAGGTCTTTGGGCCCCACTCACCGCCGGGGGTTGGGAGCCAAAAAAAGGGTCCAGGCCCCAGCCCCCGCGCCTGGCACTTCAGCGGGCACCGGGCGCTCCCGCGCTGCCGCCTGCGAAGCCGGGGCGGAGCGCGCGGAGCCGGCTGCAGGGCTCGGGAATCCGCGGCCGCCGCCTCTAATCCGGCCTTAAGTAGTCTCCGCCTGCGTCACGCCAGGTCGGCGGAGGGGAGTCGAGCGCTGCGGGCGGCTGTAGCTGCGCGCCGGAGCCCGAGGGGCAGGGGATGCGCGCAGGGAGAGAGGGGGCCAGAGTCCTGGGGCCCCGGCAGGGAGTGGGGCGACTTCGAGAGGAAGGATCGCAGCGCCCCTCGGGGCTTCTCCGGGTGCCCAGGTAACCTCACCTGACTGCCAGCCCCCGGCAGGAGGGGCAGCCTGGAGCAGACTCGCGGGTGAGTGGGGAGGGGCGTGAGTAGGTAGTTTAGGGTCTCTCCGCGCATCCCTCACCTTTTGCTTTTTGTCTTTGGTGATACAACTGAAATTCCCTCACTGAATGCAGACGCTGGATGGGGGAAGGAGAGCGGGGGCAACAATAGGACGCTTTTCAGTCTCCCTTGGAGAGGACTGCTTGGCTAAGAGTAAGTCTGCGGTCGGTGCCTTCGTGGATCCGACGCAGGGGTGAGGAAAGCTTGATTAGAGTCCATTTAGGCTGAAGCTTAAATGTAGGTGTGAAGCTGCCTCTGACGATGGGGGTCTGAGCACAAGACTCTACCAAAGAGGTGCCTAGTTTGAGCGAGTGGGTGACCATGGTTGAAGGACTCGCTTCCGCAGCGCAAATCCAGACGCTCTGCTATTCTTAAATGTCTATCTATCTATTATCTATCTATCGATCCATCCATCTCTTATTTGTTTGTTTGTTTGGAGGAGGGGGTACTTCTCGGGTAAACTGTGATCTAATCTGAATCTAAGGAAGCCCAGTATTCAACTAGCAAGAATAGCCACTCACAGTCTCACCCCGCCCTCACTTTCGTTTTCCGACCTCGGCTTTCTCCCCGCTCAATCAGCAGATCCTGCTTTGTGTTTTTAAATTTACGTTTTGCTGTCAGTTCTATCTAGAGCAACCGCTTAACTGGTCACTAGAAAATTAAAACAATCACACCAGGCTGCTAATTAGCTCAGGGGGTCAGTATTAGAAGACATAGCAGTTGAGTGTTTCATGTATATGTTCCAAAAGCACAATGAATAAGTGGTTGTCACCCTTTAAAAATTACAGCTGTGAAAAAGTTGCTGACTTGCTCTAGGCAGGTAATGCAGCCTTAATTATCCACAGGGATCGTAGCACATATATATGTATTGCATAAGGCACACCGTGATGAGCCTTCAGTTTGAGACCATAGGAGTTGCTTGGGTAGCTGGTGGCCCAGCGACTGGGAAGAAGGGTACAGAGCATAGGCTTGAGTTCACTCACAGTGCACCTCTGCATAAAATGATGTGTAAAGGCACAACCCAAGCTTCGGTGAAAGAGGGATCGGTGAGCTCTCGCGTAGACCTGACACCTGTACGCCAAGGAAGCCACTTTCACTGCAAAGGAGTAAAAGAGTTCACTGACAATGGAGAAAGGCATAGGGTGTAAATGGAACTTTAGGGTTATGGCAGGTGCTCCTTATTTCCTGCTGGGTAGAGAGGAGGTGCAAAGATGGGAATGGTTGGATATCCTATTGTCGAATCCACCTCCAGATGGAATGGTGATCTCCCAACTCAGACTTGGTGTTTTTTCTCAGACTTCCCTCCTGCTCCCTCAGGCTCTGGCTCCCTGTATTCTCTCCTTCTCCAGCAGACTGTTTGGGGCAAAGGATCTCAGACAAGAAGTGAATGAATGAGAAAGTCCCAAGGGAAATCTGTTTCACATATTAAATGTCCCAAAATAGGCTGCACAATTCAAAATCATTACGTTTTATATACGTGGCTTTCCCAAACCCTTAAAGATAGTGACCGAAGGACACAGATTGCAGGAAAGACATCTTATATGTTCTCACAGTGCAGTTTTTTTAAATGTATTTACTTAATTTATTTTTTGGGTCTTCGCTGCTGTGCATGGGCTTTCTCTAGCTGTGGCGAGCAGGGGCTACTCTTCGTTGCAGTGCGTGGGCTTAGTGCAATGGCTTCTCTTGTTGCAGAGCACTGACTCTAGGCGCGCGGGCTTCAGTAGTTGTGGCACCTGGGCTCAGTAGTTGTGCTCACGGGCTCTAGAGTGCAGGCTCAGTAGTTGTGGTGCACAGGTTAGCTGTTCTGCGGCATGTGAGATCTTCCCAGACCAGGGCTTGAACCCGTGTCCCCTGCATTGGCAGGCAGATTCTTAACTACTGTGTCACCAGGGAAATCCCCACAGTGCAGTTTTGAAGCACTAGGCTATGACTAAATTGTTGACCATTAATTAGTTTATTATTTTAAAATATACACTAACATGACATATAGATTCAACATATGAGCACATGTGTATACATGTGTGTAACACACAAAAACACCCATATACAGAATCTATATTTGAAAAAGACTCTTCTATTAGATTTGGTAGCCTTTTTTTCTTTAATTATTTTTTATTTATTCATTTATTTATTTATTTTGGCTGCTCCTCGTGGCTTGCGGCCTCTTAGTTCCTTTGCCAGGGATTAAACCTAGGCCCAGGCAGTGAAAGCACCAAGTCCTAACCACTGAACTTCCAGGGAATTCCCTGGTAGGCTGCTTTTAGATAAAAACCTTATTCTCACCACTACACCTTGAAAACAGTGCACTGTTTTTATTTTTAAAAATCATTCAGGTCTTCCCTGGTTGAGAGTCCACCTGCCGATGCAGGGGACACGGGTTCGTGCCCCGGTCCGGGAAGATCTCACTTGCCGCGGAGCGACTGGGCCCGTGAGCCGTGGCCACTGAGCCTGCGCGTCTGGAGCCTGTGCTCCGCAATGGGAGAGGCCATGACAGTGAGAGGCCCGTGTACCGGAAAAAAAAAAAAATCATTCATAAATTGTGTTTTACATTACTATGTTGTTTCCTTTTTTTATCTTTAAAATTTTTTTGAAGTATAGTTAATGTACAATATTATATGAGTTACAGGTGTACAATATAATGATTCACAATTCGTGTTATACTCCCTTTATAATTATTATAAAATATTGGTTATATTCCCCATGTTGTACAATATATCCTTATAGCTTATTTTATACCTAATAGTTTGTACCTCTTAACCCTTTACCCCACACTGCCCCTCTCCCCTTCCCTCTCCTCACTGGTAACCACCAATTTGTTCTCTGTACCTGTGAGTCTGCTTCTTTTCTGTTATATTCACTAGTTTGTTGCATTTTTTTAAGATTTCACATATAAGTGATATCATACAGCATTCGTCTTTGTCTGAAATTTCAGCTAGCATAAAGCCCTCCAAGTCCAGCCATGTTGCTGCAAATGGCAAAATTTCATTCTTTTATGTGTTTCCTTTTTTTGAGCCCAATCACTTTTTTTTTTTTTGTGGTACGCGGGCCTCTCACTGTTGTGGCCTCTCCCGCTGCGGAGCACAGGCTCCGGACACGCAGGCTCAGCGGCCATGGCTCACGGGCCCAGCCGCTCCGCGGCATGTGGGATCTTCCCGGACTGGGGCACGAGCCCGTGTCCCCTGCATCGGCAGGCGGACTCTCAACCACTGCACCACCAGGGAAGCCCCCCAATCACTTTTAATTAATAAATTGTCCTGGTCGTGCAGCAATAGTATGAAAAGGTTCTATGTAGAGCTAGGCATCTCTGTTTCCTCAGCACATTGTCTCAACCAACTAGATTCTGACTCTCTCAATTCCCCTCTGATCGAAGATCCCATTTAAGTCAGTTGGGAAGTTCTTTCCATTAACTCTTACTTAAAACTCATTCAACTCTCTTAAAGTAATAGTTTTGGATGGACAAAAGTAAAAGAACTCATAGATAAACTTTGGTGTACATTAGCCCATGTAGGGATACTCATTACAAATACACATGCTGGGGTCCGCCCCCCCTAAACCTGCTAAATTAAAATCTATAGAAGTGAGGTTTAGGTACCTGCATTTTTATTAAGTTCTCACCAGTGGCTCTGATAACAATAAAAGTTGTGAACGTTTATTGCCATGAGTATTAGGTCAGGAAGGAATCCTAGAAATCAGGAAATCCTATCCCTTTGATTCATAGATGTTAAAATTGACCCAAAGATTAGGTATCTCAGACAAGTAGGTAAGGAAGAAGCTATGAAGAAAGTGCTGTTTAAGGGTCCTAGAGAAGAGGACTAAATAATTTTAAAAGATGGAAAATGTGACCTTAAAGGAAGGAAGAAGGAATTAAGGTGGTTTGGATCATGAGGACGTAGCCACCTGCAAGCATCTAAAGGGAAATAATACCTGGATTGTTGGCATTGTGAAGCCAAGTCTTACCGAGCAGAAATTTCCATTGACAGATCAGCGAAATATTCTCCACGTCTAGTGGAAAAAACTGTAAAGGCGCATAGCAAAAGGCATAGTTAAATATTCTAATACAGGGAGGGAATGGAGAGTTACTAAGAATAATCCAATTTTCCACATGAATATATCTGGATTTGCTCTTATCCTTATATGTGCTTAGAATTTTCTTTTTTCTGTTCCTTCTAGTTTTTTTAAAGATACAATTGACATACAGCACGGTATAAATTTAAGGTGTACAGCATAATGATTTGACTCACATACATCATGAAATAATTGTCACAAGTTTAGTGAACATCCATCAACTCATAGATACAAAATAAAGAAAATAGAAAAAATTTATTCCTGGCGATGAGAACTCTTAGGATTTGCTCTCTTCACAACTTTCTTATATAACATACAGCTGTGTTAATTATATTTCTCATGTTATCATTATATTTATCAGGTACATACCTCCCTAGTACTTATTTATCTTATAACTGGAGGTTTGTCCCTTTTGATCACCTTCATCCAACTTCATTCTCCTTTCAACCACAGATTCCCAGGTGAACCTGTTAGCTTAGTAGCTTTAAATATTTGGTAAATGAAACTCCCTAGGAACTTTGTTAAGGTGTAAGAATGTTAGTGAATCCACTGACCTCTCCTCTCCTGGACCATAAATTCTTGGGGAGCAGAGGACATGCCTTATACCTCATGGTGCTTTCCATAGTGTCTTTAGCACTGTGGAAACTTAAGTTTGTTGGAGGAACAGGGTAGCTATTCTGGCTCTCTATTCCCCTCAACCTGGGAAGGCTGCACGGTCCTTGAGCAGAAGTGGGTCCTGCCTCCCCGAAGACCATAAGTTACATTCCAACCAAGAAAAGAAAGGCGTTCCCTTTGTTAAGTGAAAGTCCCTACACACTTGGGGCAGCTGGACTGCTCACTAGAAAGCCTTCTTGCTGACCACTAGCCCCTGGTCTCACTTTGTGCTGCTGTCACTCACTGTGGTCCCAGTACCTGCTGAACTAACCCAGAAAATGCTGCTGAGTGTGCAGGGTTTGGGCTACAGCATCAAGGAGGCAGCTTCAGAAAGCTGATCACAGCCCTGGATATACAGGCTCCGGGAAGCGCCAGCATCTGTAGCCTCCAGGATTCGTGTGGCTCGAGAGGGACTGCATTTGGTTTGGGATTGGTCTCTGTGTTAAAGTCCTCCACGTTTCATTCACAAAACGCTAGGATTAACTGAGCTTTATCTCCCCCAGTGGCCTACGTACATCTGTTTCCTAATGAAACCATCAAATTTTCTTCTGACGGGGCAAACCCAACCTGTCTTGTGAGACTTGAAAGAACATAAGCACTAGATGAAATCGACTCCTATGTGCTGCAGAGTGAGTTTTCTCTCTTTTGGTGTGTGTGTTTCCTTCCCTCTGTTTAATCCCTGATTTAAATGTTTAGGGAAACACTTTTTGGGTTTTACCGTCCAGACAAAATTTAGAGAGTAATATTCCATACAGGAGTAGAGCTGTCCAATCCACCAATCATAAGTACCCCTAAATATGGTGGCTTGATGTGTTGCCTAGGACTGCCCTGAGCTGTTCCCTTCGAAACTATTCTGCAATGTCATGGACACAAATGCTAAATTATGTTTTAGCCTCAAGAGACTGTATATCCAAATAGTGGGTCAATCTAACTAATCTGCCTGCTAGTCCTTTGAATAAAAGGGTATGTATTCCTTTAAAAAAATCACATGAACAAATTCCCCATTCCCCACCTTGTGTATAGAGAATATAGGTATGTGTAGTAATATCTCAGGGATAAACGTAATATGACATTGTGGCCAAAGCAGATGTGTGAAACCACAGCAAATAAATTGACACTCATTAAGAATCTAATCAGCACTGCTGACACGTAATCTTTCATGTTTATGTCAAGTCGTGATTCCCATTCACATCAGGAGATTCCCGGGAGGGGCTAATTAAACCTGAAGGAAGAGATTTAAATCAACACTATTCAAAAGTCATTCAGCTACAGTGCAGAAGAGCCTGCCTGGGGTCTGAGCACCCGCCTCTTCACACTCTCATTGTCATGGTCCAGCCAGAGTCCCAGCCACGCAGGACGTAGCTGGGCTTCCTACTGAGTGTGTTTCCAGTCTGTAGGGAAGAGATGAAGAAATTGCAGGGGAAATGCACATGGACTTGACAGGACTGTTAAGCTGGGAGAATATACGTCAGTTCCCAAAGGCACCCTTCCTGCACTTTTTCCACATCAGAGTGTACTGCTAAAAGTTGAATTCATCCTGTTGCTTCATATCTACAGCCAAGTTAATTATGTCGAATTGATATTTGCCCCCAAAGGAACATTCTCTAAGACGTGGAGCTGATTTTCAAGGTTCTTCATACATGGTTGCTCCTGCTTGCCTGGTATCTTCACCTCCTGAAATCTAGCCGATTCCTGTTTTTGTCAGGACTCGGCCAACTCAGGCATTATCAACCCAGAGGCTTTTGCGATTTTCCAATTCTCGTCAATCTACACGCCTTCTGATCCCTCTTGGACACCAACGTCCAAGTCTGGTCCAGAGAGCCTCCTGTTTCTGGAGCTGGATGAGACTGGAAAGGGGCTTCCACTCACTTGTCACTCACATGTTCAGCTCCCTTGCTGCAGTATTTTAATAGTCAGCTGAGGGTTTGCCAAGAGCAACCCACCAACTTGCCCATTGGATTTGGTTCACAGTGTTCTCTGACCTTCAGAAACCCCCACAAAAATGTATCTTTTTGATATAAACTTATCCTTCCACCTTGACCGTGGACTGCCTTTGGTCATATCTCCCACCCCTGGAATTCACCTTGAATCCACATCCTATTGACCTTGAGCTTCCCACCATCATGCTTCACTCACTCCCCGCCCCTCACTCATTAAAGAAAAGTAATCCGATAAACAGGCACACCAGGGTGTTAATAACTGATAACCACTTAATGTATTATCCTTCTCAGAGGAATTATCCTCATTTAAGTTGCAAAGCCTTCATTCAAAGAAATGAATTTTTCTAGGTTTTCCAAACACTACACAGAAGGAGAGAATAGCTGTTTGAGGGCCAGGGATGTTCTGAGCCCTCCCAAATCACACCACACAAGTGCTTGCTTGTTTTATCGGTCTATAAAGTGGGCCTCCTTGTGGAAATACAGGAATTGCATTAGTGCTGTGGTTCTTAAATTTTACTGCACCTTAGAACCACCTGGGGAAATTTGAAAAATCCCAGTGCCTAGGCTGTACCCCAGATCAATTAAATCAGCATTTCTGGAGATGAGCCCCATGCACTGGTATTTTTAAAGAAAAAACAAAACTCTCCAGGTGATTCCAATATGCAGTCAAGTTGGAGCACTAGTGCGGTTATCCCCACCATCAACTACTTATACACAACAGCCCTCCAGGACTTCCGTAAAATAGGCTTTCTCCTTGTGTTAGGAATGGTGCTTCTGGACACAAAGCCAGAATTTCATACTAAAAATGTGTTCCTGTGGTCTGTAAGGACTTAGTATAATCCATACAGGCTAAGTAGTTAGTTGCTAAACTGCAAACACCCATTTCATTTCATCTCAGTCCACTCCTGGCCATCTGGTCCCCTGTACTCCTATTACAGGGCCATGTGTGTATTAATGAAATGATCGCATCCAATTACATCTTTTATTCAGAGCACAAGAAGAGTCCATGTATTCTCTCCAGCATCACCGTTTCTGTGAGGATGTCAATAATCAAGTTATTCTTTCTATTTCATGCAGAGATGGGATAATCTTCCATTAAGGTAAGAGTATAAATCAAATATGTTGCTGCTTTCAATAAACTTTTAACTTTGCTGCCTGGTATCTATAATATAGATATTTCAGTGAAAAGCATAAACCACTTGTTAGTGGTCTCCATTTTTAAATGCCCATCATATAGTTCATATCAATAACCAAGTTGTGACAGATGGCATACAAGAAGGATCACCTAAGAGCTAAGTTAATCACCCTTTTCTTAGTCTGTCTAGGCTTTGTTTCTGCAGCAGCTCAGATGGTCAGAAAGCCACATGCCTAGACTATATCTTTCTGCCATTTCTTGGTGGAGGAGGGAAGGGTTGCCCGTGGGAGTGGGGGAACCCACTTCTTAACCTGAATTCTTACCACAGTCTTTTGTGTTGCTGCAATGAAGACAATTCACTTCCTAAGGGAAATTATAGTACCAACTGTTCAAAGAAAACAATTCTTTTGACATCTGAATGAACAAAAATGAATGAAAGATGGATGAAGGGATTAATTAACATGCTACTCACACCTTTGACTAGTCATGTACTCTCCTACCCCTTTACCTTCCTAGAGCATATATTTAAACAATTGACAGAGATGCATGTGTATCTACTGTGTGCATAGATACGCATTGCTACAATCAAATTCCACCAACCCGTTAAACTTCATCTTTGCAGATAGATTCTTGGCCCTCTCATTTTTTTGTTCAATGGAGAGTTATTCATCTCCTTCTCTGTGCCAGGGGGATACAAGAGTAAGCAGAACCACATGGTCCTTGACCTCACGGAATTGAAAGTCTATTAGGAGAGATATACTAATTAATCAAATAATCTCAAATACTAATGTATAAGTTTAAAACTGGGCTAAGTGCTACCAGTAGATAGCTCTGAGATAGATCTGCAGCCCTGAGTATAGAACGGGGCAAGGGGTGGCAGGCCTACTTTGTGGGGAAGGGTCGGGGTAAAAGGCATTTTCTAGCTGAGACCTAAAGGAAGAGTCCTAAACCAAGTAAAAGGGGTGAAAGAGGACCTTCTGAGCTGGGGGGACAGGAGTGAACAGACCCTGGGGCCGGAGAAAGTAGCACATTCAAAGAACTGCAAGGGCTAACGTGGGTGGTTCACAGAGCAAGGCGGGGAGGCTGGAGAGGCAGGCAAGGATCTGATCAAGCAGAACCTTAGAGGCCAGGGTAAAGCGGTTGGCTTTTTCTCCAAAAATAATGTGCAGCTTTTGACGGCTTGTAAGAGGGGAGTGACATGATCAGGCTTGTTTTAGAAAGCTCAATCTATTTGCATTATGGAGAGAACAGTTTGGAGAGGCTGGGCAACAGTGGATGCAGGGAAACCAGTGACAACACCAACACTGCTGCTGGGCTACGCTCAGTAACACCCATATGCACTTGCCTTCCTTCCCTTGGAGACTGGATGGCCACACCAGGAAATGCCTCTAGTATCTAACCCTGTCTGCTTTCAGGGAAATGAACCAGAGGGCTCCTCAGGAACCATCCCAAGCTCATCATTATCTTTAATTACGTAGGAAATAAATGGGCCCTGACTGTAATGGTCAACATAATACCTCCATGATTCACTGAATCTTGCAAATTGTGGTGCCCCTTTCAAACATGCTCATCTCTGGGCACAGGAAACAAATTGTAGTGGGTTACCCCTTGGCGCTTAACAATTTTAAAGAAAAGGTAAGAGTGGGTCCCCCAACCAGGGAGGCCAGGGCTCCCTGTTTTTTTGCATTAGAAATTCAGGTTTTGCCTGAGTTCTACAGTTCACTAAGCGCCAGAGCAAAGTGCAGGCAGAGGGCGGGGTTCTTGGAAGGAGGAAGAGCATGTGGAGACGTTAATATTTAAGAATTTCCTGAGATTTTTGGCTGTTCGTTTTAAGGAGCAGTGTTTAAAGATGGTGCAAGTATCAAATAGGACGAAGGAGATCAAAACTACTGTTGATAAAATGAATCCTGCAAAGAACACGAATGAAAATTGTCTCCCTAGAATATAAATTTACTCCAAATTTCGTGCCATAACTCAAACTAGTTCTGAGGCTCTGCAGAGCCCCTTGTTAGCACGTAAGAAAATCCTCATTACTTGAAAACTCACACCTGAACTTTTACTACAAGTTGTATGAGCCGCCTTGATTACCCAATTTATTTTCATTAGTGACGTCTGAAAATACATATTTTAATGAGTCTGAATTTAAAAGAGGGAGGCAAAATGATTTGCACCTGCATCATATAGTTTCTTGGCAACGGTGAGCTGGGATTCATGGTCCTTTTGCTTCTCCAGCATTCAAGCTGGAACGTTTCCTTGTGTGGTCCCTGGATATCCAATGGCTTTTGGCCATTTACGAAATCAGATTACCCTTCGAAGAGTGGGTTCACCATCACCGAAAATATTCATACACATATTTGCCAGCCCCAGAGCAAATAACAAGAAGTGAGTTCCTGAAATGTTCTGTGTACTGGTGGCACTCTGTAATGCATACATGGGAACTTCCAAGGGGTATACAAGAGGAGCTACTTAGAAATAGGTTGTGGTTCACACTGTCAAGTGTGTGTGTTGATAAGATGGGGTGAGAGTCCGCATAGCTTTTTGGATGAATGGACAGATCATACAGGATAGGTTTACCTTTCACTCAAAGTGTGTTTCCCAGGAATATTATTACAATAATAGCCCAACCTACTTACAGTTCTTCATTGCTTCCTATGGCCTTCTGGGTAGGTCAGACTCTTTAGGAAGCTGTTGGGCTGCACCCCGCAGGCCTACAAGCCTTGTACAGTAAGTCCCCTACATATGAACGAGTTCCGTTCTGAGGGCACGTTTGTAAGTCCAATTTGTTCGAAAGTCCAACAAAATCGGCCTAGGTACCCAACTAACACAATCGGCTATATAGTATATAGGTTTATAATACTTTTCACACAAATAATACATAAAAAACAAACACAAAAAAATAAAGAAAACATTTTTAACCTTATAGTACAGTACCTTGAAAAGTACAGAAGTGCAGTACAACAGCTGGCACACAGGGGCTGGCATCGAGTGAACCGGCAAGAAGAGTTACTGACTGGAGGAGGGAGAGGAGGTGGGAGATGGTAGAGCCGAAGGATCGTCAGCAATAGAAGACAGAGGGCAAGCTGCAATTTCACTCACGACTGACGTTGATGGAACACACGTTCACAACTTTGAAAGCTCGCAACTTGAAGGTTTGTATGTAGGGGACTTACTGTAATTGCCCAGCCTCAAGTCTGAAGAAAGAGCCTGGAGACAGTGATGGAGATATCAGTGCTGTATCAGAGACGGCATCTTACAAGTCTGAAACAAAAGAGTCCTGGAGTTGGGGTCTTCCCTGGTGGCGCAGTGGTTGAGTCCGCCTGCCGATGCAGGGGACACGGGTTCGTGCCCCGGTCCGGGAAGATCCCACATGCCGCGGAGCGGCTGGGCCCGTGAGCCATGGCCGCTGAGCCTGCGCGTCCGGAGCCTGTGCTCCGCAACGGGAGAGGCCACAACAGTGAGAGGCCCGCGTACCGCAAAAAAAAAAAACAAAAACAAGACTCCTGGAGCGACACCCCACCATGGATGGCAAAGGGCAGGCAGGACATGACAACACTCCTCGCGGAGAAGAAGGCTACCGTTTATAGGGGGAATTGACCTCAGGTTGGCTCATCAGTTACCAGGGAAACCAGAAGCGGGGGCACATCCAGCACAGCCACTCAGCTTAACAACCATCCCGAGGGCAGATGTTTCCCTTAAATAAACTAGCAGGTGGAGCCGTTCTGGCCTAAGGATTAGAATGATCACTAGCTGGGGCTGGGGGCAAGCACGTTCACATGAGTAGGGTGCAGGTGAAGCAGGGACTGGTCAAGCAGGGGATGTCCACAGAGCAAGAGAACAGCTGTCTTGAATGGCCTGACCATAAACAAACCAGTGAGGAGAGTTCCTTAGATCTGGCCTGAACTTACTCTCTAGTTTAATGGTCTGTCCTCTTCCCACACACTGCCTACACTCCAGCCAGCCACATCTCTGTGCAGTTCCCCAACGCACCATCCTCTTGCACATTTCCGTACTTTTACAGGTGCTGTTCTCTGCTGAGAGTGCCCATACGTCAACTTTCCCACTGGTTGGCTCTAACTCATTGGCCCAGATCACTGTGCAGTTCCCCAATGCACCATCCTCTCCACATTTCCATTATTTTCATCTCCATATTTCACATTAGAGGCTTTCCTCTTCAGGTGTCTTCTGACTTTTGGTTGTCAGCTCACACTGGCAAGTGAATGAAGCGCTAAGAAACTGACTGAAAACTCCAAGTGCATGAGCGGGGCCTGCTGACTGTGGGCTTCAGTGTAGAGCAGTGCTGCTGGCATCTAGTGCGTAGAGGGCAGGGATGCTGCTAAACATCCTACATTGCACAGGACAACCCCACAACAAAAAGGTACCCTGCCCAAAGTGTCAGTGGTTTTGGTTGAGAAATCCTGGTATCGAGTATCTCATTGGACCGGTTAGCTAGGAAATCCCTGATGGTTTTGTTTTTTGTTGTTTGTTTTTAATCTTTCTCTTGGGCAGGTCAGTTCTGCAGACAAGAATCTACCAGCCTCCTGCCTGGTGGGGATAAAAGCCAGGAATGGTGGGCTGGGGGTTTTAACAGTCAGTGGGCAGAGGTCACTTAACCACTCTGTTGACAATATTGTCTCCCCAGCATCAACTATGGCCACTGTTCCCCCAATCCAGAGGCCCCCCTCCAGAGACTAAACATCCAGTTTTCTGCCAGGGTGAAGGAAAAGCAGTTACTTGGCTATATGGAATGGGAAAGGAAATATAGAATTTTAGTTTCTTCTTAAATATATTTTTAAACAATCATCCTGATTTTAGCTACATTCTTACCTCCTTTTCATGCCCGGTTCCTAAATCTTTATTGGGCGGCAGAGGTGGGTTTCTGCTGAATAAAATAGTTGCTGTTTAGCTTTTTCTACAGCTGAGCTTAATAATTATCACTTGTCTATCTGCTTTCCAGTTTTCTATTCTCTTTGCCTTTACAGATTATGCCTTCTTAAAATCCTTTTACTGTCTGATTAGTGAGACTTCTGAAGGGAATGAGAGTAAATGAGAGTACATGCATGTAGACCTCCATCTGTTATGTGGAGGTCCCACAATTTTATTTTTCATCCTGAAGCATTCACCGGTATTCTCCATTAAGGGAACCCGGAAAACTGTACGTATACTGAATACCAGGTAAGATATCTGCATTCTGTTGAATCCCTCATGGCCAGTTTGCATATGCATGTTGCTAAATGGGTTTTTATGTCTAGTGGGTTTTTTTTCCTCATTACATAAACCTACTGACTACAAATAGGAGGAGAAGCTAATTTGGAGGCTATTTAATCTGCAGGATGCAGTGTGATAGGAGCCAGGAAAAAACCATTTTTTTTTAAACCTAAACCCAAGAGAAAACAAGAATCCAAACATAATCTGCTAAAAATAAAATAGCAGTGTGGACTAATTGAGTAACTGAAGTTCTGCGTGAAAAGAATTCAGATTTCTCCAGCTAACCAGCTCCCTGAAAAATGTTAGCTCAGTGTCACTGCCTGTGATCTCTCTCTCTCTCTCTCTCTCTCTCAATCTAATTTTCACTGCTGTCCTTTGAAATTTGGTGACTTTGGAGGGGACCTGGATTATGCTCTGGATTTCCATCTCATGCACAGATGCTGCTGTTAAGGCCAACTGGAGCATCATTTGCATTAAAAAAAAATCAGCTTTGAAAACAGAGAGGGGATGTAGCCACACTTCCCAGGTACAGTGGGTGCTGGCTATGATTCTTTCACACTCCAGCTTCAAGTCTTGCATGAAGACAGACATTGCATTCCATCACCGTAAAGAAGAATTTCTAATGTCAAGTAGAAAGCAGGATTAAAAGCACATTTGCATTGAAGGTGTGCAAATAAAAGCTGCCCAGAACAGCTGAAACCTGAGCCTAGAATGATGAGACTCCTCCATTTTAATATCTAAGGGGATTACTTGTATGGTGCCATGGCAACAGCATCACCTTCAATGGTTCTCCTGAAGAAAATCTTACAGAAACAGGATCAGAATACATGAAGTTTTGGCACTGATTTGATGAGCCGGTGATCAAAGTATTTTGTCTCTTACTGCATTTTGGTGTGAATTTTTTAACTTTTGGGAAATTGCACAAATAATATCCAGCATAGGAAAATTAGAACATGCAAGTAACTAAAGAAAACTACCAGTGGTTTTCCCATTCAGATATAATCACTGCCTTGCAGTTATTTTTCTATGCCTATATACCCAACTATATTAATGATGGAGAGGAAAATATTTTTTTGAGACAAAGAATGAAAGCATTTCCTATGCACAGATCTTCACTGAAATAATTATGAAGAACTATCAATCAAGAAAGAAATTAAACCCAGAGTGGGATGTGAGAAAAAAGTATGAAAAAAGAAAGACAGTCTCGTTTATAGAAGTATCTGCTGTAGATACTTAATGTAGGCAGAATAGGGATAAAAACAAGGCAACTATAACAGGAGGAACATATAAATTAATTTTAGATTGTGCTTAGTTAAATGTGTATTAAAAGCTTTAGAGCAAATAAAAAAGGAGTAGAAATGGAATGTAAAACTTCCAGGCTAGTAGAGAAGAAAACTACTAGAGAAAACATCAATTCAATAGAGGTCAATGTCTTAGTCTGCTCAAACTGCCACAACAAAGTACCATAGACTAGGTGGCTTAAACAACAGAAATGTATTTTCTCACAGTTTTTGGAAGTCCAAGATCAAAATGCCAGCTGATTGCTAGTGAGGGATCTTTTCCTGCATTGCAGGAATTGTAGATGTCCACCTTCTTGCTATGTCCTCAGATGGAGAAGAAAGAGAGAAAGCAAGCTCTCTGGTGTCTCTTCTGGTAAGGGCACTAATCCCATCCCAAGGGTCCCACCCTCATGAGCCCATCTAACCCTAATTACTCACAAAGACCCAACCTCCATCACAGTGAGGTTTAGGGCTTCAACATATGAATTCTGGGAGGATACAAACATTCAGTCCATAACGGTCAGTAAAAGAAGGAAAGGAAACAAAAGAAAAAGCATGAAAATGAAAAACACAAAATTCAGTGATAAAAGTATCAAAATGTGATTTATTCATTTGATGGCATAATACCTAGAAGTGAAAAATGAATGAAATTGATCTATATATATCAACAAGGGTAGATCTCCAAAACTAAATATTGAATGAAAAAAGCAAGATGCTGCATAGTAAGTAGACTATAACTCCATTTGTATAAATGTTAAACACAGGAAGCAACAACCTATATTTTCTACATGGATATTTAGTAGCTATGTGGATAGTTGGTAAATGTATAAAAAATGCAAACTCATGGATTAGAAAAACAGGCACCCATTTCAAGAGACTGCAGGAAAAACAGAGAAGGGGAGTAAGGCTGAGTATAAAAAAAAACTTTTCATTGCATCCAAAATATACATGGCTCCTGAAATCAGATGGGGGATGTGAGAGAGGTATTAGATGAGAAGCTCTCTTGGGTAACCCAGTTCCCACTCCTAGAGAGTTCAGTTTCTTCATCTGTAAAACAAAAAGCTGGACTGAGTGTTCTCACATCCCACCCAGCTCTACTTTTCTCTATTCTGTAAGGGGCATGGGGTAAAAGGGGAACTTTGAACTAAACCAGGTGAAATGAATGACTCTTCCAGAAAGGCATAGAGCCTGGAGTGCAAGCAGCATCTGTGAGATTTGCCTAAGTTTTTCTTCCAAACTTGTTTTTCCCAGTAGTTTCCTGTAGCCTCTCAGGAAGACTCCCAATTGACCTGAAATGTTCACAACTCAACCCATTAGGAAGGATTACTTCAATTCTACCTGACGTATCCCCTGCATTTGGTAGGGATGGAGAAAAGAAATAAAAATAAATTAGTGAAGGAAATAAATAGGATTGTACTACATACAAAAGACAATTTGGAAACTAGATGAGGATACACAGGGTCTATCTCACTACTGTTGTTATTTTATGTATATTTGAAATTTTTCCTCATAAAAAGTTTAATAATATCTGAAAATTGATCATTGTAAACATGTGGTAAACTTTTTTTCACCATGATCCACAAAAAACATTTCATGTTGCAACCTAGTGCATATACGTAGAGACTAAACAGAGCTCCACAAAACATCATTTACCCTCACTACATACAGTATACTTTGATATTTTCTACTCTCTGTCCTGCTTGGGTAGTTTGTTTTTGTTTTTGCTTTTGTTTTAATACTAGTCGAAACCTACTCAACTGATTCAAAACTCAATTAATGGGTCATGATCCACAGCTTGAAAAACACAGTTCTAAATGGTGTCAGATCATCTGGTGGGCAGTTAAATATTTTCCTGTTGTCCTGCATCAAGAGAAGAGTAGTGACTACTTTGGGACTGATGGAAGACAATAAATGAAAATTTGCCTAGCCCTTCTTGGAAAAGCCTGACCCTCATCTGGCAAAGGGGTGTCACCAAGCTTAGCAAAATGAGGGAGTTTCATAAGCTGCCACTTCTTTGCACCTGGGCCCATTGCCCAACTTTTCTTACACAGGTTTGATTCTAGATATTGTACAGCCAGCTAGAGGTCATGGCCTGGGCTGCTCTGAGCAGCTTTTCTTCCCACCTGTTTCCTGGTTTTGCCTTCTCTGAGGTTCAAGTCCGTCCTCAGCATTCCTCTAACTTGCCCTGGTTATGAATTTATATCCTGTCCTCTCTTCCCCCTTCTCCATCCCCGAATGGTGACTGTCCTCCCCAAACTCAGTGTCGTTGACAAAAGCAACATCTTCCAAAGAGGAGGAATGAGCACATGGCTGAGATTTGCTCAGTACTTAAATCCCATTAAAGCAAAAGTCAGGCCCGGCAAGCAGGGAACAGACGGAGCACCTGATGTCCGGAAAAGAGGAGGTCAAGTGTTCGTTGACCACAGCGTTTAAGAGAGAAATGTCAGCTGTTCAGTCCTTCAACAAGTAGTAGTTGAGTACCCACTGGGCAGGAACATGAGAATTTCAGGATGGAGTCATTAATTCAAAGGACATGAAGAAAATACAGACTAGACAGTACCTTGATCTACTCTAAAATAACCTCAGGGATGCAATTTTACAATACTGGATGAAGGGGCCCACAAATCCAGGAATATAATCCGTGTGAAATTGTCACTGACTGGAAGCAGATGTTAATATTGGATGAACGACCTCCTAAAAAGCCCATCTACTCAGCTCATGCCAGTGTCGCTATTTGTGCCGAGAGGAAGGGCATTTCCGCTTCTCCTGCCGCAAAAGCTGCATTTCTTTCAATATTAAGGTTAATGAGGGCTGGGGCCCTGTAATCTACATGAGTAGGTTAATTCTCATGTGTCCTAGATAGTGAGAGAGAAAGAGATTTAGAACTTGGGCTGAAGGATGCACACACTGCCAAAGAGGAAATGAATGCACACGAAGGATGCAGGGAAAAGCAGCCGAAGAAGGGTCTCTGTACCTCAGCTCCTGCATCTATAAGGAAGAGATGCTGAACACGACCCCTCCCTTTCCTGTGCGTGGATGAGAAAGGCCAGTTTGCAGGTATGTGATGTGAAGTTTGATTACATTAGAGTGAGAGAAATAGCTTGTCAAAAATTAACAGAACTGCTATGATATTGTTGGTAGAACACAAGTCTCGGGTATTTTCCAGAAGTAGAGATATGGTTTGAGTTGATCTCATATCTTGTTATCAAGGGCATAGATTTACAAGATACCCTTAAAAATGTCTTCATCAAGGAAACTGAAAGCTCAAAGTTGAAAGCCACAAAACAAAAGAATGAGACTCTTCCTACCTGTTCATTCAAAATGGTAACACATTTTGCCCAGAGGCAAAGGAACGTGACTCCTGACACAGCTTTCTCTCCCATTCAAGGCTACCTTTGACATTGTTGTGATGAAAAAGGTGGGGGCAGGGAAGGCAAGAAAGCAAAAAAGATGAATAAAAGCCTCCTCCTGTTTATTAACCCTCGTAATAAAATCCTCACTCTTACAATCAAATATTTAGATGCTTCAATTTTTTAACTTAAAGCTGATAATAGAATGATTTGGGATTTATCCCTTCTGACACTGTCTGGCCCGGTGCTAGACTCTCTGTGCTAGAAAATCAAGGTTTAAAAAAAAAAAAGTCTAGTAGAAACAGAGAAGAAAGAGATAAGCGAACAATTTAACTTATGATTATTATAAAGTTTGAAGATAGAGAAAACTAATCCATAATGACAAAAAGTGTTGTCTGGAGCTGAGGTGGAGAGGGTTAACTCTGGAGAAGCAGGAGGGAATTTGGAGGGTGATGGTGGAATGTGCTATATTTTGATTGGGGTGATGGTTACTGGGTTTATGCATTTGTCAAAACTCATTGAATTGCATGCTTAAAATGGGCACATTTTATTGTATTCAAATTACACATCAATCAAGTTAAGTTGAAACAAAAGGTAATATAATATAGGATATGAAAGAAACAAACCAAGAGTGGAAGTGAGGTAGGAGTCCAACTGAGATGAGTATCTCAAGAAGGCTTCTAAGGTTCTCAGATGCCAGGAGGTAAGAGGCTGGTGCAGAAGGAATCACACGAGCAAAGGCCCTGATAGTTCTCTTTATGTTTCTTGCAATAGAGGACTTTATTAAGACAAACATCCCAATTTTACTCTTCTCTGGAGAGATAGTATATGCAACCAGATCATCCCACCAACTCCTTCCATGGGGTGGGGGGAACAAAGGAGTAAGAGCTAAAGGGTCTGAGGCTTTTTCTTATCTTTCCTTTTCTTTTCTTTCCCTTTTCTTTTTTAGGACTGAGGCCTCTTTTTAAAGTGAGGAAATGTTCTAAAATTGACTGTGCGATGGTGGCACTTATCTATGAATCTACTAAAAAACAGTTAAATTCTCTAAATGAGTGAATTGTATATGTGAATTATATCTTGAAGCTTTAAAAAGTTAGGTAACATAATTCCATGATGAGGCCAGTTCAGGTGCAAACTTTAAACATAGACTAAAACAAAGTAACCTGGATGAAACCCTTCATTTTTACCTTCTTAGCATCCTACTCACATGTTGAACCAACAAGATGTATCTAGAGTAACTTCAGATAGATTTTCTATTTCATTAACACGCCAAAGAAAAACAAAATTCCATGCCCTCCCCTCCAAAAATGGAATAAAATTACCCAATACTAAACTTCCATTTCTGACAGGGTGGCATTTTGAACACCCTGAACAAACGTCCCTACTGAAATAACAAAAGTCCTGGCTTACATTTATTATTTGAAATGTATTATTCAGCTGGCATGAAATCACCTCAGAGCCCCAGAGCAAAGTGGAATCCTGGAGAGGTGAGTGAAAAGCTGGTGATAACAGTCAGAACAGGCTAAGTAATGCAGTTGTACCAAACACAATCTCAGTGGTTTAACAGTTTATTTCTCACTCATGCTTTCTGTCTGCAGGGGGCGCCACTCATTCTAATCCTGTGGGGACCCAGGCTGATGGAGGCTTCAATTCAACATGTGAACATTGTAGTAGATTTTTAAAAAAATCTTTCTTTCTTTCTTTCTTTCTTTCTTTCTTTCTTTCTTTCGCTGTGTTGGGTCTAAGTTGCGGCCCTCGGGGATGTTCATTGTGGCATGCCAGATCTTTCCTTGTGGCACGTGAGATCTTTCCTTGCGGCGTGTGGACACTTCGTTGCAGCATGCGGGCTTCTCTCTAGTTGTGGCGCGTGGGCTCTAGAGCTCACAGGCTCAGTAGTTGCGGTGCACCGGCTTAGTTGCCCCGCGGCATGTGGGACTTTAGTTCCCTGACCAGGGATCGAATCCACGTCGAATCCTTCATTGGAAGGTGGATTGTTAACTATGGACCATCAGGGAAGTCCCTGTAGTAGATTTTTTTTTTTTTTTTTTGAGGTACATGGGCCTCTCACTGTTGTGGCCTCTCCCGTTGCGGAGCACAGGCTCCGGACGCGCATGCCCATCGGCCATGGCTCACGGGCCTAGCCGCTCCGCGGCATGTGGGATCTTCCCGGACCGGGGCACGAACCCGTGTCCCCTATATTGGCAGGCGGACTCCCAACCACTGAGCCACCAGGGAAGCCCCCTGTAGTAGATTTTTGATTCCTTGTATCATACTTCATTCTCTTAGAGTTTGAATACATATTTTATATTTTATGTCCTCCCAATTAAGATTTATATTTGGAGTAAACACTCATCAAATTCTTCCTGCTGAATCCCTTATCCCTACCAACCTACAGTTTTCTTTTTAAAAACTGGAATCCTCATGCCATATTTCAGTGATGGAGCTTCCTTTTATGTATTAAAATCAAACCAGTTATTATAACACAATGGAATTGACGCTCCAGGGTAATGGGTATAAAAGAGAATACGGCCACCCCTTGCTGTAGGATTTAAACAGTTTTAAAATAAATTCCTTCAACTTGAGAGGAGGCTCAAAGTGGTATAAAAAGTGCTTCCTACACTGAGAATTCAGGAAGCCAATTTAGATTTTCTTAACAGTCCATGTAATGTAAGGCCATGGTGATTATTAATCAAACGCTTTAAACCCTATATCATAAAGCCATACTTTTCCTGACTTCTTGAAGCTATCTAGGTCAGTAACTCCTTTGACAGATGAAGGAGAATCTAGCTCCACAGTCTCAGCCTTTGGAGTATGTGCTCCCTACATTCTCTAGTTGCTCTTGCACTAGTGGGTCGTTCAGTAAGGATCTCTGCTCACTAAACCATTCTGGACCCAGATGCCAGAATTCACCTTCTTCAAATATCATTGAATGAACCACTTCTCAGGAAATGTCATCACTAAAAGCACACTCTTTCATATCATCCGAATTCCTACATTCGTCTTTCGATTCTTCCACAATATACACACACACGTGTGTTTAATGTATAATATAAATTATATATGCTATATATAAATATATATAAGTATAATATTAATAACAACGATTATTGAGCATTAATTAATGTTCCACTATGTGTCAAGGCCTGAGCCTAGTATCAACTTTATCCCATTTAATCCTCACAGCAACTTCAAAGGGCAGTTCTATCATCATTTGTGTTTTATAGGCAAGAACACAGCCCACCTGTGTCTCCTAAACCCATGCTCTGGCCCTCACCCTACAGGGTCCCAATCCTCCTGACTGCTGTATCCCAACACACACTCCCTGCTCTAGTCAGCTCTGCCCACCGCCTCCCTGTCCCCCAAACCACTTCTGCTCATTCAGTCTCCCTCTCTTTCTCCCAGAAAACACTTTCCAAGACCCAGAGCAAACCCCATTTTTGAGGTTTGAGAGAGCAAAACCTTCCTCTCCAATGTTGGACTGAAGCTGCATTTGAATTACCTTGAAATTTTCATTTCCTTGGAAACACATGGTCCACTCAAGCCGGCAGCCTGGGCAGCCTCCGTGGTCCTGCCCTCTTCTTGCCTGGCCCTCTCCAGACCAGCAGCACACCCTGTCTTTGCTGCTTATGAGGCCCATCTGGACCATGTCCACACTGCGCTCCATCTTCACAGCTTCCCCCAGGTCCGAGCCCCAGGGTCTCCCACCTACATCAGTGGAAGAGCCTCCCGGGGATGTACTTGCCTCCACTCTTGCTTCTCCAATCCAGTTTCCACATTGTACCTAGAATGAGTTTTTTAAATATATGTTTTATATTTCCATGCTTTAAACCCTTTAGCATCACTCTGTTATACTTAGAATCTAAACTTTCATCACTGTCTAAAGGCCCTGTATAATGGCTCTTCTGACCACCTCTCCAGAATCACGTACTCTACTCCCCCTCAGCCCCCCATCACTGTCCATCCACTTGGGTCCTCTCACGTCTTTGAACATGATAGACTCTCCTACATCCGGGTCTTTGCAGGTGCTATTTTTCACTGCCTGCTTTATTCCACTTGTCAGGTCTCAGATTTAATGTTACCTTTTCAAAGAGGTTTTTCCTGACAGCCTGATCTAAGCAGAATTCTCCTCTCCACCAGAATCTCCTTTCACTGAACTCTTTTATTCCTTCCTCTGTGGGGTGTTATTCCACCCAAACTCCACCACAATAAAGAAACTGCCTTACACATACACACATCCCTACCCACAATCCCTAAACACAACAGGTGTGTTTAAGCAGTCGTGTTTGTTTCCTGAGCTGTAACCGCTCCGTTTTCTCACTCCTCTCTGCAGGTTTTAGTTTTCTCAGCCCATCTTGGCCACCACCTGCTCTGTGTCAGTTCTGAAAACCACAAACAACTAACAACCCTGTCTGTGCCTCTTCAAACTAGAGAGGGAAAAAAATGTCTGATTGGTTGCTGGCCCTTAAATGTCCAAGTCCTCATGTCAGATCTATCCTCCTCATCCCATTAGTCTCGAGAGTCATGCATGAAACACACCTGTCTGTTGAGGGTCCTTCCTTTGGGAGGAGCTGTGTGAAACATAGGCCAGGTTCACGGAGAAAGGCCACTGAAGGGATAGAGAATGCCCTCAGCTCCTGATGACTTTCTAGTTCTAAGTTCCCATTCCCTGTGATGTCCTGCCCTATTTTATGTCCTCAGGTTCTAGGAGCTCCTCTCTCTCTCTCTCTCTCTCTCTCTCTCTATATATATATATATATATATATATTTTTTTTTTGGTGGTACGCGGGCCTCTCATTGTTGTGGCCTCTCCTGTTGCGGAGCACAGGCTCCAGACACGCAGGCTCAGCGGCCATGGCTCACGGGCCCAGCCACTCCGCGACATGTGGGGTCTTCCCGGACTGGGGCATGAACCCATGTCCCCTGCATCGGCAGGCGGACTCTCAACCACTGTGCCACCAGGGAAGCCCTCCTCTCTATATTTTTAATAAACTCCCTTCCTAACCTGACCTGGTTTAAGGGAGCTTCTGTTCCTGACCAGAAGCTGGGGCCAAAGAACGTAGAACCCAAGGCCCAAAAGAAGACAAGAGAAACTTGGTGAGGCTGAAACAGGGTGTGGAGCCAGGAAGCTGAGTGGGGGTGCGATGCGGACAAAGTTCCTCCCTAAGTGCTCACTCCTGCATGGGTCTAGCTGGCACAAAACGGGTTACCTGGAAGACGGGGCTTGTGGGACCAAATCCTCTCAGGTCAACTTTTGGTGAAACCGTTGTGCATCTGTTTGTCTATCTATGCTGATTCTACAGATGCAGAGTAAAGAGTGGAAAACCAGGCTCTTGAACGGGGACGAGAAGAAGGGGTGACAAGGGTGCTGGGAGTTGAAGAGCACAGAAGAACAGAAAGGAAATCCTCTTCACACAGCCAACGGCCTGGCTCTCTGTTCATTGCTTTCACCTGTGTTCTGTGTGGGAGCACACACACCTGCACGTACACACACACACACACACACACACACACACACACACACACACACACACACACACACACACACACATACACACACACAC
>NW_020837995.1:2922479-2943807 GCF_003676395.1 Aethalodelphis obliquidens
CACACACACACACACACACACACACACACACACACACACACACACAGCCTCTGCTCCTCCTGCCCAGGCCACATCTCTCTTTAATTTGTCTTCCAAGTCTCCAGGGAAGAGACTTGGTTTCCTCTTTGCCTTCCTTCATTTCCTTATACGAATCTGCTTTAACTGTTTTCTCCCTCCTGTGCTTTCTAGCCCTTCATTTTTCCCATTCTGATTCTTTGGCTCCAGAAAAACTCAGGATCTATAGAAACACCCCTGCACTGTGAAGAGATATTTACAGCTCACCTCCCCCTCTACCCACCCAACCCAGCCTCCAAAGTCCATGCTAGAAAGGACGAAAGGGGGAGGGAAGGAAAGTAAACTTTCTTGTTGTTGATCTGGAGCACAAATGCCCTTGTGCTGTGCCCTGTGCTTAGTGTCTTAAATGCACGATATCATCACATTCTCACAACTCTCGGACCACGATTTTAGTTAGCCCCTCTGTTCTGAGGTTCAGAGAGGCTAAGTAATTAATTTACTTAAGTTCCACTCAACTAGTCAATGGCAGAACTAGGATTTGCACTCTAGGATGTTTTTGACTGAAAGCCCATGCAACATCAGTCCTTCAGGTTAGTATAAAAAGCTATACATATACAGGAAAATTATTGTTAAATTATGAGTATGCTCTCTAGTGGGAACATAAGTTCTAACTTTTCCCCGGGAACATAGATTAGGTTACTAATATCTTAATTAGCATAGTCTGCTCTTGAGGAATGCACGTAAATGACAGGCAAGTAAAAAAAAAAAAAAAAGATATGAGGAGTAAGAAGACTGTCGCAGGTAGCCACCATTGGGCGGAAGGCACTGGAGAAGAAGTCCAAAGGGTAGATCCTAGAGTTAAAGATGTCTTGGGAAAATTTCAATATTTGGCCTAAGGCAGATGTGCTTTTAAGTTTCCCACACGTGGCCTGCTGCATCATATCCTACCCTATAGGATGTCACCATCCAGTAGTATTTCCAGAGTTCTTCAAATCAAATTTCTGTGTTCAACACTAAACCTGTTGACTGAATTTCTTGTTACCCTTGACTCCAGAGTCCACTTCTCATCTACTATTAATGCCACATTTTAGTTCAGCTTTACTGCAATCTTCACGTGGGTCTGGTTTCTCTCTGCCTCCCCTCCCCAACGCTGATGCCCATGGAAGCTGCAGGAAAACAATGCAGAACAATCAGCAAAGCTGTTGAGGGACGCGCAGACCACCCCTGCTTACATCTCACCTGACTCGGCTGGTTTCCCGGGCAGGAGAGAGGGCCCAGAATCACGAGGACTCAGCTACGCTTACATGGAAGTTCTTTATCCTCCTAGTCAATCTTGCTTACATCTATTGCGTGCAGAGCTGATGAGTGAACTGCAAGGAACATCTTCTAGCATGAGTATACCAGAGGTATACTTTTGCATTCTCCCCAGGAGTTATTCCCCCTATCTTCCTAGTGTGAGCTTGGTTGCCATAGCAACAGCCAAGTTCTGCCTGAAGGAGAGATTCCTTTTATTATGAGCCTGGAAGACCTCAGGTTGAATATAGACTTTTGCTATAACTTTTGCTATTTTAGGCCTAAAAGACTCGCAATTTCTTCACTACCTATTAGTTCCTAGGAAATATTTATAGTATTTGTATCATTTAATTAATAAAGTGAATCTGACTTCTTATTTCAACACCTGGCTAATCTGGTCATATAGAGATCGTTGGGTTTCTGGATCCCCGGGCCACAGTGGAGTCTGGAGAGCGTCTGATCAGTCACACATGTCACCATCCAAAGCTTCTTAGTCTCGCCCCCAGGTTTGTTTGGGTGAAGTCATTGCTCTTCTCAAGTCTTTCTCAAGGCCTGTTTAATCAAATAAAATTCCTGAACTGGAAGTTCGAGCTGTCCAACAATCAGTCCCTCCACTACAAACTGCTGTGATTTTTCTCCTGCCTTAGATCATTGGGAATAGTGTTTATGCTGTTTTGTTCCCTTCCTTTGGAGAATTACCCGTCCCCCACTCAATAATATTGATCGGTTTCTATGGTGGGAATGGTATGACTCAGTCCTCAAGCCTGGCCAGACTGAGGCTCCCTGGAATTTTTGTCAGAACTATATGGAAAGATACACTTTTGTTCCAGAGGCTGATAAATTCAGACCATGAATCTTGGACCATCATATCCAATACATGGAAAAATCTTGTATTAGTCTGCTTGGGCTGCCGTAACTTAATAGCACAGACTGGGTGGCTTAAACAATAGAAATGTGTTTCCTCACTGTTCTGGAGGCTAGAAATCCAAGATCGAGGTGCTAGCAGGGTTGGTTCTGGTGAGGCCTCTCTACCTGGCTTGCAGACAGTCACCTTCTTGCTGTGTCCTCACCTGCCCTTTCCTCTGTATGGACACAGTCCAGGTATCTCTTCTTCTTCTAAGAACACCTGTCCTGTTGGATTGGGGCCCCACCTTTATGACCTCATTTAACCTTAATGACTCCTTAAAGGCCCTATCTCCAAATACAGTCACATTAGGGGGTTAGGGTTTCAACTTACAAATTTTGGGAGGACCTAATTCAGTCCATAACAGATCTCGTAGAAGAAATGGAGAGAAAGCCCAGTGACATTGTTTTAGGCCCTGGGTATAGTAAACCAATCCTATCCCTCTAAATAGTCCATTTTCTTCAGTTATTTTCCTTTTCTCTCTAACTCTACTCTCTTAATTATTTAAACACATCTACATGATAACCATTGCTAAGAAGTGAGCATTGTTAAGGAAAATAAAGAAATAGTGTTTGGGGGTGTTAGAAATTAATAAAAGTACTCTTTTCATTATAAATTGAGAAAAATATCATGATCTATATAGGTTCGTTACATTGCATCTTAACTAAAGATCTATTGACTGTAGACATCTCAATTACTTTATACAACGTGAAGGTGGCCTTAAGAAAACCCTATTGCCCTAATACCTTTCTTAAGCACAATTATTACGAGTCAGTTGTTCTAATATCTTACACCCTGTCATCAAGCAGAGATGAGAAAACCTCAGAATTCAATGAGAACCTGTGTGCTTACCACTTCTGATACAAATATCAGAAGCTGATTCCGAAAGCTTCTCCTTTTAAGTAGAGACAGCAATACCCATTCCATTTAAATTGACACATAGAAAGAACCACAGGTGATAGCCCAGCCAGCTCTCTAAACCTCTAGTATTAATAATGTATTTAGAGGATAAAATTCATAATACTTAACATACTCAATTTGAGAAGTGAGGAAAAAAGAGACACAGAGACTGGCTAAATCATATTTCCCCATATATGCTCCAAATCTGTCTCTGGCTGATACTTAGCTTTTTAAAATTATTCTTACTATTTTTTAAATTAATTTATTTATATATATTTTTTGGCTGCGTTGGGTCTTCATTGGTGCACGTGGGCTTCCTCTAGTTGCAGTGAGCTGGGGCTACTCTTCATTGTAGTGCGCGGGCTTCTCATTGTGGTGGCTTCTCTTGTTGCAGAGCATGGGCTCTAGGAGTGCAGGCTTCAGTAGTTGTGGCACGCAGGCTCAGTAGTTGTGGCTCATGGGCTGTAGAGTGCTGGCTCAGTAGTTGTGGTGCACGGGCTTAGTTGCTCCGCATCATGTGGGATCTTCCCGGACCAGGGCTCGAACCTGTGTCCCCTGCATTGGCAGGTGGATTCTTAACCACTGCACCACCAGGGAAGTCCTGATACCTAGCTTTTATTTTAGGTATTTATTTAATTTTTTGCAGTATGTGGGCCTCTCACTGTTGTGGCCTCTCCCGTTGCGGAGCACAGGCTCCGGACGCGCAGGCCCAGCGGCCATGGCTCAAGGGCCCAGCCGCTCCGCGGCACATGGGATCCTCCCGGACCGGGGCATGAACCCGCGTCCCCTGCATCGGCAGGTGGACTCCCAACCACTGCGCCACCAGGGAAGCCCTACCTAGCTTTTAAATCAATCTATCTGTGCTACAAGAAATAGTTGCAGGAAAAAATGAAAATCTCCAATAAAGTTTATCGTATCTAACATAAATGTCACTAAATTTATTTTTTAACCCTAATGCAGAGAAAGACTTCCATTCAGCTGTGCTAAATATGGAACTCTAAACTCTGTAAGCACAGAAAATATGCTCTGCTCCATGTTTGTGTCCCGGACACCTACTACTGTGCCTGGCCCAGAATCAGGGATCAAGAGATGTTTTATGAATGAACGAACATAGGACACAATTACTACCTTGAATGATAATGACATTGGCAACTTATTAAAGCTGTCTGATGAGCTTAAAGTACTCCAGGTTTTGAACCCAGACTCTCAAAACGGTGTGTGATAGAATGTGGTTACTCTTGATAACTATGACTAAGTTAGGAAAGATTGTTTTAGAAGCACCATTAGATTAGCTGTCAAAAAATCTGGGTTCCTGACTGCCTTGGGTATTCCACAAATAAGCTGTATAACATTGCACCCATTGCTTAATCTCTCTGTGTCTTGATTCCCTCATCAACAGATAAAAGTTTAATTAGGTCCATTCAAATGGTCAAATGGTTCATGGACAATTAATTTGAAAGTGAAAAATTTTAAAGCTTCTGCAATCAGGTTGAAATCTCCCTTTTCAAACTGACTTCCTAACATTCATCAGCTCCCACCAGCCTGCCCTGTGCTTTGTATGATGGCTTCTGCCCTGTTGCCTTCTGCTGAGATTTCCTCCCTGCTCTTCTTACCTCTCCAATTCTTAAACATTCCTCAAGACCCAGTCTCATATGTCCATCTCCTTGTAGCCTCCCAGACCACATACACTGGGGGTTTATGGGTAGTGTGTATGTGAACCCCTCAAGGACAGAGCACAATAGATGCTTTTGGATGCATCACTACCCCAGCATGCTTTGCAAACAGCCCAGCATGGAGTAAAGGGAATATCATGGCTTTCTGCTCCCCTTAACTCCTCAGGATTTTATAGACTTCATTCCATTCGACCCACGATCCCAGGATTTCAAAGAACTGAAGAGACTGAAGACGTCTGTCCCAGAAGTTAGTCACTGATTAGGCAAAGGTATCTGGTGCCTGTTTCCTCACATTTGTTTTGAACATGCCCAGTGGTCTTGATTTATTTAGGGAATATCTGGAATGGGACATGGCTGGGCTTATCTGTCAGCTGGCCTCCGTGTTTCACTGTTAACATGCATGGCCCTCAGGAAGATAACTGAAGAGAATAAGAATTGAAACTAATCTGTTTAAAATAATCTTTGACTTTCTCATTATCAATATCTATGTGGTTTCTGCAAAGTCACAAAAACAACTGGAACATGTGCTAAGACAACAATTTTCAGTGTCATCATAGAAACGAATCTTAGAGAATTGTGTTCTCCAATTCTGTTTCTCGCTTATGTGGAGCTAAACCTAATCTGCTTTTCAGATATGAAATATCCTCATGATTCTGTCCCAAAGGGTAAAATCAAAATTTAATATTGTAACTGCCAGCTAAAAGTCACGCTAATTCATCTGATAAACTTTGTGGTGCTGTGATATTACAATGCTCCCGGTGTCAAGGCCGCCATTATACGAGTTCACAGACTGAGTACACAAACACTGGCCCCATCCTACTCCTACCCCAAACCCCAAACCCCAAAAAGAAATAAGAGAGGTTTGCTTTTGTAGGTTGCAAGTCCTGGTCTGGTTTATTTATAAAGCAATAAATATTAGAAGCACAAATAAATTGCACGTGTGTAAACAAACTGTACAATGATTGATGAGAGATGAGGGAGGGTGGTTCAGAAGACTCCAAGAAGCATCATACCGTCATCCTGAACATAAGGTAGACTAAGAGAGAAGGCACCTTAGAAGCATTTGCGGTGGACAATGGATGGTCCTGCCTCATCATACTCTTGCTTGCTAATCCACATCTGCTGGAAGGTGGACAGGGAGGCCAGGATGGAGCCCCCAATCCAGACAGAGTACTTACGCTCAGGGGGAGCAATAATCTGCAGAATGAAAACAAAAACCACCAGTGAACTCTGAAGTTCCAAGCAACAGAGCTCGTGTTGGGGAGATTCACAGAAAGTATATTGGTGATCAATTCACTGTAATGTGATACTTCATTCCCACCAATGAATATGGCTGAGTCAAGTTTAATGCATTTCCTCTATTTCATCATTTCCACTATCAAAGTCACTATAAAATAGAACTTCCCCACTTCTCTGAAACAGAATATAATGTGGCAATAAGCTACATGCATGGTGGAGGCTAGCCCGAAAGCTGGGGTCTTTTAAAATGTGTTCAAAGATTTAGATATTTTTTTTCCTTCAAAGATTTATTTTTATCCACTGCTTGAAAGTGTTTCCAAGTCTCCTATCTTGGGAAAAGTGCTAGAAAAATCAGAGAAAGTGTTAGAAAAACTAAAAGTTTATGGGAAACGGGAAGCTAAGCGGTGAGGGGAAAGGAGTTAGGAATTCTGCTTGGAATACGGAGAGACCTGTTTTGCTTCCCCCACTCACCTTGATCTTCATGGTGCTGGGAGCCAGGGCAGTGATTTCCTTTTGCATGCGATCAGCAATACCAGGGTACATGGTGGTACCTCCAGATAAGACATTGTTGGCATACAGATCCTTGCGAATATCGATGTCACATTTCATGATGCTGTTGTAAGTTGTTTCATGGATGCCAGCAGATTCCATACCTAGGAACAAGTGTAAAAAAGAAAAATCACAGTGCCCTCAGGCCAGGGGGCCAGGGTAGAGGGAAGAGAATAGTACCCCTCTATGCTGGTAAACTGTCACCATTTGTCTCCAAAACATATGTTCCTCTATAGGACACATTGCAGGGTTTTGTGGAACAGGTGTCTTAAAAGTGCAGACAGTAAATCCACAACGGACTGCCAAGAAACAAACAACTGTGTTTAGCACCTGTTTGGAGGGAACACTTGCTGTACCCATCAGAGTATGGAGATGGATTAGAAAAGGAGGAGACACACATTTACGGTAAATTAATGCAATTCTTATTTATGGACTAAAATAAGGTCCTGACAAGCTTCCTCTTGGAAATCACTCCTTAGGAAAGATGTTTGGTGACATACAAAGGTCCAGTTATTACTGTGAGTTGGATTGTTGTTACACTTAATAATGAGTGATGAAAGCAACGTCCAGCTACTTGGTGACGGAACATATCAGAATAAGGCAGCACTCTTGAGTCATCATCTCTTCCTTGCAGATAGATATGGATTATTCAGTTACTACTCTGTCTCATTCCTTATTTTGAGATGAAGCCAGTGTGTCATCCTTTATCATATCATTGCTACGGAGCGGTGATGGCCATCCCTGTAAGCCATCGGGACCTGAGGCTGAGCTGTGTGGGACTCCAAGCTATGACTTCTTTCAACACAAGGGCCCCTTAATCATTGTTGATTATAATAGCTTTCACCCTGGGAGTCACCAAGCGGTGTTTCTGCACCAGACCCTACAACTCACCAATGAAGGAGGGCTGGAAGAGCGTCTCAGGGCAGCGGAAGCGTTCATTGCCAATAGTGATGACTTGGCCATCAGGCAGTTCATAGCTCTTCTCCAGGGAGGAGGAAGAAGCAGCCGTAGCCATCTCATTCTCAAAATCCAGAGCGACATAGCACAACTTCTCTTTAATATCGCGAACAATTTCACGTTCAGCTGCAGAAATAAAGCGTGTCACAGTTAAGCTCTGAAAGATGAAATCAACCTCGAGGAGGTAGGGGGGTTCGCTGGGGGAGGGTAAAAAACAAGACACGTACTGTGGCAGATGAGATACACACACACTCACCGGTGGTGACAAAGGAGTAGCCACGCTCAGTGAGGATCTTCATGAGGTAGTCAGTGAGATCCCGACCAGCTAGATCCAGACGCATGATGGCATGGGGCAAAGCATAGCCCTCATAGATGGGGACGTTGTGGGTTACGCCATCCCCAGAGTCCAGAACAATGCCTGTCAGAGAAAATCAACAAGAACAAGGTAAATCTCTGAGGACACCACTGCTTTAGCCATGTCAAAGCCTACTTCCAATCCTGGCTAAGAGATACTAGCGCTGGGCAAGGATCCAGATAAAATTAGATCCCTTACACATGAAGAATAAAAATGAGCATAATGGATGCCAAATCTGAAGCCAGCAACAGTTCATCTTCTTAAATATTGTAGTAGAAACATTTCCCCAGGACACTTTCAAATGACCATCCCTCTTACCAGCTATTAGCACCTTATGCAAGCAACCAGGCGTGTTTTTCTTTCCTCTCCTCTAACTTACACGTGTTCTTCTCTTTTTTGACTCAGACCCTGTAGGGATGTGTGCCCAGGGGCTCTGATGGTGTGAACACACACCAATGACTGCTGCATTCCAGGCTGATAGTTTGTGCAAAGGCTCAATGTGTGACATCACATACTTTAGGCAAGGGGAGGATCTAACTCCGTATTCTTTCAGTTCTTAGAAATAAGTGTGCTCTGAAACCAACCTCAGGGTATTATTGTTACCCCTCTCCCTTAGCAGAGACACCTTCCCAGGGAGCGTGAGGAAAGGGATCATTCCTTTCTCACTGGGGAGACCGATTCCCAGCAAGGTCGAAGACTTGGGAATGTAATTAATCAGGGACTATCTCACAATCCCAACACACCTGTGGTACGGCCAGAAGCATACAGGGACAGCACCGCCTGGATGGCCACATACATGGCGGGGACATTGAAGGTCTCAAACATGATCTGGGTCATCTTCTCACGGTTGGCCTTGGGGTTCAGTGGGGCCTCAGTGAGCAGAGTGGGGTGCTCCTCAGGGGCCACGCGGAGCTCATTGTAGAAGGTATGGTGCCAGATCTTCTCCATGTCATCCCAGTTGGTGATGATGCCATGCTCAATGGGGTACTTGAGAGTCAGGATACCTCGCTTGCTCTGGGCCTCATCACCTACGTAGGAATCCTTCTGACCCATACCCACCATGACTCCCTACAAGAAGAAAGTAATGAGAAGATCAAGCTTCCACCGTGTCAGGAATATAATCAATGCCTTATTCATTTCTACGTAACTGTCCAAGTCAAGTGACATCTTATGAATACGAGAAATAAGAAACAATAGGAATTTACCCCAATTCAGAAATATCATTTAAAGTTAATCTTGTACCTTCTCCCCACCCCACCCCCAAGAGGTATAATTCTATTGTTTAGAATATAACTAGGGATGGGGAGAAATGAAGCTATTTCACGGAAGAAGCAGAGCCTCACCTCATTTTTAAAATACCATAATGCCTTCATTAAATTATTAAGCTCATCACCTATGTCAACTGGAATATAAATGACTACACTGTGGAATGACTGAAGTAATGACACACTGTATTTCTCCCAAGGAAAGAGTTTGACATTCATCAAGTAAACATAAAATGATGGACTGATATGCTATTACCATCCTGTCTGGGAAATCCAGCCCTCCTAGAGCTGTCCTGGAGTATGCATGGTCCGCCAACACTGAGGAATACCACTCTCCCCCCTGGCAGCGTGTCTGGCCAGGCACCGAGGCAAAGCCAGAGAGCGTGGCATTTCTTTTAATAAACAAGGTGGTATGTCACTGTCACCACGGCACTTTACTGCCTCTGTCATAACCGGCTTCTAAAAATGCAACAGCCAGGAAGCAGATGGATTACATTTTGGGAACCCTATAAACTGGCTGTGAACAAGAGGGAGCAATGTGGCTTGGCTCCTGGTTGGTTCGGATACGTTGTATTATTCTGAGTTTTGAACAGGACTGAAAAGGGAGGCCAAGGAGTAAAGTGAGATGTATAAGAGCTAGAGAAGATACTGAGGACTAAAAATGCAGGTCAGGAGTGGAAAAGAGAAGCTGCCGCCTTTTCACAGGAGGAAGTTGGACCCCTGGCAGAGCTGTGTCCCTGAAGTGGACTGGGGGAGGGGGGGGGCGGTGCTGCACGTTTCCTGGTTTGCTGGAGGGTGTGAGTATTGCTTGTCTGGGCTGAGGTTGGAAGCGAATCCAGCGTTTCCTATCTGACCTAATGAGTTCATGGAACAGGAGGGGCAGGTGAGACATTTCCTGGATTGCTGGGCTGAAGAGGTGGCGGGAAGGGGTGTGGAGCGGGGCTGGAGACGGCTCCAGGTGAGGGCAGGCTGTGCGGGCCGGGAAGTTTACCTGGTGGCGCGGGCGGCCCACGATGGAAGGGAAGACCGCGCGGGGCGCGTCGTCGCCCGCGAAGCCGGCCTTCACCAGCCCGGAGCCGTTGTCGCACACCAGGGCGGTGGTCTCCTCGTCGTCGCACATCTTGGCGAAGCTTCAGTGGGGTCTACGGATGGACGAGAGCAAGGCGGCCTACGTTCAGTGCCTGCGGAGCTGGCCTCGTCCGCGTCCCCGGAGGAAGGGACAGGGCAGATGGGGGTCCCCGGGCAGGGGAGGGGGGCGGGGGACGCTGTCGTCTCCCTTCCCCTCGGGGCAGACAAAGGAGGGTGGGAAGAAGCTGCATTGCAGGGGAGAGGAACCGCCCAGGCTCCCAGGCCAGGAGGCTCCTCCCCTGCCCCAGTGCAAGAGGGACGGTCGCCCCTTAGCAGGTCCTCCCCGGCCCTTTACATTTTCGCCTTCTCACGAACCGGGAAGCCACTTCGGGCCCATCCACACCCCGATCCATGCTCGAGCCCCAGCTAGAGGGAAAAGCACACGGCAGCGGGGACCCCAAAAGCCCCACTGGGGCCCAAGGCTACCCCTCCACGCGCCCCTCTCCAGTGAAGACCGAGACCCAGGACAAAAGAAGTTCGAACCAAATGAAAAGTTTGGTCTTAAGGAGAAAAAAAGTGTTGGAGCGGTGGGGGCGCGGGGCACCGGCTCCAGGCGCGGGGCGGGCGGCGCTGACTCACCGTCCGCGGGGCGGGCTCGGCTCGGCTGCTCGGGCGGTGTGGCAGGCGCTGGTGCCCCGCGCGGGGCGAGCGGCTTTATAGCGCGCTGATGGACGGGGTCAGTTGGAGCCGCCGGGGGCAGGGGTGGGGGGCCCGGTCGGCCACCTTGCCTTATTTGGTCGCCTTCGCACCACTGAGGAGCGCCGAGGCCATTCATGGAGCCAAGGGCAGGGGAGAGGATCAGCCCGGGGGCCCCCCAGACCATGTAAGGAAGGGGAGGGGGCAACCAGGGGGATGGCCAAATAGGGAGCTAGGGAGGGGCAGGCGGTGAAGGGTAGGGGGCAGGGGAAGACCGGGTGACGCCAGCCCGCCCCCTCCCCCTTCTTGGGTGGAGGTGCCCCCTGGGTGTGCTGTGGCTGGCTTCGCCGCAGCCCCGCCAGCCTAAGAGAGAGCAAGCCACAGGCAAGGGGGAAGGCTTGGCACCCCGCCCTCTGCTGAGGGGTCCTGACAGCTGGCCCAGGGCAGCAGGGGAGTGACGGCAGCTTCTCATCTTCCCGGACGGAGAGCTGGGGGAGCAGAGCCCTGGCAGTCCTCATGGGCCCAAAGGGCACCACAGCAGCACATTTGGGTGGCCAGAAAAGGGGTGCCTGGGACAGGGCACCCTCCTGGCTTAGTCCCCACCAACCTGCATGACAACTCGGAGAGCTGGGGCTGTGCAGAAAGCTGAGATTAACCAAGGCCACCTTGGTCCCCAATTTACGCATGGCTCAGGGGCTGGTCAGGGAAAGAGGCTGGAAACAGCTGCTGTGAGAGCCTGTCCAGTCTTGTTGGAGGAGAGGGCAGGTTTACCCCAGCTGGGACATCAGGGGGCTCTCCTCCATGATTCCAGGGTTTTTCTCAAACTCAGACTCCTGCCTTTAGGCCAGGAAAGACTCCCCTGCTGCCAAAGGGAATGAAGGAACAAATGCCAAGGGTTGCTTGTCCACCTGCTGGTGGAGAGATGAACATTCATCTTAATAACGCAAAAGCGTTTATTCCAGACAAAGACAAGACTGAAAGAGAAATGTTCTTGTCAAGAAGATAACAGCAACTTCAACCGACTGAACATATCACCGGGATGCACAGTATGGTCATAACCAGGAGTGAATTAGAAAAGCAGTCCCAGGCCCCACCCCAGAACTATTGAATCAGAATCTGCATTTTAGCAAGGTGCTCAGTTGAGTCATATGTATGTTGAAGTGTGAGAAGCACTGGTATAAATGACATCAGCTTCTTTGTGGAGGATCTTGAGACTTTGGAGAAAGGGATTACTTGAATCAAGGAGAAGAGAAAGAAACAGAGAGACATAAGGACACAGATCACTGGTTTGCCCTGGGTTGCCCTGTATTCTCAGTTCTTCACTGGCATTTTGATTTTTAATGCTTGTGTTTTTCCTCCCCTTCACACCAGTTAAAAATAGAAACTGGGCTCAGGCATCCATCTCTGGAGTGGTCTTGGATTGATATGCTAAGGAGGCCCGCTGATTAGATACTTGTCCAGACTGGGGAATGCTGGGCCCTCCCCGCTGAGCTCCCCAACCATGTTTGGGTTGGTCTGGAGAAGAAAGTATGAGGGCGGCTGGGTGATGGAGCCAGGTGAGGGTCACGCCAGCTGGAATCACCCTCTGCCACACGGTAGGCCTTTTTCAGCGAAAATGCCTGTTGACAGGATGCAAAGAGCGGAGCTGTTTTGGCTCAGGCAGATGCAGAAGAACCAAAAAGAAGGAGAAATGGGACGGGTGTTACAGCCCAACATCCCTAGGTTTGAATCCCGCCTCTGTCACTTACTACCTATTTTGCTCTTGGGCAAGTCACTTCACTTTCATAAGCCTCAATTTTCCCCTCTGAAAAAGGACACAGTAACTCTTTTCAGGCAGAGATGATTAGTTATTGTAATAATTAGAGACAAGTGATATAAGCCACATAGAAGATACAAAGCAAATTGTAACTATTACAATTCAATAATAATGATACTTTTGGGGGCAGCTATAGTTCTCACTTTTGAAGATTTGGGTCAATGTCATTCACTTATTGACTCAGCAAATATTTATGGCACAAGAACTGTGCTAGTCGCTGGAAGACAGAAATAAAACAGAGCAGGACTCGTACTGCAGAGCAGCTACAGACAAGTCAGGGACAGGTATGGTACACACTAGGAAGAACGAGGGAATCATTGAGATAGTCACAAAAAGAGGGATTCAAAAGAGGGTCCAGAGAAAGCCTTCCTGAGGAAGTATTTCATTATTTTTAAAGCAGAGTAGGACTGAAGTGCATTAACACTTGTGTGAAAGAAAGAGTTTCTCCTTGGGAGTGACTGGTGGCACATTCCCACATTCACTGCCATATGTGTAAAGGGAACTCCTGGAAAGTCTAGCAGATCACTGAACACCACGGTTATTCCCTGAATCCTTTGTAAATACTTGCAGGGCTCAGGATGCCAATTCCAGTCCACCCACCTAGGAATCAGTCTGCCCGGGAGCAGGGGTGGGTAGGTCAGTGGAACACTGAGACCAGTTTCATGAAATAATCTTCACCCTTAAAATGTTTAAAAACAATTTCACTTTTTCCCACTTAGAACAAAACATAGTTTCTTATGCACTATATTTATGGTAAGAACACTTTTTTCCCCTTAAATATCTATGATGGTTCGATATTTGTTCATTGCAATACTGCTCAATTTCCACGTTTTAAAACTCCAAACGCTGTTTTTATATATTGACTTAAATTATAAGTCAATGGAAAATAAGATTCAATGACTGATTTTCATTTGACACAATTTTTTCAGGGATCCATTTAATTTGAAAATTGAGATTGGCTTCTGTCGTGTCTACTTAAGTACATAAAGTGCAGTCTAGACATTTCTCTTTTTTTAAAATTTCGGTAAAATATACATAACATAAAATGTCCCACCTTAACCAACTAAAATTGTACAGTTCAGTAGCGTTAAGCACATTCACATTGCTGTGTAGCCAACCTCCCAGTTACATTTTTTGATATGAATTGTGACTAAATTGATTTAAAAACCCAAGAATGGCTGTGCCCTGCAGTTTGAGAAAGACTGGTTTGTATCCTATGAGGTAGGGAACCGTTGCGCCTGCTTTGCTCAAGGTCACACGGCTGAGCAAACGGAAGAGTAAGGCTTCAAATCCAGGCACCAGACGACACCCTGTTCCTATCCACCACCCCAAATGCCTTCCAGTCCACTTGGGCTGCTGTTTCCCCAAGTAGAATGCTAGAACCACTTGCAGCCAAGTTACCTCTAACAGCAATTCAGATTCCCAGGTTTCATCCTGGAAGAGTGCATGTGCATTTTAAATAAGTCACCACCCCTCTTCCCCAGGTAATTCACAGAGGGAGAGACGTGGCGACACTGCCTGGCTGTTCTTCCCCAGGCCCGCGGAATTTCGCTGAAGGCTTCCCAAGCTGCCAGTGCTGGCCCGAGTCCAGCTTGGCTGACCTTGAGCATCCCAGCCTGGACGGCGAAAGCCAAAGCCGGGGCGTGTCCCCAAGGCTCTCGAGGGCCGGCGAGGCCCTTCTGGGCAGGGACAGGCCATGAGGGAGACGTGCGGGGCTGGCTGAAGGAACAGAAGGTGGGACAGTTCCTGCTGCCCTTGCCTCGAGGGAAGCCTGTTTCATCCACCATCTGCTGGGATCTAGAAGGGAGAGGCAGGCCTCCTCCTGGCACTGGGGGATTAGCAGTCACTTTTCTCAGCTGTTCTTCCATTCGGAGGTGTCCAGTATTTACAGAGAAGCCAGAAACATACCGAACCTTAATTCCTCCCCAGGAGCCCTCCTGGCTTCTCTTGCAGCCCCTCCTGCATTCCATGGGCTAGGAAGGAGGGGGTGGGCTGTTTCCAGCCCAGACCAGGGGTCGGGCAGCCAGCCTTCCTAACCATGTCTATTTTCTTTTCCTATACATTTGTTCACTCCCACTGTCCTCTGGCAGGAGCTGGGTTTCAGCTTTCATTAAAAGAAGAAAGTGACGTGGCTGTGAGGGATGCGGGCCCACACACATCCTGGAGCTCAGAATTCAACACCAAGGCATGCCTAATCTCCACCACATGCTGCCCCGTGCTTTACGTGCAACCGAGGAGATTAACCCAGGGGGAGGGTATTTCAACTCCAGATGAATTCTGTTCTAGGCAGGTTCTGGCAGTCCCTGCCTTCTGACATGATAGGACCAACTGGGATGAACCATTTAATGAGATTTAGAAAAAGAGGGCAAGACGGGGAGGATGAGGGAAGAGGAGCAGAATGTAGAAGGGAGATCCTGCTGGATCTCGGAGTCACCTGGGACTAATGAGCGAAAAGCCAAATCTTCACTCTTTTCTATCCTGGGAAATCCCAAAGGACTTCTCATCTTTTTAACTCCTTAAAAGGAGTCTGAATCTTCCTAGAATGAAGAGCTGAAGCTGGCAGGTTTCTGCTGGGAAGGTTCTCCACTTAGCTCAGATTTGGCTTCCTCCCCATACTGGCTGTAACTATGGAGTTTCGGCTTTTCAAGCGTTACCTGGAGCAAGCCTGTCTTCCCTAGAGAGCCCACATGTGGCATCACCCAACTTGAACGCGGCTGCATTTTGAGATCACACAAGTGCGTGGGAGGTGAGAGCTGTGAGCTCAGAGATGCTCTTGCCCACCAAGTTCACTCCGCTGCATGCGTGGAGCCCATCTCTTCGCCATCAGAAGTAGGCACACATCTGACACGCAACAGTGTGTAGCAATAATACTAATTGCTTACCTTTATTAAGTACAGACTGGGTCCATACACTATCCTGAGACTTCATATGTGTACATGGTCAGATTCTAGATGAAGCTGGACTGACTGCCAGCTGCAGAATCCATTTTTACAGACCTGCTCTTGAATATGATGTCACCAGCCTACATGGGGGGGGGGTGCGTTGTGTAAGAAATAGGTCACCACCTCTATTGCAAAGATGTTGTCACGGGTGTTCATCACAGGATACTGTCTTTCTTACGAGCCTCTTAGAAGAATTTCCTGTCTGGCTCTAGTTCCAAGAACAAAGGGCTTCTACCAAGTAAATGGTTTGTTTTGATCCCGTAGATCCTGAATCTAGTGACCAACCAGATTTTTCCTTTGGCAGTGGCCAAGAAAAATCTTAGAAGACTACACTTGTGGCCCAATTGTTAACATGATTACAAATCATTATCGTCTACCTTGCACACCCACATCTATTTTTCATTTTCCTTCCACTATTAAATTTTATTTGTCCATCTATCTTTGTAAGCTGTCATACATCTTTTGTGAGAGAAAACAAAGGATGGATGGATAGATAGACAGATAAAAATGAACTCATGGGGACCATGGAGAGAATAATTGAAATTGGAGTGATCACTGTACAAGTATCCAAGAGTCCAAGATGCCTTGCGTATGTCTGCCGGTTTCTTCCATCCCCATGCAAGCATATATTGCTTCATGAAAACACGCTTTGTCTATACAAGGTACTGTATAAGGGATTGTATCATTTTAATTTTCGTCTTAACGTCATGGTATGTATAACTGGGGATCTAAAATAACCTTTCCCTCACTATGAAAATTGTAAGTGCTTGTTGTGGTGAACTAGGAAACACTGAACAGAGAAGGACAAAGAAAACGACATGCCTGGTTGAGGCTTTAAAGCCCTCTATTTTAACCTCCTTAAAATAAAATTAAATGTGACATAAAATTCATGAGGCCTTGCCTTCCATATCTACTTACAGTCGCTGGGCTGAGAAAAGACAAATAGCCTCCTATTCTGGTCATTTGCAAGAATGTCCACTTGCTCTTTAAAGAGAGACATGCAATGCAAGGAATTTGCATGAACAGCATTTTCTGGTTTTACTGTTATAATCTAACTTATCTCTAGTCAACAGCTGGAACCAAAGAATGCCAAACTGGGAGCAGGCTCTTCCCTTAGGATTATAGCATCCACATTTCACTTATATGTTTTAGAGGGTGGGTTTTAGTTGCCAACTCAGCTGTTGAACTGTTTCCAAATTACAGTCTAAAAAGAGGAATCTATCATGAACATAAAATGAAACCACATATATTACTGTAGGCTTTGTCTTTCTGTGGAGAGTCTGAAAGCAGTTGCTTTAGGGAATATTTACAGCTATTTTATGATGAGTATTTCCAAACTCCTCTTGGTTAGGTCTACAAATAACCAATTCCTCTTACATTTACAGATTCTAACTTAATTTCGTAAATGAAAAAATAATAAAAATAAAGGCTTTCCCTAAAGCCAATCACCCATGTTAACCAGAGGCAGGAAACCGAGATTGTTCCTCCAAAATAAAAACAGCTGAAAAGGTGTCTCGAGCAGTTACTCGATTGAGAATACTGGCACTCACACAAATAAGTAGGTCTCCGTGTGTGTGGCATTTCAGAGAGACGAGCCAGCCTTTGAGAACTGAGAAAAGAATCTGCCGTTGACCCCTGGTGTGGCTTTGACAAGTGAGCAGAACAATCACGAGCATGACCCAAAGGATGTAACCAGATAAAGCATCATATCACCCAAGACACACCTGCAAGGACTGGGTAGTCCTCAGCTGAGAACATTCTTTATGGGTGAACAGGAAGGGTGTCCTCTGTTCAGTTAACCCTTTTGCAAACTCTATTTAAATATGCTATTTTCCAGGGAGGGGTTCCAGTTGCTGTATAATATTGTAGCTCAGTATTTATAACTGTCACAAAAGACTCATGCTAGGCTCATCTCTCCACCAGTGGGTAGAGCCGTCTTCACTCCGTATCCTCTGTCCAGAGCCCTACTCCTGCGGGTGCAGAAAGGGAGCCCTTAGACTGGCACAATCAGTCCCTTCTGTGTCCACTCAAGGATCACATCACTAAACCGCCGGCCCAAAGTGGTGGGAGAGATGAGGAGAGCAGGTAGGGAGATGGTGATGGGGGTGCAGACCTATATCCCCTCCACCCTTCCCATGAGTTTCTATCCGAATAGAAAACGGAAGATGATAAATCGGAAACACATTGTAGATACTGGTACAAGGGCTGAGGCTTTGCTTCCACACCGGGCAATGGAAAACTTTAGGTATACTGTGCTCATTTTGTCCAACTCAGGGGTGTGGGCCCCAAAATGGTAATGGAAGTGGCAAAAGCGATCCCAAGAGGCAGAAACCCTTGTTTATTAGAACAGCTCCAGTGTTCTAGAAGGGCCCATGCTTCGGGCCTAAAGAGCAAACCCTAAAATATTGTTCCATAGTTTATATCTTTGTGTAGTCAGAGTTTTCTTTGATCTACCTGGAAACTAACCTTTATTCTGACTAAACGTGAAAGCTTAAATGTTAAGCTTGCCTACTTTCTCACGTGGAACACGTTTACGTGAAACTGAGAGAATCCGTCATGAGTAAGAGTTTTATTCCTTCTGTTTCCTCTACTTCATAGGGAGATCACTGTGGAGAGACCAAGCACACCTTCCCCAAGCATCTACTTCAGTTGCAATCATGGAGACAGAGTTTTTAAAAAGTTGGTGCTATATACAAACCAGAAATAGACCCACAGACATAGAAAACAAATATGGTTACCAAAGGGGAAAGGGTGGCAGGGAGAGATAAATTAGGAGTTTGGAATTAACATATACACACTACTATATGTAAAATAGAAAAACAAGGACCTACTGTGTAGCACAGGGAACTATACTCAATATTTTGTAATAACCTGTAATAACCTATAAGGGAAAAGAATCTGAAAAAGAATGTGTATATAACTGAATCACTTTGCTGTACACCTGAAACTAACACAACATTGTAAATCAACTATACTTCAATAAAAAAAATAAAATTTAATCAAAAAAAAGTTGGTCTTGGGCAGTGGTTAAGACTGAACAAATGCTCTTTGTTTCCTCAGATATTTGTGGGAGTAGAAGGTCTAGTTAACATTTCATAATGTCACCACCCTGAGACTGTGATGTGTCCCAATATACCTTTTACCAGAAGAAGTGTCTTGCTAGGAAAATATAGTACTGTTTTCAGAGCTTGTGTCATTTCCAATAAAGTATCTTTTACCCTTCCAGTCTCTCTGAACACTATTTTTTTTTTCTGAACACTATTTAAATTCTCAGCATCGATCAAGAAGATATTCAGTTCTCAGTGACTGATTCTGAACAAAGGACTTCAAATAATTTTGGGAGATACAGGCTTGCTTTCACCTAATGTGGAAACTCTAAAGTGTTCTTAGTCTTTCATTTTACACATCACTTACCAAAATATTTTAAAGGAATAAGCTCTCTGATTTGAAAAAACATTATTTCTGACTAAACAGAATCAAAATAGTGATGCTTATTTTGCAAATGTAGATACGAACAAGAGGAAGAATCCAATTTTGTGGCTAAATGGGGTTCCCTTGAAATCCAGATGTGGTTTATTCAATCAATGCTTTTGTCTTGCTTAGCCAGTGGATATTTCTACATAATAAGCTCCACGTACTTGAAGAAAGACATTGCATCTCTGAGTGCTGTTTAGGATCTTTATCTTCAGTGGTGCTATTTTTAAAACTGTCCTCATATTTGGTCAATTATTTAACTCTGCTCCAAGTTTTCCATGTGCAATAAAATCTCTTTTAGCCAAATTGGTTCGCTGTTAGGTTTCTTGTTAAGTGGAAAACAACCATTGTTTGGAGAATTAAACTCATCTCAGTACACCCACACAAAACGACAGAGAGAATGTAATTTTCTTTGATGCTTCAGGAGTTATTTACAGAATAGTCTCATTTTGAAAGTGAACTCTTGTCACTTACTATGGCATAATATTTATGACACATGTAGAGTATTGAGTGAAACTAAAATGATAACATCATGAAAAGTTGCTTCTGTGAATTAATTATTGGTATCAACATACCTGTTATCTACTTATTCCTCTTAAAAATCAAGTATTGGGCTTCCCTGGTGGCACAGTGGTTGAGAGTCCGCCTGCCGATGCAGGGGACACGGGTTCGTGCCCCGGTCCGGGAAGATCCCACATGCCGCGGAGCGGCTGGGCCCGTGAGCCATGGCCGCTGAGCCTGTGCGTCCAGAGACTGTGCTCCGCAACGGGAGAGGCCACAACCGTGAGAGGCCCGCGTACTGCAAAAAAAAAAAAAAAAAAATCAAGTATAGATCAGACTTCTGGTTCTAGCCAAGATGGAGCCTCCCAGGTCCTCCCTCTTATAACTGTGGACATAACACAATAAGCAAACAGAGGAACACTCCAAGGAGGAAAGAAGAAGGTGGACTGCTAGGGACTTTGGGATGGTGATGAGGGATGAGTTTTTTAGGTTTCTTTACTGCCTTCCATAAATCCCAGACAGGAACTCTAGTGGCCTCCATCCTGGAACTGCCAACAGACACAGATAAAGTAAGCTCTAAGAAAAGTCTGTTCCTCCAGTCAAGGAACCAACAAAAGAGAAGCCTCACGTGGAAAGCCTTTGTGGCAATACCCGTCCTACCCTAGCCAGACCCTAAGGGGAAATTTCATCTTGCTCACCCTTCATTTCACTGGGAGCTGATCTCCCTCCCCACCCCACCCATGCAGAGTCAGGCGGTGGTACTCCAATTCTCTTGCCCGGTGGTGTTAGTAGGACTGATCTGGGAGCTGCTCTAACATTTCCTGCCTGTTGGAAGCAGGCAATACTCCTATTCTCCCACCAGGGTGGTGTCAGCAGGGTGGCATAAGAGATCCTTGTGATGGAAATGTTCTGTAGTTTGGTGGCCATATCAATCTATGTGTGTGATAAAATTACATAGCACTAAATACATGCACAGACACACACATGAGTGCATGTAAAACTAAAACTGGTGATCTCTGAATGTCGTTGATGGATTGTATCAGTGCCAATTTCCTAGCTGTGATATGCTTCCATAGTTAGTTCCATTGGGGAAACTAGATGAAGCGTATGCGGGCTCTCTCAATTGTTTTTTTATAATTGCATGCAAATCTACAATTATCTCAAAATATAAAAGTATTGAAAATAAAATATAAGGTACACCCACCAAAATTCAGTTTTCCATTCAGTCTGATTCTGAATGAATTAGTTCCTATGTTCATGTTACCATAGTTATGAAATTTAAATACTAGCCTCACTAAATATATCTCATTCCCTATATTTATAGCAAGAATACTGGCTGGCCCAATTTATAGATATGGCAGGTGCAGTTAGGCGCCATTTAGGCTGAAGCGGTTCCAACATCCATGGGCAGGTCTGATGAATAAGATGCTGGTGACAGCAGGCAAACCGCAGTGTGATGGAGGAGCTCCAGAAAGAGGGTTTATCCCTACTTAAGGTGGAACCTGGCACAACGAGCAGGCTCAGCAATAGGACCTGAAGATTGGAGAGGAGAGATGCCCCTGATTAACAGCATGGTAGCTCTTTAAAACATTCCAGCTGGGCTTCCCTGGTGGCGCAGTGGTTGAGAGCCCGCCTGCCGATGCAGGGGACGCGGGTTCGTGCCCCGGTCCGGGAGGATCCC
>NW_020837995.1:2943907-3264339 GCF_003676395.1 Aethalodelphis obliquidens
AAAAAAAAAAAAAAAAAAAAAAAAAAAAATCATCCCAGCTGAGCTACTCCAGGAGCAGGTGAACACCTTGAACTGAAAGGCCTATTTTGCAAACAAAGAGAGCCATCCCACAATAAAAGAGCAGAACTTAGAGGATGGGAAGCCAGTTTCCTGCTCTGGTCCAGATCCACCACTGAGCAGTGAATGGTGTTTAGCCTGAGATGCAGCACCGGGACAAGGCATCTATGAGGCTGGGATGTTGGCAGCTGGGAGCAAGTGGCACAGGCTGTGCAAATGATGGCCAGGGTAGACCAGGCATGGCAGTAGCCAGAGAGCATAGTCCACACTTTACCCTGAGCATCTACGAGATATCCCCAGGGACCGTTGGGAACCTAAAAAAGGCGGGAGTGTGTAAGGGATAAAGGAACTATCAGTTTTGTGGATAGGGGCTATCTAGCAGACAAAAATCTAGCCAGTTGTTCTCAATCTTGTCCACACATAGAATCACCTGGGAAGCTGATAGCTGGGTCTTGCCTCCATAGATTTTGATTTAATTGGTCTGGTTGCACCTGGCATCTGGGTTTTTTTTTTCTTTCTTTTTTTTTTTTGAAGCTCCTCAGGTAATGCTAATGACTAGCCAAAGATGAGAACCACTGATCTACTTGTGTGCTTCTCAAACTTACAGCAGAATCACCCAGAGAGCTTGGTAAACCTCAGATTGCTGGGTCCCATCCCTAGAGTTTCTGATTCAGTAAGCCTGAGGTGGGGCATGAGTATTTGCATTTCTAAAATGCTCCTGCATGATATCGATGCTGAAGAAACACTCCGAGTGGCACTGAGCTAGGGAAAATGTTTCTTGAGATAACATTTATACCCACCAGGTGGTGTGGGTGTCGGGGACATTGGACAGTGGGAAGAAGTTTAGAGGACGAGCCAACGAATAGGCTCATAAAGACCTGAGCCTCACCACTGCCTCTGCCACTCCGTAACTACTTCAGCTTAAATAGTTTACTCAAATTTTCTAGACTTAAATTTCCCCACTAGGAAAGCAAGAAAAATTATGCCATCTACTCACAAGGTTGTTGTAATAATTAGTATTTTAAAAGTGCTTTTATCAATGATAAACGCATTGCATACATTTCAACAATTTAATCCCCAACCAGGGTTCAGAGAAGTTAGGTTACTTGTCCAAAGTCACACAGCTATTTAGGACAGGATTAGAATTTGAACATTAGGCAATCTGATTCCCAAACTCATACACTTACGTATTACACTACACTAGTGCAATGAATACTATTTTGGACAGTAATCACATTAAAAATTAAATGTACATGGAATTCCAAAAACTTCAGATCAGTTTCTTGTTTTCATGAAACAAATATAACACAGCTGAGTAACAGTAAACCTTGGGAATTACTAGGGTTAAATCTACAGACTAGTGTTTCTCAAAGTATATCTTCAGATTACCTGCAAAGGAATCATCTGGAAATTTCCTACTTCAAATCTATGGAATCACAATCTCCTGGGGGCAGAAGTCTGAGTTCCATGCTTCAAATTGAACATATTTTGTATTCTTCTATGTCTTAGACTGTTCTAGTGTTCCTCTCAATGCTACTTCTTATGAATTTATAATATATTAGTTGGAGCAGCTCAAGTAGAATGGTCTATAGTTTGAGAAATAATATGTCTTTCCTTTAGGCTTTCATAAGTGTGCAAAGAAAATAATGCATGAAATATCTGGTTTAAAAACTAGACCATTACGGGACTTCCCAATGGTGCAGTGGTTAAGAATCCACCTACCAACGCAGGGGACATGGGTTCGATCCCTGGTCCGAAGATCCCACATGCTGTGGAGCAACTAAGCCCATGTGCCAAAGCTACTGAGCCCGTGATCTAGAGTCCACGAGCTACAACTATAAAAAAACAAACAAAACAAACAAACAAACAAAAAAAAACCCTAGACCATTACCATGTACGGTAGCTTGAGAACCCAACTTAACAGATAAAATAGGCACATCATTTCATTTCAGAGAAAAAAAATGAAAGTATAGCTACATTTCTGACCTCCCTGTTGTACCTCCTCAATTTAAACAGCTGAGGAGTTAAGACTTTTTAACATAAGGTTAATTGATACAGTGACATTTCACAGAAAACCATTCCCACCTGAAAAATTCCTCTGATTCTATGTTGTCAATGAACACTTAACTGCGAATGATATAAACCTCCACACTGGCTATGATGGACTAGCATGTTCCCATCCAACACAACTAGGAAAGTTGGATAAAGCATTAAAAAAACACATTTATTTGATGGCACTGAAGAACTATCAAGGAAGGGAAGACTTTAGGGGCCAAGATCATCAGAGAGAAGGGAAGTAAAGAGTATAGCCCGGGGGCTCCCCTGGTGGCGCAGTGGTTGAGGGTCCACCTGCCGATGCAGGGGACACGGGTTCGTGCCCTGGTCCGGGAGGGTCCCGCATGCCGCGGAGCAGCTGGGCCCGTGAGCCGTGGCCGCTGGGCCTGCGCGTCCGGAGCCTGTGCTCCGCAACGGGAGAGGCCACAGCAGTGAGAGGCCCGCGTACTGCAAAAAAAAAAAAAAAAAAAAAAAGAGTGTAGCCCGATATATGTTGCTGCTTTTCCCCTTGAGGCCTTTGCCAATTTGTCAGGGGTGGGGAATGGCAGCTACAGCAGAAGCTGAGAAGAAGGTGGCAGCCAGAAGCTAAGAACTAAGCAGAGATGAAAACAGTCTCCGTGGGCTGGGGTCGGGGAGAGGCAGAGTTGGAGTATAGGGTGTGCCAAGAAAGACTGGCCCAGGAAAAAGTCCGGGCCTCGGCCAAGACCCACAGGGAGGTACTCCTCAGGAGTAAAGCCAGGCTGACAGTAAACAGACTCTGAGTCAGCTCAGTCCCGGGATAGTTTCAAGTGACCGGCCTTACCCTATCTGTCAAAATCAAAAGGAGGAAGATATACTACAGAGCTTTAAATAATCTCTACGGTTTTTCATACATAATGTCTGGTATGTAATAAAAGAGTACTTGGCAAGACCAAATAATCGAAAACCCACAAGAAAAAAAGTAAGAGACAATGGAAAGAGACCATCAGGAGATCCAGACACTGAAATTATCTGACACGAATGTTAAGTATATTTTTTTAAAAACTGATTAATATGTTCAAGAAAATAAATGGCAAAATGGAGAATTTCATCAAAGAATTGGAATCTATGAAAAAGAATGACATGAGATTGTAAAACTAAAGCACATAATAAATATAATAACTGGGATAGACTTAAAAGCAGATTGACACAGTTGAAGGAAGGATTAACGAGCTTTAAGATAGAGAACTAAAGCACAGAGAACAAAAGAATGCAAGGTTGGTTTAACATTTAAAAATCAGTTTGTGTAATTCCACACATTAACAGAATACAGGGGAGTAATCCTGTGATCCATCCAATATATGCAGAAAACACATTTGATAAAAGTTAACACCCATTCATAATAAAAGCTCCTAGTAAATAAAGAACAGGAAGAAAACCCTTAGTCTAATGAAGAGTATCTACATCAAAGCTAAAGCAGACAGCACATTTATGTCTTGTTCCCTGAGACTGTAAAGAGGACAGAGATGCCTGGTAGCATCGCTTCTATTCTACATTATACCAGTGATCCTAAGCAGTGCACTAAGGCAGGAAATAGAGTCAAAGGTATAAGAATTGGAAAGGAAGAAACAAAGCTGTAATAATAGTGAGTGTAAAAAATATGAAAGGATTGGGGCTTCCCTGGTGGCGCAGTGGTTGAGAGTCCGCCTGCCGATGCAGGGGACATGGGTTCGTGCCCCGGTCCGGGAGGATCCCACATGCTGCGGAGCGGCTGGGCCCGTGAGCCATGGCCGCTGAGCCTGCGCGTCCAGAGCCTGTGCTCCGCAATGGGAGAGGCCGCAGCAGTGAGAGGCCCACGTACTGCAAAAAAAAAAAAAAAAAAAAAAAGAAAGGATTTATAGCCAAACTAATTTAATAAATGAGTATAACAAAGTCAGTGAATGAAAGGACAATATACAAAAATCAACTCTATCTCTACCTGTCAGCAATAAACAAATTTTTTAAAAAATTTAAAATATGCCATTTCACACATGAAAAGATGCTCAACATCACTAACGATTAAAGAAATGCAAATCAAAACTGCAATGAAGTACCACCTCACATGGGTCAGAATGGCCATCATCAAAAAGTCTACAAATAACAAATGCTGGAGAGGGTGTGGAGAAAAGGGAACCCTCCTACACTGTTGTGGGAATGTAAATTGGTGCAGCCATTATGGAAAACAGTGTGGAGGTTCCTCAGAAAACTAAAAATAGGATTACCATATGATCCAGCAATCCCATTCCTGGGCATATACCTGGACAAAACTATAATTCAAAAAGATACACGCACACCCCAATGTTCACTGCAGCACTATTTACAATAGCCAAAACATGGAAACAATGTAAATGTCTATCGACAGATGAATGGATAAAGAAGATGTGGTATATATATACAATGGAATACTACTCAGCCATAAAAGAGAATGAAATGATGCCATTTGCAGCAACATGGATGCAACTAGAGATTATCATAATAAGTGAAGTAAGTCAGAAAGAGAAAGACAAATACCATATGATATCACTTATATGTGGAATCTAAAATATAGCACAAATGAACCTGTCTACAAAACATAAACAGACTCATAGACATAGAAAACAGACTTGTGGTTGCCAAGGGGGAGGGAGGTGGGGGAGGGAAGGATTGGTAGTTCAGGGATAGCAGATGCAAACTATTATATATAGAATGAATAAATGACAAGGTGCTACTGTATAGCACAGGAAACTATATTCAATATCCTGTGATAAACCATAATGGAAAAGAATGTTTATATGTGTATAACTGAGTCACTTTGCTTCACAGCAGAGATTAACACAACATTGTAAATCAATTATACTTAAATAAAAAAATTTTTTTAAATAAATAAAATATGCCATTTAAGATAGCATCAGAAAACATCAATACGTAGGATTAAAGCCAATTAAAGATATTTAAGACCTCTGTACACAAAACTAGAAAACATTAGTACAATAAGTTAAAGAAGACCTACATAAGTATTATCTCTAATCTTTCCTGCCAAATCATTTCTCCTTTTCTTCTAATCTCCGTAGGCATTCCCTTTCAAAAGATCTTTCCAGCACAACGCCAAGCCAACTTGATTCCCAGCACTCCTTCCTGTGTGTCACCCCTAGCCAGCCCCTGCTCTCCCATCTTCTAACGGATACATGTTGCTTGTTCTATGTTTATTGCAGGTCATAAACACATGCACTTCAGTCAGATGTCTTTAATAACTTCTTTGTGCTTATCCGTTTTCTTCTTTTGAAATGTTGGCTTCCAAAGTCCAGGAACCATAGTGTATTATCTCCCTCACAGCCTGCTAATGAGGTATAGTTTTGATTGAGTGAAGCTAAGAAAAATACAACAGTTTTTAAGAATGTTATTTTTATCTGTTTTAAGGAGGAAGTTTTATTCTATATTTTGACTCTTAAGGATATTTGAATGTGAAAAACACTATTTAAGAATTTAGTTGCCTTTGCTATTACTTATTTTCAACTTACTTCTTTGATGGTCTTGAAAAACCACCAAAGGATTATAAATTTTCTGAGCAATGAACTGAGAAAGAATTCTTATCCTGTGATAAATTATCTCCAGATTCTGTTGAGTTGCTCTGAAAAAAAACTAGGGTATGTGTAAATTGGGGGAAGGGAAGGAAGGGGTTTGTAACCTGGGTGTTTATGTATAACATTGTGTCAGTACAATATAGAACAATTTAACCTTGGCCAAACAAAGGAGGGGAAATCATGAGTGTATCAGAGACTTGTACTGGACTTGTCCCTCTGCCCTGCCTTCGGAGTCAGGGAGAGATTCCTATCCTGTGCTAATTTGTGGATTTTCTCTAGTAGAAAGTAAGATGTGAATCTCACCTCCAAAGTGAATTTGAGATATTCAATTTAGGGACTGCATGGAAACAGAAATAAAAAGCAACCAACTCACAACCAAAGTTCTTTTCATTAAAGTGTCAGCAAGTCTTCAAAGCTGATGTCTCCTATTTCATATAAATGAAAAGAAAACCAGATGACACGAGGCCTAGAAAATAAACACCATGTTTATAATTAGCTCTTCCAGAGATCTGGTCATGTCCATGTGTGACACGACCCAGTCTTAGTATTTCATAAGGCACCAGGAGGCAAAAAAAAAATCCTCTCTTCAAGGAAAATCCCTGTACATGTAAGAAACGTGCCTACATGATCAGGCCTCCCTACTACCTAACTGTGCTGCCATGGGGGTGCCAGGGAGGGGGTCTGGGAATATTTGCACTGCTCCCTTCTCCCAGTTCTCAAAACTATATTCCTTTCTGTTTAGCTAATTAGAGACTCAGTTAGGATTATCAAGGTATTTCTTTTTTTCCCTTTGCCCCAGTAAGGGTAAGCCTATTGTATTATAAAAACACATTATTCTTGTTTACTTAAATTAGGTTTATGTTATTTGATCATCTAAAAGCAAAGATTTAGATTGGAACCAAAGTCAGTTGATCCTTTTTGCCAGCTTGAGCTGGCTGGTATGATGAAAGGAAGGGCAGCAGTGCCACTGGTATTGTCACAATGTCTAGTTTTAGAACAACAAACAGAGAAGAATGATAACTGGCACAGGGGAGGCATTCTTAGAAGACTACTGAGGAACTTGACGGTGGAGAGAAGATTTGTGAAGGCAGAAAATGTGTATTATTTTTATCAAGTGCCCTCCTGAAGGCAACTGTTGACTGTCATAAGTCTGCATAGTTGGAACTCTGCAGTAGATAGACCATACCTCCTGATATTCATTTGAAAAAATAGAAGACACAATCCCCAAGGACATTGTCCAGACAGTTAGTGTTGAATGGAGAAAGAGTTTACTACAGGCTGGAGTGATCAGGGAAGACTTCCTGGAGGAGGTAGTGTTCGGACTTGAGGTTTGAGTAGAGTTGACAAGGAGGACAGGAAAGGGAGTGGCATCCCAAACAAGAGGCACAGAAGAAGCAAAGCTTTAGAGGTGGGAAAGTTCAAGACATTTTCAATGGAAACTAAGGAACGTGGCCTGGCTGAAGCAGAGATGTTTGGGGATATAGTTTATTAAATGCATTTGACAACTTAATTAAAAGGAGAGAGAGAGATGCATTCTAATGACACGCTTCTTTATCAGAAACTTGTTTTTTAACCAGAAGTAATGATAATATCAGGAGCACAAGGGGTACATCTAAGTCCCCAGAAAAGACTGGTTTGGATGCAAACATAATAACACATCCATGTGTTTGACAAAAAGCCCCCATCCTAGATGAACCCACCATGCACCTTCTCTGGGCTTATACCCCAGCAGATGAAAACTTACCGGGACATTTTACCCACATAGAGCATTAGCTGCCCAGCCATCTTTATATGTTTCTCTGGTCAGTTCATGTCTTGATTCTCCACATCAGTTCACACCTTTTCACTTCCTTCAAAGCTTCAATGAACTCCCACTCTTGAGACAGCCCTGTGAAAAGGACTTTTAGAAGTGAGGCTAGTGGATGAATCCCAGTTACTACCAGGAGTTTGGAATGAGGGACCTCTAGTAGCATCATTTCCTAGGATTTCACTTGTCTTCTTCCCTGAATTTCTCCCTCCACACTTTACATGTACTAACTCCTGGACTTTTTCTCCTCCCACCTGTACTCTCCCACAGTGGTGTGCCGCTAAACTGGCTCTCTGAAAGAAAGAAAGCCTGGATTTGTTAGCGTTTGTTGATTTCTGTGGTATAAAGATTCCCACCACAGCTGCTTTCAAGCTACCACCAGCTTGAAATATTTAACAACCACCAAGATCCTGGGAGGCAGGTCTGGCTCTCTGGATCACCTGCGTCACACCGGGCTCCCTTCTCATTCCTCAGACCACTCTTCCCAGGGGCCTCTACTCTCTGGCCTTTGTAGGGGTTTTGTGCTTCATAATAGGGTCGCAGCAACCAGGATCAGCTGGCTGAAGTATCCTGAAATCACTGACGTTAGACCTGTAGGATGCTAAACCACACCTTTTACTGTTCCACGGCTTAGGGCTCACCTTTCATCTCTCACGAAGTTCAATATTCTAGCAGTACCAGGCAATGTTCGGGAAGCATTAAACAACAAGATGCATGAAAAAGCCTCTTCCCTCTTCAACGAAATTCTGGTTCCTTAGCATTCTGGGCATAGTTCTTTTGCACACTGACAGGAGGCAAGAGCTGTTATCCCTGATGAATTCTCCTTCAGTGCTTCATACACTTCAATGTTTGTACAATTACCAGGGGATCTTGTTAAAACGTAGATCCTGAGCTTCCCTGGTGGCGCAATGATTGAGAGTCCGCCTGCAGATGCAGGGGACACGGGTTCGTGCCCCAGTCCGGGAGGATCCCACATGCCGCGGAGCGGCTGGGCCCGTGGGCCATGGCCGCTGAGCCTGCGCGTCCGGAGCCTGTGCTCCGCAACGGGAGAAGCCACAACAGTGAGAGGCCCGCGTACCGCAAAAAACAAAAACAAAAAAAACCCTGTAGATCCTAATTCAGGAGTGGGAGGGCACTGAGCGTTAGCATCTTTAACAAGCTCTGAGGACCACGCTTTGAGTAGCAGCAGACCGGATGACCTCTAAGGTCCTTTCCAACTCTGGCTGGAGAAGGTTGGTTGGCCTGTTGAGTAGGACTCTTCATTAACACTCAGCAGTTCTAAGGACTCTAGCGAGGTCTGCCAGCCTTTCAACTCTGTGACCCCGCTGCCCTCACCTTTTGCCACATCTTGGCTAAATTGTCGACTAGTACATCCCACCCTGGCAAAGTCCACATCCTCTGCTCCTCACACAGTCACCTTCAAAGCATTTCTCCTGCTCACCCCTTCTTTCCCACCAACCAACCTCTGGTCCCAGCTTACACTCCCTGGTTCCAGGTCCTTGGTCCAGTTTCCACAGTGCCCTTGGTACATGTGCATTTTTAACTGGGGCTATTTACACGGTGTCCCTTTTCCATTTGTGTTCTCATGCACATAACATCTATTTACATCCTCTCGTGAGTCTTTAAGAACAGAAGTCGTGACTTTTCTCCCTTTTGTCCTCTGCTCGGAGCCAGGTATGTAGTTCCACACAGGTCGTCCCAGGGAGACAACATTCGTAAGTGTCAACCAGTGTCTTCTAGTGTCTCATCTTCCCTGTTCCTTCTTTTTTAAAATTTTTGTCTGTCCACAGAGATAGGTTAATTTTCAAATGCTTTTTATTTTATTATTATTATTAGTTTTGGCCGCTCTGCACAGCATGCGAGATCTTAGTTTCCTGACCAGGGATCGAACCTGCACCCCCTGCATTGGAATCGCGGAGTCTTAACCACTGGACCACCAGGGAAGTCTTCCCCCTGTTCCTCTTTAAGTCCTTCCTTGACTGACCTTCCTTTTTCTATGCTTCAAACATATTCTTCCTCTGCAATACGGTATCACTGAAAACGCCAGGGACCCTGGGTCATAGAGAACCACCTCCTTCCCACTTAGTGTGAAGAGCCTGGAAGTGGGGTGGGAAGGTCCTGCCTGAGTTCAAATCCCACTTGCTCCCCTGATTAGGTATGTATGATCAGGTAGGTGATTTTGCCTCTCCAAAATGATTTCTTTGTAAAAAGGGGATAGTGGTGCCCAACTCAAGCAGTTGTAAGGGTTTAAGAAAATAATTCATGGGAAGCACTTAACACAGTGTCTAGCATGGAGTAAAAAATGTGCGACCTTAAACTCTCTCAGTCTTGGCTCCTTGTGGGCAAAATGAGAATAATAGTACCCATCATACAGGGTACTTGGGAGGATACAATGAAGCAGCGTGTGCGGAGTGCCTCAACGCTCCACCCACAGATGGCCCCCTTGCTTCTCCTTTCCTGCCATGTGCGCAGGATCCTGAGGTCACCCTTGTTCTCGGTGCTTTTTCTCTCCTCTCCCTGCTCCCATTCTCTCAGGCTTCCTTCCTTCTCTTCTTTCCCTTCATAAGTGTTCATTGACTGCAGTGACAGTGTGAGGGGAGAGTGGAATAAGATTGGTCTCCCTTAAAGAAGTGTAATGGGGGAAAACCATGAGCCTACAGGTAAATGGGGATAGAAATATAAAATAATGACCACTTCTATATTAACTTTTTATTCGGTCATTGAAAATTATGTTATGTGGGAAATATCTGACTCTATAAGACATAGTCCTTCTCTCTAGATGTTTATAACTACAAGTATGAGCAACAACAGAACGTTGAATTGAAATAAGATTAAATTGTGGAAAATTTCAACCTCAAACAGAAATTCTATGGCCTAAAAGCCAATGACCACGACTTAAAATGATATTCTCAGCTGACTAAAATCAGTCTTTTTCTCTCCTGTTTCCATTTTTACTTTGTTGATTGCTTAAAAGAAGAAACTACTAGTGAATTTTGTGTTGCATTCTCTCATCTTACAATGGATCCCAGGGGATATATCTTAAAGAGGAAGTGAAGAATTTGTATTCAAGAATATGTCAAGCTACTGGAAAAGAAGAAAATCCTAAGAAATCCTAAGTCCTTTGGAGAAGGGATACAAAAGATGGAAATTGCAATCTTCTTAGATTCTCAACCCTGGCTGCGAAGTAGAATCACTTGGGGAGATTTTAAAAATTATCAAAATCCAGGTCCCGACCTAGACCAATTAAATCAGAATTTCTGGGCATTAGCAGTTTTATAAGTTCCCCAGGTGATTCCAATGTGCATCCTTGGTCGAGAAGTGTTCTGTTAGTTGACCAGCAGGAAACACCACCTGTTAAGCAGATTGGTAAAGGAAGGTAAGAGTCCAACTTCATCTGAGAGCACACTCTCACTCTTGTTCTGACCTCCAACCAAGGCCTTTTTTCAATTCTCCAAATGCATCAAAACTTCACAAAGGCCCTCTGCCTAGAATGATCTTACTCCCTCTCCTTTTTCATCCGTCCCATTCTGGTTCATTCCCAAGGTTCAGCTCAATGACTTCTCAAGGACGCCTTGGCTAACTTAGACCATAATACCCTATGCTTCTCCTCAGCGTATATTGTAAGTAAATAAAGTACTGTGTAATTAATTGTGTTTTACCTTTATGCCTTCCTAGAGCAGGAGTTCTCAAAGTGTGGGCTGTGGACCAATAGCATCAGCCTATCAACTTGTTAGGAATATGCAAATCTTCCAGCCCCACTCCAGACCTACTTAGTCAGAAACTCTGGGGGTGGGGCCGGGTTTTAAGCAGCCCGCAGGGTGATTCTGATGCAAACTGAAGTTTGAGAGCCAATGGGCTAGAGTCTTAACTCCTTGAGGTGCAAGGATCACACCTGCTTTTTTTTTTTTTTCTACTGCTATATCCTCAGTGTCTGCCTCAGTGTCCTGTGTCAGGTATGCACTTGATAAATACTTGTTGCACGAGTGTAAGGCTCAAGAATCTGAGGTGGAGGTCTCTATGCCTGGCAGTAGGGAGCATATTCATTTAGGTTAAAGATAAACTCTCTACCACATAAATCCATGTGCGTCGTGGGAACTTATTCATCCTCAGCTGACGCTGTTGGCAAGGGCCAGCTCACTCAGGGCCTTACGTGGCCTTGTTAAGGGTGGTCTTTATCTTAAGAGAAATTAGAAGATATCAAAGGATTTAAACTGTGAGATGACAGGATTTAGAGGAAGGAAGAGGGTACTGTAGCTTCCAAGAAGGACATTGGTTACAAGAGAAAGGGCAGCCGTGGTGACAAGTGGAAAGAAAGGACTCTGGGTGAGTGTGAGAGGAGGGTAGCTGCCCCTCCGATGGGCTGGTGGCAGAAGACCTCAGGGAGAAACCAGGGGAGGTGGAGAGATGAGACATTTGAATAAAAGGTCTGAGGGGACTGGGGATCTGGCGGATGCTCTGGAGGCACAGGAAGACTCTGGAAAGGAGGCAAGGAGAGAGGGTGCGTGCTGGGCGGAGCAGCACGAATAACCCAATCTCAACAGTCTCCTGCAGGCAGCTCGGCCCTGGGCCTGATGGAGACCCATGGCTTGTGAGGTTGCCTGGCAGCCGCAGTTTCACATAGAGTTGTTTGGGGCCCATTTAATTTCTAATGAGGAATTTCGAGTAGCTCAGCATCGAGCGGGACCTCATGGTCTTGTTCTATGAATAGTGCCTGGGTTCTGGCTGAGAACCTTGTTGTCCAGATCTAGCACCGTTTTTTATCCTCATAAGTTGCTGGATAAGGTTGATTTTTTTCTTCTTCTCAGTCCTCCCTTCATTCATCTACATACTACGTACCTGGTAGTGCTCTAGGAACTAGGGTTTAAATCTTGCTCTGGAATCCTATTCTCATGGCTGGGTTCCCTCTTCCTACAGCCAGATTTCCTTGATGACAGCTATCAGGCAAGTGACACCCACTGTCACCTCCAGGAGAGGAGTCCCAGGATGTTAACCCACTCCACGGTTCAAAGTCACCAAGAAAGACATAATTCATGCAGGAACTGGATGGAACAAGTTTCCCTCAAACAGAGAAGAGAAAAAGCAAGATCAGCTTCAGTGTTTGCATATTGGTTCCCCCATGGCCAGCGGGTCTCGCCCTGCAGCTGATGCAGGGTGATGGTCTGCACACACCCTTCTCCTGCTGCAAGAGAAGGACCCAATTCCCTCCTCACCAGTAATGGCTACAGTAGAGGAGTTAACCAGGTGCCATATGACACACAGGCTTACACAGAACAAAAGGAGGACATTTGAGTCTAAAACAGGAAAAGATATTTCCGCACAAGGCAATAGGCCCAGCACAGGCTGGGAGGGCTTTTTATTTTCTTAAGGAAGGTTTCCAGGGCCAAGGCCCATTCTTATGTGGCTGTGCAGGAGTTGAAAGACTGCATTTCTCAACAACTATCTCACAGAATCTTGGGATTCTTAGAGTTGAAGGAGGTCTTTGGGGTCATTACATATGTGCCCCCATCGTGCTACTTTGTCCATCGTCTACTATGTAGAATTTGGCTGTCAGACGTCAGGATGCTCCATTACCTGTCCCAACTCACATGCCATGTCCCAGTGAACCCAGCCAGTTACCAGCCATTCCTGGGTCTGATTCAAACAGCTACGAAGCCAACACTCCGACATTTGAGGGAATGAGTATGTAAACAGCCAACAGTAAAGTAAGACAGTATATAGGACAATAGACCCACAAGGTCTGCAGCAACCAATCCAGGAAGCCAAACCTCAACCTCTGTAGCAATCAGCCCAGAAGGATCAGGACTTGGGCAAAGACAGCCAGCTTCCCTACCTTTAATCCCTGCTTCCAGTGCAGGACCAACCGGAGAAAGTCAAATATGCTCCCCAGACCAATCACGTAAGCTGCCCTGCTTCTAGTTAGCCTGCATCCAGCTTCCACAGGTGAACAGCCTCCAATCAGCACATACCTGAGGCCTCCTCCTTTCTGTACTATGAAGCTTTTCTACTTCCTACCTGCCTTTGAGTCTCTGCCAAACACCATTGAAAGTGGCTGAGTCCCTTACTATAGACAGCTCTGAAAAATAGAGCCACTGTTCTCATTTAGAAGTTCTTTATATATTTCCACACATTAGTGGACAACAAATTAAATAAACTTGGAATTATCTCCTAGCTATCATGGACTTGGTGAAATAAAACTCATAACCAGAAGATGCTGAAAGTAATCTGAGGGGAATAGAACTGCCTTTTTATATTTTTCAGTTTCATTGAGTTAAAATTGACATAAAATATTGAATTAGTTTAAGGTGTACAACATAATGATTTGATATAGGTATATATTGTGAAATAATACATATTTAGTTAACATCCATCACCTCACAGTTACAGATGTTTTTCTTGTGATGAGAACTTTTAAGATCTATTCTCTTAGCAATTTTAAAATATACAATACAGTATTGTTAACTATAGTTGTATATAACAAGATAAACACTGTATATTTGAAAGTAATGTACGTGCTGTACGTTATATCCACAGAGTTATTTATCATATATCATTTATCATATAACTGGAAATTTGTATCTTTTGACCACCTTCACCCATTTCTCCAACCCTCTACCTCTTACCTCTGGCAACCACTCATCTGCTTTCTGTTTCTATGAGTTAATTTTCTCTTGGTTTTCATATATAAATATCATACAGTATTTGTCTTTCTTTGTCTGACTTACTTCACTTAGCATAATGCCCTCAGGGTCCACCCATGTTGTTCCAAATGGCAGGATTTCCTTATTTTTTATGGCTGAATAGTACTCCCTTGTGTATGTGTGTGTGTATATATATATATATATATATATATATATATATATATATATATACACATACATACACCACATCTTCTTGGTCCATTCGTCCATTGTTGGACACAGGTTATTTCCATGTCTTCGTTATTGTAAATAATGCTGCCGTGAACATGGGGGTGCAGATATTTCTTCAAGAAAGCGATTTGTTTCCTTCATATACCCAGAAGTGGAACTGATGGATCATATAGTAGTTCTATTTTTAATTTTTTTTTTTTTTTTTTTTTGCGGTACACGGGCCTCTCACTGGTGTGGACTCTCCCGTTGCAGGGCACAGGCTCTGGACGCGCAGGCTCAGCGGCCATGGCTCACGGGCCCAGCTGCTCCGCGGCATGTGGGATCTTCCCGGACCAGGGAACGAACCCGTGTCCCCTGCATCGGCAGGCGGACTCTCAACCACTGCGCCACCAGGGAAGCCCCTATTTTTAATTTTTTGAGGAAACTCCATACTGTTTTCCATAGTAGCTACACAAATTTACATTCCCACCAATGGTACACAAGGGTTCCCTTTCTTCCATGTCTTTGTCAAAACTTGTTATCTCTTGTCTTTTTTTTTTTTTTTTTTTGTGGTACGCGGGCCTGTCACTGTTGTGGCCTCTCCCGTTGCAGAGCACAGGCTCCGGACGCGCAGGCTCAGCGGCCATAGCTCACGGGCCTAGCCGCTCCACGGCATGTGGGATCTTCCCGGACCCGGGCACGAACCCGTGTCCCCTGCATCGGCAGGCGGACTCTCAACCACTGCGCCACCAGGGAAGCCCTATCTCTTGTCTTTTTGATGACTGCCATCCTAACAGGTATGAGATGATATCTCATTGTGGTTTTGATTCACATTTCCTTGATGATTAGTGATGTTGAATACCTTTTCAAGTACCCGTTAGCCATTTTTATGTCTTCTTTGGAAAATGTCTATTCAATTCCTCTGCCCATTTTAAAATCAGATTATTATTATTTTTTGCTATTGCATTGTATAGAACTGCATTTTTAAAACGTATTTAAATCATATGGAAATCCATGGTCATGGATAGTCATACAGCAGAGAACACTTGTCTAGGGATAAAAGAAAAGAAAAAGACACATGCTATTTTTGCAGGATATGCTACAGACCATCGAGCCAGAATAAAGATAAGGGTAATATTTTCGTGACATAGATTATAAAACTGGCAAAAAGAGAAAATTCTAGTAAAAGATGTGACTATGAAATGTCTACTAAAAATCTAATTTTTTCCAAAATAGAGAATCAGATGCACTTCTGACTTGCTTTGTTAATATTTCAGGAATAAAACAAACCACAAAACCAAAAAGATTGGGGCTTCCCTGGTGGCGCAGTGGTTGACAGTCCGCCTGCCGATGCAGGGGACACGGGTTCGTGCCCCGGTCCGGGAGGATCCCACATGCCGCCGGAGCGGCTGGGCCCGTGAGCCATGGCCGCTGAGCCTGCGCGTCCGGAGCCTGTGCTCCGCAGCGGGAGAGGCCACAACAGTGAGAGGCCCGCGCACCGCAAAAAAAACCCCCAAAAGATTATGTGGAAGTGGAGGAGGAATCAAAGCTAACAATCTCATTAGAAAGTTCTGAAAATATGGGAGGAATGGAATGAATTGCATTGAATGAACTGGAGAATGCACAGCTCTGTAAGCAACAGACTAGGAAAGATGGCTGGATCTTGGCAGAGATTTTCTAGAGTCTTGTAATAGTCAGCTGGATCACTGTTGGAAATTTAACAGCCTGTTTTTTTCTTCTGTTCAGCATTACAGCTAAGAGTCCCCACATTTCCATATACAGCAGCGAGGTCTGCAGTTACGTTATTTTAGCATATGGTCTTATTTCTGCTATGCTAATACTGGTAGATATTTTGGGCAGTTAGGACTAAACACTGAAATAAGAAAAGCCACCACCTACGCTCTGCTACAGTTATAGTTTCCACTTAGAGTTAGTGTTTTCAAATTGCCCACACTTCATTTTAATCAACTTTTATTACTTTACTGAATCAACTTAATGAAGTTTGTATTAAAAAACAATATTGCTCATGATTTCATCAGCTCAGTAATCAGCTCGGTAACTCAGTAATCCTAACTAGAGTGGAAGAAATGAATCTCAAATAAGGGGCCAAGTCTGAGGTCTTCCAAATGCACTTCTCAGCATGCATGCATTCCAGAATTTTCAGCTATATCTACATTTTAATGTAACAGCCAATACTATGAAGAGAGGATACTGGAAAAAGCATCTCAGATCATAGCTGCATCAAGCAAAGTATTAGCATTGCAGACTGATTGTTTTTCATTGAAAGATTGAAATTATTCTTTTTTGACAGCTAAATATAATTCACTAAATAAATATTTGCAATCATTAAATAAATACTTGTATATCAACTATGTGCAAGACACTGTGCTTGCTACTGTAAAACAGGTTGACGGAAAGGTGGAAGATTTATTCTCCAAGTTTCTTAAGTTTTAAAATGTATTTCCTTGTTTCTACCCATCCATGTTTCTCTTAGAGGCATCCAATCTATATATCTTAAAATGCCATAAAAATGGTTACACATTTGTTCATTTAACCTAACTTCTTTCAAGAAACGTCGGTCAAGCCAATTCACCTTTAATTAAATAAATATTTCTCAAATGTGGTATTTTGGGGGGGGGGGGCTTGAATGATCTGAAGAGCATGTTCGAAGTAGTCCCCAGAAAGCACAACCTGATAAACAGGAAATGTTGATTCTGTGAAATTCCCCACTGGGTTAGTAGGTATGAGCATCTGGGTGCTGATGAAATGCATGCTTGGATGCCACCCCTTCCACCAAAAGTCTCGGTTCTCCATGTGTGCACACAGTACTCCCATGACTAGGAGGCTATCAACTGTAAATCCACCATCAATTCAACAATTGATATTTGGGGAAAAAGAAGCCACTCTATAAAATGTATACATGGTCATAAATGTTAGAGAGAAAGGTACATCTTAGAGTCCAAGTAACATGATTTTCTTATAAACATACCTATATATAGCATACATACATAATGTGTATTTTTTCTCATAAGCGTACCTATACATATTTTACTATCTCTCCCTCTCTCAAACACACACACACACACACACACACACACACACACACACCATCGTCATCATTATCTATGTGGGAAAACCTCCAACATCACAGTAAATCTATTTCAATCTCACATCCTGATGAACACATGCCATCAGTAGACACACACGTCTCACATAAGTGAAACAATTTTCACAGTTTGGGTGCCATTCTCCCTTCTTTAGATATTACAGTGCAAATGAGAATTTCAGTGCAATGATATCATGGTTAGTTTAAATTTACGGCAGTCAGGAAATTCCCAAAGCAGATGAAGAACTTCTGAACGTCACATGAGAACACAGCTAAGTATAAATAGCAGTGGTGATCCCAACACTGATTTTCATTGTGTTTAGAGGCATTTAAATCGTATCACATACGGGACTGGATTTTTTTTATGTTGATTTATATAATTTTAATTATTTAGGAACAATCACTTTCTAAAACTCAATAAAGAGGTTAGATGGGACATTTGTGGGGGAAGTTAAACATGGCTCCTAACCACAGGAGAAAAATGTACGGCAAAGGAGAAAAGATAAACAAGAATAGAAGATGACATATAGCCATCTGTCAGCTCCCAAAGGATATGCTGGTTTTCATGACAGTGTTTTCTGTTTTCTTTTTCAATGCTTTACCCAGCAGCATGCTGTTCAGTAAGCAACATTCAGGTATAGGATTATACCTTCCAGATACTACTGATAAGAGGTGACTGCCTTTAGGTATCCCTGATATATAACCTGGCTTGTCCCCTAGCAGATTTTGGACAATGGTTTTAAAGCACATGTTTTAATCCAAGATAAGAAGCTCAAGGCTACTAAAGAGAAGATAGACTTTTTACATATAAGTGTGTGTGAGTGTGTGTGTGTGTGTGTATATATATATATATATACACACACATACATAAATATGTATATATAATATATTTCAAATGCAAGGCAAAAGATACTACAAAGTTATTACAGAATGTAAAGACTCCTGGTTCCAGCAGATGGTATAACAGGATAATCTTAAACTAACCCAGGAAAAACAACTAGAAATGTTGGATAGAAAATAGGAGTATTTTTTAATAAGTGTATAGAAGTCTTTGTTAAAAAAAAAAAAAAAAAAAAAAAGAAAGAAAATCTCCAGATGCTAGAAAGGAAGAGTGGGGGGATGGGGGGAAGAAATGAAAAAAAAAGGCAAAAAAAAAAAAGAATAAAAGGAAGAGGCAACTGAAAACCTGAGAGGTAAGGATGTGTTCTGATGCAGGGGCTAGTCTAGAAAATGCTATCCACTACAGTAACCTAAGGGTTTGAGTAATTTTTTTCCTTTTAGGTTGACTTAAAGTTCTATAAATTTTCCTGAGAATTACAAATCTGATGCGTACATATTTTAGTGTGTAGCTTGATGAATTTAAAAAATGTTTACACCCATGTAACCAGTACCCCCAGTCTAGATATAGAACACCTCTATCACCCCAGAAAGTTTTCTTACGTCCCTTCCAGTCAATCTCTATACCCACAAGCAATTATTGTTCTGATTCCTATCACCATAGATTCCAGTGACCATGTTTTTGAATTTTATATAAGTGGAATCATAACCTATGTATTCTTTTATGTAAGCCTTCTTTCCACAATGGGGTAAGAAGATGTATCTATCTATAAATAACTGTGCCTAAAAGGGTTGCTTACCTCTGACAAAACCTAATGATAATGACAAAGGGTATTTTTGGAGAATTTCAACCGACACCCTACTGTACTGTAACGGGAATACAGAGGATTCCAGTATCAATCTCATGCTCTGCCTCATGAAGAAGCTGCTGGTAACCCTCAACCAGTGTGGATGGGGAATGAACTCTATTTGGACCCACCTTTACGGTGCAAATTACTTCTGTCATGCAGGCATGGATCTGTGTGCGAATGCTGACGTTTTCTTCAAGGATCATAGTTTCCAGATTTGGTCTTCACTGGATGCACTTATTTGTAGACTGTCTTCAAGCACTGAGTCATTATTATTTTGTTAACCTGAGTAGTCCTGCAGCTCACGTTTCTAACACGGGCATGATGGCTCTTCTATTTCTCAGGAGCCGGGGACAAGGCAAGTTTCGTTCTGTTTTCCTGGGACAAAGACGTGGGAAGGCCTTCATATCTAGTTTCCTCATAAAAGTCTCTTTCTGTTTGAAGAAGCTTTTGTGCAACACCTTGATGCTTCCTCAAATCAACAATAGCACAGAACTTCTATTTAATTTACTCCCCAAATTGCATGGATTACATACACTGCAGGCAGTCTGGAGCAGTGAGGGGCTGTGAGAGGGACCCTTGATTGGTTTCCTCTCACTCATTCTAAAGGTGGTGGTGATGACAGTGGCCTAGAGATATATTATGGCCTTTCTTTGGCTCTCCAGGTATGGGAATGAATTTTTTTAAATGACTGGGGAGAAGCATAGATACCCAGTTATAAATTCCACCACTTCAAGATTTCATTAGCACACTACATTCAGGTGAGTGAGCATTTGGAACTTACTAGGTAATGACTGATGCTGACCCTGAGCAACTAGAAAGCTGCAGGATGGCTGGCATCCTTCAGATGCTGCAAACACATGGCCACAGGATCAGTACACTGTCCCTGTTGAGCTGTTAAATGGGGCTGTGCTAGCTTCCCAGGCTTGAAAAGAAATTCAGTCGGTAACATCCATGGCACGGCGCACATGCCATACAGGTGACCTTAGCTGGTGCGCTTTCTCACAGCTCCTCTCTCAATGCGAATGTCTATCAGTATGTGCACCACTTTCCTCCCAGTGGTCAAATGTTTGACGTTTTAGTTCGTCTGTGATGGCAAAGGTCCTCTTTGTTCGAAGCTCCAGGCAGGGTTTAACCAGAGCAGCTCAGGGCACGGCCACTGGGATTGGATATGTGCTTTGCGATGTCTTCATCTAAAGGCTGTTGGACAGCTTTTCCACCACAGCGAAGGAAGGAGGGAGGAAACATTTCGGCTGGGCCAAGGTGGGCGTGGGAAGGAAAGGAGGTGAGCACAGGCTCCCTGCCCCGCGCAGGAATGCAGGAGTGGAGGCGAAAACAGGCCGGTGAGCACAGGTGACTGGGATGGGCCTGGGGAGGGCAGTGAAGAGTTCAAGACCTCTGGCACTGGAAGTCGCAGCAAATGTTGACAAGGAGGAGGGGAAAGGGACCCAGGGGAGAGCCTGGGCCGTGAGCCAGAAGCAGAAGAGAAGGCTTTGTGCGCCCCCCAGCACACGCCACCTTAGTGGGATGCGCTCCTGTGCGGATGCCTGCGGCCTCCCTCTCGGCCAGGCACTTGCAGCTGAGCGGTGAGTCAGCGCTGGGCCGTTGTTCATCCTTTTTTGAAGCCAAGTCTCTAGTCATTTCTGAAAAAAGAAAAATGATTGAGGAGGAGCTGGTTTTTCACCTTCAGAACGGATGTGAGTGAACCCATTATGTGTCTTACTAATAAAAGCAATCACATCTTAAGAGCAGCGTGGGGTTGGGGAATGAATGCTCCTTGAATACCTTTTGTCCATCAGTGATGCTGCCGTCCATGGTGCCAAAGGATAGGTAGAGCTTGCCCAGCAGCAACACATGAGGCTCTGTCAGGGCACCACCGCCACTAGAAATACATTTCAGAAAGCCAAGTGGTGCTTTTGCTAATTTGAGAGGCCAGAGTGAGCTGCTCACCCACTACACGTATTTCAGGAACAGATGAAAATGGACTCCGTGCCTGCTTCCTCTCAGCAGGCCCCTCTCCACTCCCCCAGAGCTTCCACCTGTTTCCTGGTGGCACAGAACTCTACACACCAGCCGCCCCCTCCCCTTTCCCAAAACGTAGGTCTGCCCTTCTGGGTAGCACCTCCACGCACGAACCAGTCAGTTATAAGGCCCGTACTCAAATATCCTGGTTCAAATCCTGGCTCCACCACTTACTGGCTGTGTCAACCTTGAATGGGTTTCTTAATTACTTTAAGCTTCGATGTCCTCATCTATAAAACAGGAAATCTATTGCCCTGGGGTTGTTGTGAGAATCAAATGTAACCATCTGTGTAAAACACATACCACAGCATCTGATGTATAAATACTCAGTAAACACCATCATCATCACCATCACTGTCATCATCTCAGGTCTTTTCCCCAGATCATGCCTGCTCTGTGTCAGAGGCAGACGACAGCAGCCCCATCGCATGTGTTGTTCCCCGACATTGTTCTGCTAAACCAACGTATGACAGAAGCGGAGGATTTGGACACTGCCAGGAATAAGAAGGAACCTTCTTGTCCAGATCTTTTCAACTATTTAAAACCATGCTCAGCAGGTTCGGATGTACATATTTATTATACGACTGGTCTGACAGAAGGATGCTGCGACACAGTAAGGATGCCCTAAACATTTTTAGCCAAATAAATGATTCCTGAAAAGTTTCTGTCTAGCAAACCAAGTCACATATTCCTTCTTTATATCAGGTGGCTTCTAACCTGCTTGAAACCTGCCCCTCTGGAATCCAATCTAATGTGGGAGAGAAGAAGATTCATAAGCAAGGAACTATAACATCATGTGGTAACACCACCATTCAGGTAGATGATAATCACGGTAATGACAGCTAAGATTTACTGCATTCCCACTATGGGTCTGGCATTACACTAGTCAATCCTGTACCTCCACATACTTAATCCTTATAACAACTCTTCAAGGAAAGTCTTATCACCTCAATTATGCAGATGAGGAAACTAAAGCGATGTGGGTCAGGGTCACCCAGTGAGCGAGCGGCAGAGCTCCTTTAGGAATTTCTAATTTAGGTCTGCCTGGCACCCCCCCCCCCCACCTGTCTTAAACACCTGGGCCATGTCCTGGGTCAGGGCCTTCCACTGCTATTCTCTCTGCCTCACCCTCTTCCAGCATTTGCTCAGTGGGGCCTTCCCTCACCAGCATGAGTGCCTAGGACACAGGAAGACAGTGAATGTCACAGGAGCAGGTCTGAGGAGCCCACAGAATCTGAGTCACACAGATCAGGGATGAGTATTCCCTGAAGGAGGGCAGACGGTCACCCACAGGCCTGGCCCTGGGCAGCATTTGGAAACAGGTGAACTGCTCTCTAACTCCAGGTACCACAGGCCCTCAGGTACCCTACATCTTTTCAAATCTTCTCTCAGGAAATGTGCTAATAAACACTAACATGTGCAATGCGTTGGCCAACCCAAGTACTTTTCATCTCACTATGGGAACAGATCCTAAGCCACAAAACTGAATCTCTAATGGTGGATTTCTATATGTCAGTGACAAATCTGGTGAGGACACACTTCCCTACTCCTCCTACCCCCAGTACCTCATAGGTGGCTTTCTGATCTCCTTATGAGCCTACCAAAGCAATTTTTGAAAGGCATTCAGCAAAAGATAGACAGAAAAGTTCTTTGTGACTAACTCCCCATTACTCAGAAAATTTAAGTGGATCAAACATCCCATCCCCCTTCACCCTCTGAGCATGTGGGTAATCACAATGTTACTGTATAATGTGAAAATTTCCAAATAGAACTAAACTCAGGTCTATAAATATACATGATTAAGGATTCAAATATAGCACTGCTGTATTTTCATGGGGGCTATTTCTGTGTGGTGATTGCCTCGCTGATTTGCAATTTCAGAATACGAATGGCTTTTCTCCATAACTAATGGGGAACTTGGCAGGGTGCTGCACACCCAGGCCCTGTCTGAGAAAAAGTCTGTTGAACAGTGATAAGTGCTCTTCTTCCCAGTTACATAAGCAGAGCTGACAAAAGGCAGCAGTACGACTCCAGATCCTGCTAAGATGAAATAGTGTTTGTTGGGTTTCTCTTCTGGTGCTAGAGGAATACTGACTCTTCTGGTAATTAATAATGAAATGATCATGAGTCTGTATCCCTCTATGATATTTTAAATTAAGCGCACTATGGTACAAGTTAGGAATAAATGGCAATGGAGAGTTCTCTGACACTCGATTCACAAATAACTAAAAAATGCTTAAATACAAATGATGTAAATAAATTCATATCCATGGTGACTGAACCAAAGAGGACCTGCCTGAAGCAAACTCTATGGCTGTTATAAGCAAAACATTATCATCTCCAGCAAACAGAGAGAAAAGTAGATTTCCAACGTGTCCTGAACTCCACATCATAAAGCAATGTTTCCAGTATCGTCACAGACAATGCAACCCCCCTCTGAGCAAGGCCTCTGTGGTTATATTCTGAAAACAGTTTAGAGAATGATGGACTTTGGACTCGAAGCTCAAATCCCAGTTCTCTCACTTATAAATTTTGTTACTTTGGACAAATAAGGCTTAGAGAAGTTTTCTCATCTGTACCGTGGAGATTTCAAAGTAATACCAAAGTCTCAGGGTTATTGAGAAAATTAAATGAGAGAAGGCATTTAAAAGCACAGTATTTAGCATATAGTAAATACTCAGTAAACACCTTTAATATTTTGTCTGAAAGTCTATCTTCAGTGTCTCTCATTGATTCTGAGCCTCCTTTTCCTGGCTCCATGGTTCTTATTTCTGGAGGACCTTAGGACACTCCTTCCTGCCAGCCACTTTCAGGGAAATAGGCCAGGTAAAGAAATAGAACCCAACTCCATGTCAGAACCCCAAACCTTGTGTGAAAGAAACAGTTCTAGAGTAGTTGCTCCTTAAGATAGGGGTTTAAATATGGTGGAGAAAGAAAGCTAGGACCCCAAATTTAAACCAACACCAGAAAGAGTTAGTATGAAGCTAATGAAGGTTAAGTTTCAAGACTCCTCTCTTGCATGGCCCCTTCCAAAACCTTATACCTAATTTTGTGTTCATAATTTTGCATCCTTTTTCTTAAATAGGGCTCTTAAATTTGTATACACTTTGGGCCCACCAAAACCTGGAACTGCCCGTGTCTAATGAATATGCTCTGAGCCCATCTGGTAGCAGGGGTGACCTGAAGCTGTGGATCACAGGGCTAGCCTTCCATGTCTTTCTTTCACCTTCTTCTAATGAGTCCCAGGATTGGTCAAAGGTCAAGGATAAGGCTATACCTGCAGGTGGGGTCTAAACATTCCTTGATGAAAAGAAGAGTCAGTGGTATCAGGAATGAGGCAGAGTCTGATCAACCTGAGGATAATGGTAATTCTCTAGAGACTTAGAGTTCAGTAAGGGAAATGAGACATTGCAAAATAGGTACAGAACGGCATTAAATCAGTGTTTTTCAAATGTGGTCCAGTCCAGCTGTGATGGAATGGCCTGACCAATCCTCACCAAGAACTGAAAAAGCTGGATAGAAATTGAGAAAAAAATCTGTTTGAAGGCACTAGAAACCTGCCGAGATAGCCAGGACTTGAGGGGAGGCGACTTACTGAGGTGATCCCGAGTTTTTGCACACTGCTTTACCCCTAGGGGCATGCAACGGACTGAACGGGTATACTCGCAAAATTCTTACGTTGAAATCCTAACTCACAATGTGATGATATTTGGAGGCGTGGCCTTTAGGAAATAATTAAATTATGAGGGTGGATCCTTCGTGGATGGGATTAGTGTCCTTATAAAGGGGACCCCAGAGAACATTCTTGCCCTCTTTCCAACGTGTGTGGTCACAGAGAAAAGGTGGTCCTTTATGAACCAGGGAGTTGGCTCTCACCTGACCTAAATCTGCCAGCACCTTGATCTTAGGCTTCCTAAAGAACTGTGAGAAATAAATGTGTGCTGCTTAAGCCACCCAGTTTACGGTATTTTTGTTATCGCAACCCACATGTAATGAGACAGGGCATTTGGCAATTCTCGGTGCAGGGCAAATGGCTGAGAAGTTAGCAGTAATTTGACGGGGCTGGGAAGATAAAAATTGAAGTTTGAAGCTGCCACGGCAATTAGGACATGTAGAATCAAGATCCTAGAGAAGAGGGGTGCAAAAATGTGATCCCAACATCGGCATAAGTTTTCTTCAAGTTATTTACTGATTAAGTTGTGCAGGCAAGAGGCTTAGAGCCAAACAGAAAGTGGCTGAAAAAGCAAAGCAGAATATGTGGCAATTTCATAATGCTGTGGAGACAAAAACTGAACTTGGAACCTACCCAAAAGGACTGATCCCCCCCAAATATCTCAGGCCCTCAGCTGGGATGTCTAGATGGTTACACCCTAGGAATAAGAGCGAGCCAGAACTCGACTGACCTTCCCAAAGACAGCACACCAGCCTGGGAGAGGTGTGGCCCCAACTGGATTGAGGTGATCTGCCTCCAGGCTGCCTGTGAGAGGAGAGGGTAAATCCTCTCTGGAGGGAGAAAACATCATCCAGAGCCCGTGCAATGTTTCACATACAATGTCAGACATTCATTAAAGTACTGCCAGGCATAGCAAGAAACAGGACTGAGAGAAAAACAGGCAACAGAAACACAGACAGGTAATCCAGATACTGGAGTTATCAGACACACCGAAACCACTGTGATTAATATGTTCAAGAAAATAGATTACAACATGGAGAAATGGAATGTGTTAAAAGAGAATAAAATGAAAATTATGGAGGTGGAAAATGCAAAAACTAATAGTAGCACTCAATAGGTAGCTTTAACAGCAAATAGAGCAGAGCAGAAGATAGGATTAGTGGAGTGGAAGGCAGATGAATAGAAAACAACCAGACCGCACACCCTGGCACATCCAAGGCAAACTGCTAAAAATCAACAACAAAGCTAGAAATTGTAAAAAACAGCTAGAGAAAAGAGATATTATTTTGAAAGAAGCAACAAAAGACTGACACCTGACTTTTCCAAAGAGAGATGGAAGTAGAAGAAAATAAAATGACATTTTTTATGTGCTCAAAGAAAATAATTGACAGTTTAGATACATGGGAAAATATCCTTCAAAAACAAAGGTGAGGGATTCCCTGGTGGTGCAGTGGTTGAGAGTCCGCCTGCCGATGCAGGGGACACGGGTTCGTGCCCTGGTCCAGGAGGATCCCACATGCCGCGGCGCAGCTGGGCCCGTGAGCCGTGGCCGCTGGGCCTGCGCGTCCGGAGCCTGTGCTCTGCAGCGGGAGAGGCCACAACAGTGAGACACCCGCGTAGCGCAAAAAAAAAAAAAAAAAAAAAAAGGTGAAATAGATAAACAAAAACTGAGAGAAATTTGTCAGTAGCACACTTACACTAAAGGAAATATTAAACAGATTTAACTCTTCATAAGGAAAGAAAATTTTCCAGATGAAAAATAAAGATATATGAAGGAAAGAAGAGCAATGGAAAGGGTAAATGTATGGGTTAATCAAAATAAATATTAACTTGCAAAACAATAATAATGTTTTTATTGGAGTGTAGAAAAATTTCTACAAAAATTTATGTAGAAATAAAATGTATAAGAATAATAACACAAAGTAGGAGGGGTTGAATAAAATCAGTATTACAAAGTCTTAGTATCATGTGAGAGGTGGAACAGGTATTAATTCTTAGTAGACTGTAGTAAGTCAAGAATGCCTGTTGTACTTTTGAAGATAACAGGTAAAAGAAGGTATTATTGGGAATTCCCTGGGGGGTCCAGTGGTTAGGACTTGGTGATTTCACTGCCAAGGGCCCGGGTTCAATCCCTGGTTGGGGAACTAAAATCCCACAAGCTGAGCAGTGTGGCCAAAAAAAAAAAAAAAAAAAAAGTGTTATTAACAAACTAAAAGAATGGGAAAAATAAAATAATAACGAATACTTTATATATCCAAAGAAAGGCAAGAAAGATGAGAAAAGTGAACATAAAACACAGGAGAGTAAAATGGTTAAAATAAACCCAAATATAATTTATATAATTTTATAATTATATAAAATAAAAATATAATTTTATATAATTATAAAATAAAAATTTTATAATTATATAAAATTAAAATGATCTACTCTAAAGACAAAGGTTATATTAATTATACATGTTGCTTACAAAAAAAATTAAATATAAGGACACAGAAAGACTGAGTAAGGATGGAAAAAGATACAGCATGAAAAATCTAACCCAAGGAAAACTGGTGTAGTTAAAACTAATATAAGGGAAGGTAGACTTTAAGGCAAGAAGCATTACTAGAGTTAAAGAGGGACATTTTTTCATGATAAAAATGTCTGCTGATCAGGAAGGTATAATGATTCTAAATATGTATACTTTTAATAAAATAGTCTCAAAATACATCATACAAAAATTGACAGAATTACAAGGAGAAATAAATAAGTTCACAGAGTACCCCAACACGCTCTTGGTGGGTGTGTCAAGAATACAAGGCTGCTCTTCACTCAGGTCATTTCCCAAGAGGGCTGAGTTTGCAGCAAGAAACCTTGAGGGGTGAGGACAACAAACAGGTTTGCTTGCCGCTTACTGTAAAAGTGGGGGATTCCCCAGTGTTCCTCTCCTATAACACAACCCATGACTATGCAGGGACGCGTTAGGGCCCTCCAGGTCACCTCTGTGGGACTCGGGAAGCAAGAGGAACTGATGCAAACAAACATGCTGATGCCCATGCTGCTTGCTGTTCTGTGAGTGATGCAGTCTTTTGCTTCTCACCCAGAAGTCTTGTGTCTTCAACGTATTACTTATAAATAGGTAAAATCAAATCCTAAACCTAAGGATATGTTCCTTACAACAGGAAAACCCTAAATATAAGGACCTAGAAAGTTTAAGTAGGAGAATGGAAAAAATATGCCATGCAAAAAGCAACCAAATGAAAGCTGGTATAGCTATATTAATGTTAGACAAGGTAGTGATTCAAGGCCAGAAGCATATCTAGACTTAAAGAGACACATTTCTAAATAACTGAAAAAATCCATCCATCAAGAAGGTATAATAATTCTATGTTTGTATGCTTTTAATAACATGGTCTCAAAATACACCAAGCAAAACTTGATAGAACTAAAAGAAGAAATAAGCCTATAACACACTCAGATTTTTTTAAAAACACACCTCTCTCAGTAACTGATAGAACAAGCAGACAAAAAGTGAGAATATAAGGGATTTGAACAAAATAATTAACAATTTATAACACTAATTTATATGTGTGTGTATATACATATGATGGTACCTAACTTCTACAGAATACACAATCTTTTCAAGTGCATGTGAAACATGTACCATAAAAGTCCTGACAAAGTTCAAGGGATTTTCATCATACAGAGTACGTTCTCTGACCATGGTGGAACAAAGCTAGAAGTTAATAACAAAAAGATAAGAAAGATGCCCAAATGCTTGGAAATTAAGAAACCCACTTCTTAAAAGGCATTCTTGTTTTTTTTTTTAAAAATTGAGGTGAAATTCACATAACATAAAGTTAACCATTTTAAAGAGAACAATTAAGTGGTATTTAGTGCATTCACAAGTTTGTGTAACCACCACCTCTATTAAGTTCCAAAACATTTTCAAAGAAAATGAAAAAATGTGTTTAAAAAAGTCCCAATGGAAATTAGGAAACATCTTGAACTGGATGTTAATGAAAACATGATATGGGATGTGCGTGATATAGCTAAAGCTGTGCTGAAAAGTTATTATACGTTACTTTTGCCCATATAAATTTTAAAATTCAGCTTAAATGGACAAATTCCTATAAAAACACAACTTACCAAAACCAACACAACAAGAAACAGAATAGTCTTATACCATTTAATAAATTAAATCTGAAATTTAAAACATCACAAAGAAATCTCCAGGCTTAGATGACTTCACTGGTAAATTGTTCCAAATGCTAAAAAAAGAAATAATACCACTTTTACAAAATCTCTTCCACTAAAAGAAGAAAGAGAATACTTACAACTCAATTTATGAGGTCAGCATAATCTTGATACCCAATCTGATAAAAGTAATATCATCATCATCTTAAAATTATAGACTAATCTCTATAATTCTCACAGATGCAAGAATCCTAATAAAAATATTAGTAACTTAATACAGCAATTATTTTAAAATTATTAGGAATGTGAGGTCACTTTAATATTTGAAAAACCAATCAATGTGAGAACCTCTGCTTCTGCTCATGAAGTAGTAACTCATCATCCCACTAAAATCAACTAGAAAACTGGACAAAATATACGAAGCAACTATTTTCAGACGTTGAACAACAGGCAGCAAAGGTCTTTGATCCCTGAAAGAAAGGAAACACAACAAAACAAGGTGAGCCCTGTGACTGCCCTGGCTTTTTGCCGAGAGGTAATTTCCAAACGGCAGCACAGGGAAGGAGAACCTAAGTAGAAGCCCAGCAGTCTCACCGACTTTAGGAACTAAAACGTGAGGAGGCTGAGCTGGGTGGAATTTGGGGGCAGAGTCTATGAAAGGAGAGAGTTATGCATAGGAAGAACTCCAGAAGTCTGAAGAGGGGTCCCCTCAAGTCTTTGGCTGAATACTGATCTATACATGCACAGTGTGAAACTCCATGAAGTCAATTGAATAACAACTGCCTGGGAGCTATAAGCTAAACATTTCCCAGAGCTCACCTTGATGAAAATCAAGGTTTAAATTTCTACCAGCTCGAGTAGAGACATCTCATTGAACACCTTGGGCAGTGACCACAGAAAGGTCACAATTTAGTGAAAGAGCTAAACTAGTCCTAGAGTAAAGTACTCTATACCTGTGTAACAAAGCTTAAAAACAAACATCAAAAAGGTCAACTAATACCCACAAGTCACTGCCTGCTAAAACAGACTTCAACAGTCTTTAAAGGAAGACAACAAAATCCAAACATTCAACAACATAGCATTTGTAATTTCCAGTATTCAACTAAATATTTATTCGGCATGTAAAGAGTAGCAATTTTGGCCCATGACGAGAAGAAAAAAAAATCAATAGAAAAATAAACCAAGGGACTTCCCTGGTGGTTAGAATTTGCCTGCCAATGCAGGGGACACAGGTTCGAGCCCTGGTCTGGGAAGATCCCACATGCTGCAGAGCAACTAACCACGTGTGCCACAACTACTGAGCCTGCTCTCTAGAGCCCGCGAGTCACAACTGCTGAGCCTGTGTGCCACATCTACTGAAGCCTGCGCGCCTAGAGCCCGTGCTCCGCAACAAGAGAAGCGATCGCAATGAGAAGCCCACGCACCACAACGAAGAGCAGCCCCCGCTTGCCACAATTAGAGAAAGCCCGCACACAGCAACGAAGACCCAACACAGCCAAAACTAAATTAAAAAAGAAAAAAAAGGTTGAAAAATAAACCAATGCAATTCACCACATTAACAGAATAAGGGAGAAAAAGCATATAATCATGTTGAGGATACACTGAAAAAGTATTTGTGAGATTTCAACATCCATTCCTGTTAAAAACAATGACAACAACAACACTTGGCAAATTAGGCATAGACGGAAACTCTTAAAATCTGATACAGGGTGTCACAAAGACCTGTAGCAATAGGTGAAATATCAAAAGCTTTGTCCCTAAGATTGGGGGGAAACAAAGATACTCATTTTGATTGCCTCCATTCAACACTGTACTGGAGGTCTTCAATAAGCCAACAAGCAGAAAAGGGAAGTAAAAGGCACAGAGATTAAAAAGGAAATAAGAAGTATAATGATCAAAGAAGAAGAAATAAAACTACCATTATTCACAGATGACATAATTATGTATGTAGATAACCCAAAATAATCTACTGTCATACTATAATAAGTGAATTCAACAAGATCGCTACATACCAGGGCAACATACAAGAAAGATACTGTATCTCTATATACCAGTAACAAATAATGACAAAACATAATAAAATGTAGTTTTAAAAGTACCATTTATAGTAGCATAAAAAATCAAATATGAATAAATTTAACAAAAGATGGCCAAAACCTTTATCTAGAAAACTACAAAACATTATTGAGATTAAAGAATGCTTAAGTAAATGGAAAGAAACACCATATTCCTAAATGATAAAGACATCAGTTTTCCTCCAAATTGACCTATAGAATCAATACAATCCCAATAAAAATCCAAGCAAGTTTTTTTTCGCTTTTTTTTAGAATTGACGGGATGATTCTAAAGTGTATACACAGATTAAGAGTGGCCAATATCTTGAAGAATATAGCTAAGGGAGAATACACAACCAGATGTCAAGGTTTAATGTAAAGCTACAGTAATTAAAACAGTTAAAGGTTGGCACAAGAAAACTATACCAATGGAACAATTCCAGAAACAGACCCACACATATACAATTACTTGATTTATGACAAAGATTACAGTATAGTGTTGAGAGAAAGAATGATCTAATAAATAGTGCTCAGTTAATCTTGATTCCTACCTCATGTTATTACAATCTATGTGAGAAGGCAGACCAAAAAAAGTACATTTTGTACGATTCCATTTTTATGTAGCTCAAAAGCAGGCCAAACTACCCATGCCCAATATTCATAGTACCATGTCAATTTAAGAGAACCACTTGACCAATTTAATTTCTCAAGTGTCAATGACAGTTGACATTCATGAGTCTTTTCACCAAAGCTACGACTGTATTTCTGCAGAGGAAACACATTCTCTACTTGCTCAGATGAGCCCATTCATTTAATGAGCCCAACTAGACCAAGAGTTGCAATGGCGACCTCTAAAAAACCACAACTGATTTCTGTAATTGCATAAGAGCGTCTTGCTTTGAGTTGTTTTAGAAACAGACGTTTGCTCCTGGGAACTTTAGCTCACACAGATGTTCCTTTCAGCTCCCAAATGTGCTAACGTTGGGTTTGTGGCAGGTAGAGTTAAACTGGAAGGCTGAACCAGGCATTCCTCATTTTATTGCACTTCACTTTATTGTTTTGTAGAGACTATGTTTTTAACAAATTGAAGGTTTGAAGCAACCTTGTGTCAAGTAAGTCTATCAGCAACACTTCCCCATGGGCATTTACTCACTTTGTGTCTCTGTGTCACATTTTGGTAATTCTTACAATATTTCAAACTTTTTCATTATTGTTATATTTATTATGGTGATCTGTGATCCTGCCTGTTATTACTGCAAGAAGATTATGACTCGCTGAAGGCTCAGATGATGGTTAGCATTTTTCTTTTTGCAATAAAGTATTTTTAAATTAAGGTATGTATGCCTTTTTAGATATAATACTATTTAGCATACTTAATAGACTACAATATAGTATAAAAATAACTTTTATATGCACTGGGAAACTGAAAAATTAGTGTGACTCTCTTTATTGTGATATTCAATTTATTGCAGCGGTCTGGAATGAACCCACAATATCTCTGAGGTTTGCCTATAATGGCAATTTAAAGTACAGGTCTTGGTAAATTCTAACTTTTCCCTTATCATATATTACATTCGTTTAAAACTGTTGTTATTTAAACTGTTCTGACTTTGCCTAAAACTAAAACAGCGTTAGGATAATTCACATTTTGGCACTTAAATACTACTTACTATAGCCCCTCCCCATTATATGTTTCTCATACCTTTTTCAATCCAAAACAAGTATTAATTTGGCTTTCACCTGTAAGTATAAGCACTGTAACATTAAAGCATATTTTTTCATAGACCTCTTATTTCCTATCCTGATTTTGGCAACCTGGTCTCCTCTCTGGTATTCTAAACCTGAGAGGAATTCTTTAGTAGGCTTGCCTTGCTCATCTGTGAAATATTAAGTGTTGCTCCTTCTACTTGGATTTGTTTCAAGCAAATAAGTTTAAAGAACAGCAAGGTAAGGAATTTGCCTGAATGTCAGATGGTGGTTCTGGTCCCAGTTCAACGAACCATAGTGTCCTAGGCAAACCACCCAATGCCTCAGTGTTCTCACCTATGAACTATGGCATTGTTGCCTGACATACAGTAGGTACTCAGTCCGTGGATGCACAAGAATTAGATAGTTTCAAAGACACCTTCCAACTTTTTACTATTTTTTTTTTTTTTTTTTGCAGTACGCGGGCCTCTCACTGTTGTGGCCTCTCCCATTGCAGAGCACAGGCTACGGATGCACAGGCTCAGCGGCCATGGCTCACGGGCCCAGCCGCTCCGCGGCCCGTGGGATCTTCCCGGACCGGGGCACAAACCTGTGTCCCCTGCAACCTGTGTCCCCTGCATCGGCAGGCAGACTCTCAACCACTGCGCCACCAGGGAAGCCTCAACTTTTTACTATTTTTAATTCAATTCACTTCTATGAAAAGTAGTCAACCAGCAAAATAAAATGCAAATTAACTAGCTCTATTCTTGTTCCACTACTATTCTTGGGGAAGTCTGGGATTAGAAGAAATCAGCACTGGAAAGTGCTACTAGAAGAAAATGGGTAATGAAAATACCATAATACAGTAACCACATTTATTGTAAATAACTGAACTAAAAACCAGAAGAAAACTCCCCTCAAAATGAACCAATGAATGAGAGTAGAAAAAGGTATTTTATACGACCACTTCCTATCAAGAACTCTTGACTTTTTTAAAAAGGTCAATAAAATCAGTTTCTCAAAAGAGCCATTTATATTAAACAAGGTATCTCCCAAGGAGCAGCAGTTACCATTGAGGTTCTTGCACTTAGATTTACTGCAAGAAGAGTGTTGGGTGAATGTACGACGTAAGTCAAAGATAGAGAGAAAGAGGATGGTGGGGACGATTATCTCTGGAGATCAACCAAGAGACAATTCAACATGTCCTATGCAAGGTAACTTTTGGGGTCCTTTATCTTACACTCTTCTTTAAGGAAAATTTCTTCATATTTGCCTAAATTTTCTTCTATTATTTCTTGTCCACCCCTATTTACCATGCTAAACCTTTTCCCCTTTTGAAACAGACTTTTAAAGAAAACAAACATTTAGAGAACTGAGAAAACAAGACACACTGGAAATACGGACTGTCCTTCTACTGCACAGTAAGAAATGAGAAAAGGTTAGTGTGAAATCCTGGACTCTAAAATTAAAATGTAAACAGAGAATGCTCAGTGACCTTTTCTTAGAAGGCTCACACGAATGAATGTCATGGTACATTGATCAAACTTTTATTCATTTGTATTTTCAGGATGTTGCTATTAATACCATGTGACACTCAACAGTTAATTACACTATAATATGACATTTTGTCCAAATCACTTTGCCTCTACGTTCTTCAGCTGTGCTACTTTAGCCTCTGGTTACTTAATGGAAAAACGATGTATTAAAGTCTTATTTTTGTAGGGGAGGGAAGACTTTACCTTCTTAGGTCTGTACCTGGGGCCTGTGAATTAAACTGTCAAAAGACAAATTAATAGGAGAAACAGTATGCAAATTTAATTGATGTTTTTAACTTTACTTCCAGGGGGGCTACACAGAGAAGTAAAAACTCCCCCCAAAAGCTGTTAGGCTTTAAAGTTTATATATCATTTTAACAAAGAACAATAAATTATGGAGAAGTCAATAGGCAAAAAAATAAGGGGGGGGAGTTTGGGCTTTTAGGGGTGGTAGATTGTGGGCAAGTAAATACACGGGGAAATTAATGGAAGATAAGGGTCATTTTAGTAAGGTTTGTTTATGCAGACTCATTTCACAGCATCATCTCTGTGTCCCGTGATAAGGGTTGTTGTCTTCCTGGTACAGGAGAGAGGGGATACCTTTACAAATGGAAATTTATGTCATCTTTACAAAGGGAAATTTATGCCCTGCTTTTAGGCAGAAGCACAAGGACAGAGAATACTTCCTGCATCTGCTGTTTGTCAACTGCCTTCAGCTCAAAATAATCCTTATGACAAAGTAGCATATTGGAGCTGGTATATTCTTATCCCCTTAATTTTCTAAGGGGGAATCAAAGTTCACTTGCTAATGTAAAAATACTGGCTCCCAAACTGTTCTGAGGAACTAGTTCTTTAGAATGTCTTATTTAAAAAAAAAAAAAAAGAAAAAGAAAGAGTTCTATGGTCAAATAAGCTTGCGATAATCAAATGCTAGATTAAACAAAGTTAACATGATTTTTTCCTGCAGGAAAGAACCTTTAATTAGCTAACAATGCATTGTTATTCTGCAAATGGGGAATGAGAATTAATTGTGTTCCTCAAACTTATTTGACCATGGAACATGTTTTTCAAAGTATTTTTGAAGACGGGTGGTTTTGTAACATATGTTGAGAAATACTGGGATTAGCCATCTTTCATATGTAAGTGCAGAAGTTTAAGTAGCTAATGAAATAAGTGTAAGCCAAAAGGTAGAGCTGGCAATAAAGCTGGCAGCCAGCAGTAACTGTGCTGCATTCTGAGTCATGCTCCAGGGGACTGAGCTCAGGGTTGTCCCTATGAAGAAAAAAAGTGTCCAAAGCTTCTGGTTACCGCTGAATTAAAACCCCTTCTCGGGCACTGAAGAATAGCAATGGATAAAGAAAAAATGGTCTCATGTGCTCATTTCCATCCTTGGCTCTGTACAGCTCCAGTTGTATTATTCTTAAACATCTATTAACATGATTGCTTCATAATTACAAAGGCTAACTGCCAAGCATTTTTCACAGGAAGCAAGGCACTGCTTGTTTTTAACTGCTCTTCTGGTGCATGCAAAAGGGTCAGCATTCTTTAAAAAATCTTTTTTATCTTATTTTAATTGAAGAAACACCTCTAAAATACCATGTGAGTACAAGATAAAAAGGAAAAAGCACATTCAAGCTAGGTAAGTGCAACAATATAGATGATCTCGGGGTGGGGGAGTACAGGATACAGAATTGATGTTACCAATATATCCCAAGCACAATGGTACCTACTATCTCCATCTGGGTATGCTGTTCTGCTAGAAATTTTAATTTCAGCAGAGACCATCCTCAATGCTGCCATAGGCTGATTTCCAGGTTTCCAATCAGTAAATTTGACCCTTGATCTTCAAAGGTCAACTGCCACCACGTGTTCCCTTCTTAATCCTCCTCCATACTCCCTCGATAGGGGCATAGCTACGCACCCAAGTCAGAGGACTGGCTGGCAATATCCTACACTGTCTCAAAGATTTGGGGGAAAATGCAGAGGATGGGACTGGTATTTACCAAGCAACCAGGTGCCAGATGTTTTCATAAACATTACCCCATTAACAAACAAACAGATCTTTTCCCCATTTTGTAGATAAAACTGTGACTTACAGAGGTTATAACACCTGTCAAGGTCAAACCAAATGCTGATGAGCAAATTACGTAAAATTTGAGTCAGGTCTGGATGAGTCCAAAGTCTGTTTTACAATATCATGTTGTCCCCTGATCATAAAAACTTCATTTTTTATAGGAGCACAAATGGCCCATGTATACCATTTCTCTCAGTATCTAGCAAAATATCAACTTTTATCATCGCACTAACTTCAAGAGACCTGATAATATTTAGATCTTCTCATTCATTTGCCCAAATCAATAGAGCTATTTATTCCCAACTGCTGGTAATGTACTTTCTTAACTCAGCATTTTGTGAAAAAAAGTCTAAATACTTGAATTGCTTCATTTCATGCTCTTTCTCTTGGCATGTGACTTTTTGGTCTGCTTTTAAAAATAAACTCCAAAATCACGACATATTCAGATATGAAAAACAGGATGGAGAGCAATGGGAACACTAATCTGAAATGGTCACCTGGCTAGAATACCTGTGTCTGTAGTAATCCCAAATTAAATGGAAAAATTTTGAATTTATGAAGCAATTACTCATGTGTGGTTGATTAAAAAAAAAAAGGCACAAAACTGCCCTGGACTATAGATTGGATTCTACCCCAGTCTCCCACAGTTGCCACCCTGGGTTAAGACCATCTGATTCAGTTTCCTCATTATTTAAGTTTAGAAAAGATCTCTTAAGTTCCTTTAAAAATTCCACAATTCTATAGTCAACTGCAGTTCACTGGCCTTTCCAGTGAATAAACAATTTAAAATAATGCAAGTCCCACTTTCATCATCCCTTTCTTAATTTGACAGAGGCAAAGGAGTTATTCATCTTCCAGTTAAAATTTTCTTTTCAGTGTGATAGAAAACCAAGCAGCAGAGAAAAACGTTCAGTCACCCAGCTAGACAGAGTGATATACAGTGTTAGGAAAATGGTTTATTTCAGGAGAAAGCAGCACAACAGTTTTGCTTTACTTTGGTTGCAGGTCTCAGAGTCATTTCCTCCAAAGGGCAGAGGGAAAAAATCAATCTTTTCCAGGAAAGACAGTAATATGGTAAAGCTTCTTTCCCTCTTGCTTAGCCTGATACTATATATTCACAGATGAACATAATTCTGAGTGCAAGTCCTCATACAGATGCCCATGACACCTGCTTTCAAATTCTTATACTCAGAGAAATTATGTAACAGACCATTTGGCTCCATCCTAACTCTGATAACAAACAGACCTAGGCTTCCTACGTTCGTTTCCTTGGCATTTCACTCCCCTTATTATCCCATCACTTTCATGGTCCCCTTCCCCACCCAACACAACTGTTGATGCTGCAAGAAGCACTGTAAGACAGGAGTCTAAATTTTACCCACCACAGACGGGTAAACTTAAGCAAACATTAGTCACTCAAAAACATCACTGACTTGACGTTCTGGGTTTAATTTCCTTATGAATTCATCATTGCTTCAAAATATCAAGATGAGAAGCACTGGTCTGGTCACTGGCAGTGTGCAATTCTTGCTTAATTCTTCAAAAGTTTGTTGGACACGGTCAAGCCTAAAGGTAGATGCACTAGATTTGGGGAAATGCTCCCCTTAGCCACTCTAGCAGATGTGGGACTGGGGAAGAGAACTAGTGGGCAAGTTCACCCTCCCCACATACACATATTCATCTCTTCTCTGGTCACCATGCCCAGGGACCTTATAAGCAGAGGTCCATTGTCAGAAAACAGTCATACTCACTGTAAACTCTACCATCATAGGATCACCATTCAACCTCTCACTGATGTGAGGACGGCACAGTAATCTCAGTACAGCGCTCCTAAAACTACAAAGTGCATTTGAATCACCTGGGGACTTTGCTGTAATGCGGATTGAGATTTAACAGATCTGGGGTACAGCCCAAACTTTTGCATTTCTAACAAATTTCAGTGCAACACTGATGCTGCTGATTTGCAAACCACACCTGAGTAGCAAGGCCCTAGTACAGATGCCCTCCCAAATCTGGAGCACGTTTTACCTTAAGGTCTCCTTATAGCTGGTTATCTATCAAGAGAACTAAACAGGGCAGAAAACTCAGAAGCTCTGCATTGGAAGAAATCCATCCTGAATACAGGAATTAATTAGGTTCACTGATTTTCACTGCCCGGACCCTGGACCTTTGTTCCTGCCCAAATGGATCTGCCAGATCCTTCTTGCTTAGATGAATGACAAATCTTGGCCCAGCCTCACCAGCCTTATCTGATACCATTCGGCCAGCAACTCAAACATTAATTGTGTAGCACCGCAAAAATAAAAATGCAGGTTCCTAGGCTCTAACCCTGAGATTCTGATTCATTAGGCCTGGAGTGGCCCCCAAAATAAAGAGACATTCTAGGTGATTTTACACATTCTGAGATTTGGGGGAAGGAAATGCATGTCTTCTTTAATGGATCGGAGCAACTTATATCCTATGGTGTTGACGCCTTTCCATCAAGGAAGACAGCAAAGAAAGGAGGGATAGAAAGAAACATGACTTGAGCATCTTACATTATGGTAGAAGAAATGATTTCCTCCCCAATTTGGACACTTGCTTGAAGTCATTTGTAGTTAATTCCAGTATATTTTGTCCTTTTCTTTAGCGAAGTTCACTAAAAATGTGAACTATTACTCTGTAGAAAATTCTTTTAATGTAGGTATGATTATAGATATAGTTATTTAATAATCAAAATATCAAAGGAATGGTTATTTATTCTTCTGACTGAACAAATAAAGTTGGAGTTGTTCACACACATTCTTTTTTCATATATACCAGAAGACAAACATTGAGATCAGCTAACAAAAATAAGGACTGAATATTAATTAGTGCCATTAAAATGGCATAAGAATATGTAAAATACAAAAGGTAACTTTACCTAGACTTTATAAATGAAATGTCCTCCCTAAGAAGGGCTACAGTTTGGCTACTTGGTTTCTCTGGGGGCGGATGTGGCATCTTGAGGGGTGTTATTCTCCACTGGTACAGCTACAGGTTCTGCCACAGTAGCAGTGATCTCGGATTCAGTAGGGATGGCCTCTGAACTGGAACTGTCTCCTGTGTGACTGGGGATGGTCTCAGTCTGAGAGGCTGAGGTTTCTTGACTGGAGCTGGTATCTGTTAGACTAGGTACAATGTCAGCTTGAGCAGGCGTGGCCTCTTCTTCTGTTTCCAATTCTGTTTCCTGACTTTGAACTTCTTCACCTTCTTCTAGCATAGCAGGTGGTAGCTGTAATAAAGTCTAAAGAGAAAAAAAAAAAAAGAAAGAGAGAGAGAGGGAAGACATCAAAGAATCCAAATAAAAAGACACTGGCTTATAAAGTTAAGTTCTCACATTATCTTCCTAATTGATACTGTCACTCTAGAATTCTCCAAAACACTGCTGGCCATGTTATATTACAGATGTAACAACTCTGATGATAATGGCCTAAGTTTTACTGACTCCATGGAATATGCCTGCCTAGATATCAGGTAATAATGATGAGATCATACATTACATCCTCAGGGAGAAAAACAATATCAAAAGCTATTAAATTTTTTAGCAAAGGAATTTATTGTAACACTCTGGAAAAACAGTGGCTGATTAGGACTGACTGCCACACCAACTCAAGAAAGGACCAACTTCAATCAAGGGGCCCTGTGAGGGGTGAGAAGGAACCAAGCCTTGAGACAAGGCCATGGCAGGGAGAGAGCAGCAGGGCACAAGGTTCCTGTCCCACTTAACCAGAACACTGGAGCAGCTCTATATGCCTGGCTTCCCTTTTACCCCATGGCAGTCTGGAGCTAAAGCTGGGCTTCTCTCTTCAGGAACTGTTTCTCTTGTTGGAAACTGAAAAAATTTTAAAGTAGTATTCACAATGGCAGCACAAAATGTGAAATACTTAGCAATAAAACTAACAACATATGTATAAAGCCTGTATGCTGAAAACTGCCAAACACTGAGGAGAGAATTCAAAGAAGACCTAAAGAAGTGGAGAGAGATATCATATTCATGGAAAGAAGACTCAATATTGTTAAGATATTAATTTCTCCAAATTGATCCTAATCAAACCTCAACATGCTTTTTCTGGGGGGTTGAAATAGACAAGCTGATTCTAAAATTTATACAGAAAAGCAAAGGAACTAGAACAGCCAAAACCATTTGGAAACATAACAAAACTGAAGGACTCACATTATCTAATTTCAAGATTTACAATAAAGAAACTCTAATAAAGGTAGTGTAGTAAAGGCAAAAAGGAAAGATGCAAAGATCAACAGAACAGAATAGAAAGCCCAGAAGTAGACTCTCACATACGTGGCCAATTGATTTTTCTACTAAAACAAGGTGAGATCCTAAAAGTTCTCAAAATAAGAAAAAAAAAAGTGTAACTCTGTGTGGTGAAGGATGTTAATCAGATTTATTGTGGTGATTGTTTTGTAATATATAGAAATAGCAAATCATTATTTTATACACCTGAAACTAAAATTATATGTCAATTATATCTCAATTTGAAAAACTGCTTTTTTAATCTCAAAAAAAAAAAAATGACAAGGCAAGTCAACAGAGGGAAAATATAGCCTGAAGGAAATGGTGCTGAAACAACTGGATATCCACACGCAAATGAGTAAAATGCAACCTTACCTTGCACCATATAAAAAAAATTAACCCACAATGTACCATACCTCTAAATAGCAAATTAAACTATACAACTTCTAGAAGAAAACATTAGGGGAAAAAATCCCTGTAATTTTGGGTCAGGCTAAGTTCTTTTAGAACATAAAAAGCGTGAATCACAAAAGAACAACTTGATACACGGGGACTTGGTCAAAATTTAAAACTGTTTTTTGAAAGACACTTAAAAATGAAAAAAACAAGTCACAGACTAGGAGAAAATATTCATAAAACAAACATCTGAGGAGGAACTTGTAGTCAGAATAAATTTTAAAACTCTCAAAACTCAATAATACAACCCAAAAAAGTGAGTGAGAGGCCTAAACAGACACATCCTCAAAGATATGCAGATGGTAAATAATCACATGAAAAGATGTTCAATATCAATTGTTATTAGAGAAGTGCCAATTAAAACCACAACGAGACCATTACACACCTCCTGGAATGCTAAAATAAAAAGACCAAACATAGTAAGTGTGTGTGAGCTCTCATACATTGCTGGTGGGAATATAAAATGGTACAACCACTTTGTAAGACAGGTGGGCAGTTTCTTAAAAGAAGTTGAATACATACTTACCATACTATCCAACCATTCCACTCCTAGAAATTTACCCGAGAGAAAGTACAAAGACTTGTAGGAGAACGTTCATAGTAGCTTTATTTGTAGCAGCCAAAATTGGAAACAACCCAAATGTCCATCAGTGGATGAATGGGTAAACTTGGTAATCTGTATAATGGATTACTTATTCAGCAATAAAAGGAAAAGGACTACTGATACATTCTGAAACATAAATGAATATCAAAATAATGCTGAATAAAAGTAGGAAAAAAGAGTACATGCTGTATGAGTCTATTTACATAAATGTCTAAAAAATGGCGACTAATCTATTGTGACATAAAGTAGATCCTTGGTTTCCTGGAGAAGGTGGAAAAGGAACTGGTGAGGGAGGAGAGGGATTATCAAGGTGTATGTGGAAGACTTTTGGGGATAATGGATATGTTCATCTTGATTATGGTGATGGTTTCATGGATATATACAAATATCAGAACATATCAAACTGTATACTTTAGATATGTGGAATTTATTGTATGCCAAATTATATCTACAAAAGATGTTTTTAAAATATGGATGTTACATGAATAGTAATCTACTTTGGTTTAGCTGGTTTCCTGCAAGGAATCAAGTATGTTAAAGATTTATTCGGCAACAGAGAAGATTCTCCAGCAAGAAAAATAAGAGTCAATTTTGAGAAAACTTACCTGATGATAATGATGTGTGGTCTGTATCAAATGCATATACATGTTGTATACAAAGTTTGCCATCTGGGGCATATTCTTTATTATCTGTACTTCATGAGACGGTCTCTCTCCATTCTAGAAGATGGCAAAAAGAAAGTTAAGTATTATCACTTATATGTGGAAATCTAAAATATGACACAAATGAACTTATCCACGAGACAGAAACAGACTCAGAGACATAGAGAACAGATTTGTGGTTGCCGGGGGGGGGGGGGGTGGGTGGGTAAGGGAGGTATGGATTGGGAGTTTGGGATTAGCAGATGCAAACTATCATGTATAGAATGGATAAACAACAAGGTCCTACTGTATAGCACAGGGAGCTATATTCAATATCCTGTGATAAACCATAATGGAAAAGAGTATGAAAAAGAGTGTATATTTGTATAACTCAATCACTTCCTGTACATCAGAAACTAACGCAGCATTGTAAATCAACTATACATCAATAAAATAAATTTAAAAAAAAAAGAAAAAGAAAGTTAAGTATAGAGTGAAAGACACTGAAAGCTAACACTTCAACAGAAGCCCATGTCGCCATCTTATGTATGAACACTATTTGACTATTAGGGTTTGGAGGAAATAAGAACAGTAAGAGGACATTAAGATGTAAGTGTTAGAGTCGAATAAGGATTTCATGAAGAGAAGTGATTCAATTTAAATTTAGAAAAGGCAGAGATGAGGAGAGAGCTAAGAGTCACTAGCTTTTAATATAATTTCAAGTTGGTAAGTAAAACATGAGTTTTGGTCTACTAACTAATGTAGAAGAATTCATAACAAATAAGCAATCATTTGAATAGAAAGAAACCATCAACATGGTCTCAAGTAGTGGTCTCCAATACCACATACGCTCCAAAGGCAAGTCTCAAGACTATTCACAAAGAAAATATTAAAATTATTCTTCCCATTTATGTTTTTCTAAAAAATAAGAAGCTATCATTTATTATTACTTAATATATAGACTGTTAGTCATGAGGGTTAATATTTGCCAGTTTTCTTTTTTTGGCCATGCCATGCTGCTTGTGGGATCTTAGTTCCCCAACCAGGGATCAAACCTGTGCCCCCTGCTGTGGAAGCGTGAAGTCCTAACCACTGGATCCCCAGTGAATTCGGGCAAGATTTTTTTTTCTTTACTAATAAAGCGTATGGTCAAAAATGTTGGCAAATAGTAGTTTAAGGTGTAAACTTTGTAGTACCCATCAGAACCATGTGGGGAAAGTGTTAAATAACAGAGGCCTGGGCTGTAGCCCCCCAGTGATTTCGATTCAGTAGGTCTGAGGGAGAACGAGGTGATTCTGATGCAGTAGCTTCTGACAACAACCCGAGAAACACCACTCTATCGGGGTAGGTAAAGTGGTAAAGCAAATGAAGAAAACAGAAAATGTGCACTTCTTCTAAACCATCTGAGAATAAAGATTAAGAACTTTCCTATTTAAAGTCAATTGTAAAATTTTTATAAAGTCTCATCCTATCTTACTGTACAATTCAGAAAATCATAGAGGTAAAAAACATATCAAGAAAAAGGATTTCACCTTAAAGTGACAAATTATTTAAAGCACATAAAGTTAGAAATATTTAGTACATTAAATAGCATTTCTCAGAATTAAGCAGGACGGCGGTATTGCACATAAGCAGGTGTTCTTTGGACGGTGGTCACTTCCTGTAACGGTCACAACTTCTGTGTGCAAAGACTGCCATGCTGTTACAACTACGGAATATTGCCTTTAAAGCATGGAAGTCTTTCTGTTTGTTTGTATTTGCATATTTTCTGGCGGCTTTGCTGGGAGCAGCCTCTCCTGAGATTCAGGGCTGCGCAGTCCTCCTCACCCCTCACACTGTCTCCTGAGCAGAGGATGGGGAGATGCTCCCAGCCCTCAGCCCCCAGGGCTTGAGTCCATGGTACTGCCCAGAGCACCACTTTCCAAACCTTCTGTTCCTTGGTATTGCCTCCAGGTGTGTCTGCAGCCCTTGGCTAGGAAGCACCTGGAGAGTGTGTTAAACCTGAAGACACCTAGCCTCTGCCCCAGACCTCTCATCAGCAATGTGCCTGATTAATAATCAGTCCACAAAAGATTGAGAACCTCATAGCTATAGGACTGTGTCCAGACCTCAGAGCCTGACACTCAAGGCTGCACATGGCCCCACCCCATTGTATCGTTCCATCCTTTCCCTTCTATTCCACCACAGCAGCATTTCTTTTATTTAAAGGAAAAAAAACAATTAAAAAAAAGTTCTTAACATTATTACAAAACAAACACACAGAATTTAACTTTATTATTTTTTTTAAAGAGGGGTGGGTGGAATTCCCTGGCAGTCCAGTGGTTAGGACTCTATGCTCTCATTGCCGAGGGCCTGGGTTCAATCCCTGGTCAGGGAACTAATCCTGCAAGCCACACAAGTGAGGCCAAAAAATGAAAAAATAAAAAAAAATTTTTAAAAATAAAAAAAAGAGAGGTGGGGAAAAGAAATATACTGTGAACATTTAAGACAGTTTTATTTAAAATTCAATGGATCTCCAAGACATTTCATTAAATGAAAAACACAAAGCCCAAAAGTCTATAGTATGCTGACCTTCATGTAAGAAAGAAAACAACGTAAGAAAATAAAGTTACCTGCTCCTTTGTGCAAAAGTAAGGCTAAGCCAGAAACTGAAGGGATAATGTTACCTCTGGGAGCTGAGGGTGGGAAAGGGAAGAAAGAAGGGGAGATAGGAGATGGGTAGCAGGGATGAGGAGAGAGTGGCACTTCTGAGTTAAGTGTTTGTGCTATTCCCTGACACCTTCCCTCAGAATGCAAGCTTCTTGAGGGTTCTCCAAGAGTTAAACCAGTTATTACTCTGTTATCAAGTAATTAGTTAAGTTCTCCTTACAAAGCTGAAGAGAGGCAGTATAGTATGATGATGATTAACATGGACTCTGGAGTCAGGCTGTCTGGGTTTTTAAATCTTGGACTCTCCATCTACTCAGATGTGTGGCTTAACTACTTAACTTCTCGGAGCCCCAGTTTCCAACATATGGAAAGTGAGGTTAATAAGAAAACCTATTGAACAGGGCTGTTACTGAGATGAAATGAGATCATGTATGTAATGTAACATTTATTGAGTACTCACCATGTATCAGGCTATTAGCTTTGACATACATTATTTTATTTCCTATTAGTAACCTGTTCAATAGGTTTTATTAACCCCATTTTCCATATGTTGGAGACTGGATCAGAGAAGTTGCCTGATATGTGGTGAGTACTCAGTAAATGTTAGCTGGTATTATTTTTACATAGAAAATATTAATTCAGTTCCTTAGTGTAAGGAGCACTCTAAACCAGTGTTCAGATGATTTATGTGATGATGCTCTTTGCTAATGTGGTCACCTGTAGGCTTACCTTTCTACTGGTTGGGAAAGGTTCTGTTGGAATTATATGCAAATGAAGTGGGCGGGCTGTGAGCTGGCTGAAAGCTGGAGTTAGTTCAAAACAGTTTTGGAAGAGGGATACTCTGGCGAAGATATAAAGTCCAAGTCTGGCTCTAGACATGGCCACCACTAAGCGACGGACATCCCTTTGAGAAACAAATAGAATGAATTAAAACATATCAAGATTAGTAACATATTTATGCAGGCTTTTATTTTTAAAACATATTCCACTAAATATTCCTGTTAAGCTGTGGCAATAAAGAGTTAAGCTTCTTAAAAACTTAAGAGAATAAACATTAATCAATGCTATGTAACTAGTTAGCCAAGTAAGAAGTTAATGCTTTATTACCAATTTCTATGTTTTTTTTGCGGGGAGAGGGTGGGGAGAATCACAAAATAACCAATGACTGATTAAAAAGGTGTAAGTTGCTATACTAGTATTACAATACAGTTCGGTTGTCAGTTACCAATTTACTGTATCACCACCATTGAGTCAATTCAAACCAGCCCTTGCTCCATTTCACCTACCAAATTCCCATGCTCTGTCAAGGTTAATGGGTCAAATTTTACTTACTAGATAACTCTTACCATACTGTTTTATACTTATTTATAATAATAATTACAAACAGAAATACAGTATGACGAATGATATAACATAATAATACCATCTCTTATTCACGCATTTACTCTAGTACCTACGCCCAATGGCTGGACTATACTAGGTCTCAGTGTTCACATAAACAGTAATAAAAATGCCAAAATGCATGAGCCAGCTATACATGTAGCTGTCTATCTGATGAACGATAGCAGTTTTCTTTATCTTTCAGAAAGAATATGTTCTTAAAACTTTATCTGAATTTACTTGAATCAAATGAACTTATTTCCAAAACAGAAACAGACTTAGAGAATGAACTTATGGTTACCAGGGGGGAAGTGGGGTGGGGAGGGATAGACTGGGAGTTTGGGATTGACATGTACACACTGCTGTATTTAAAACAGATAACCAACAAGGACCATGTAAAAAAGAAAAAAAAAATTACAAAAGAGTGGCTATGTGTAAAAGGAAAAAAAAATTATAAAAGAGTGGCTATGTAAGTTTAATTTCACTTCACTATTAGTTAGAATGTGTTTTAGTAAGAAAATATAGTTTTGGTTTCAAATACAGAGGACAGCTTGTTTTCTTGAGATGCTCAGATGGCTATTTAAATTTGTGAGTATTCTACAAAAGAGAAGACTTTCATGAATAATAATAAAATCTGGTACAGTCATCCCTAACTCCTGAAAGAAAGTGTTAAAAGAGTGTTACAGAGGTCAAATGTTACAAAGATCATATAATAACCAGACAGAGAATCGGGAACTGGAATATTTATCAAATGGCTTTTCTTTGTCTCTGCATAATGCAAGATATTTGGGGAATATCTCTAATTCAGCCTCATTTTCTATTGTGTTTTATGGCCTTGATAAGGATCTAGTTTCCCTTATCAGGAGGGACTGTGCAACATCATATATAATAGCAGTTATGTTGAGGGGGTATCCCCACCTCCCAGCAACCCAAACTAAGAGAAGTTCATTTAGGTATGAGGAGAAAGCATACCCATTTGCAGGAGCTTTGAGGAATTTCTACATTTGTGACACCCTGGATTCACGAAGGAAATGTCACCTTCTAGGTCACTGCAGGCCAAGTTGTTTTTACTTCCTCCACATCCCTTAGAAGCCCGAGGGGTCACGCTATAGGTGGGTGGTTCCAAAACTAGTAACTGGATGTACAATGCTGGAAATACTTAGCATGAGTTCTCACCTAAGTATTATAAACTTAATAAAAACACTGTTAAAACAATGTTGTCAGGGAAAAAGGTGGGGAGGGCATGGTGGAAGGAGGTGACCTAAGCCGTTGTTTTCATCGTAATCCCTGTATTATGATATTCAGTTCTCCCTTTCTCATCCAGAAGGCTCTATCTCTAGGCAGAGCAGTGACAATGAACCTGTTCCTCTGAGGAACTTTTCCCTCCAGTCCTTAGTACTGTAGGACAGTTAAGTGGCTCTACTAAGCTCGATCTCCACTGTACATGAGGAGAGTTAGACTAAAATCTTCTGCAGAATCAAATGTAGGTATTTTCCAAGGACATGTTTAATGTCTCCTCCACTGGATTCTAAGCTCCATGCGGACAGAGATAATGAATGTTAGATTTACTACTATATATCAAGAACCCATCACATTGCCAAATAATAGAAGGATCTGAGAACATCTGTTAAATGAATGAGCAAACACTATAAACATAACAAACTACCAGGGAAAAAAAGCAAAGGGTGGCAGCATGAAAAGCCAGGGTTCCTTGGAGCTGTATCTTGAAACCAGGGCAATGAGAACTACCACCTTCTTTCACAGTCCCCAGAAGATGGCTGGACAGAAACAGCACTGTTAAACAACAAGCCATCACTCTGATAGAGCCCCTACAAGGAGACAACACAGGAAAGTTACAGTTTCACTGCTTTGCTCTGAACAAGTCACAAGCATTTCTATTTGTAGCTGGGCTATTCAAGTCAGTAGGGACAAGAACAATGAATGTTGGAAAAGGAACCAGAAATGTCTCACTACTCTAGCTTCTAAACAGCTCCACAGTGTCCTAAAACAGGTCTCTGGAACTGACGCTCAGTAGCCTGGCTCCTAAACAATCACCTGATTAGTCTATCCTGGATGAAAAAAAGATGTGGGTAAAAGAAGAAAGGCAGGCACTTGGGAAAATGGCTTAGCAGTTTCTTAAAGGGTTAAACACAGAGTTACTATATGACCCAGCAATTCCACTCCAAGGTCTACACCCAAGAGAAAGGAAAACATACTTCCACACAAAACTTGTACATGAATGCTCACAACAGCATTAGTCCTAATAGCCAAAAAGTAGAAACAACCCAAGTGTCCACCAACTGATGAATGGATAAATAAAAAGTAAAAAATTCACACAACAAATAATGAAATATTATTTAGCAATTAAAAGTAATGAAGTACTGACATATGCTACAACATGGATGAATCTTGAACACATTATGCTAAGTGATTTCATTTATATGAAGCGTCCAGAATAGGCAAATCTATAGACATATAGTAGAATAGTGGTTGCCAAGGGCTTAGGGGAGAGGGGAGGGGAGTAACTGCTGACAGGTATAGGGTGATAAAAATGTTCTAAAATCGTGAAGATAGCTGCATAACTATGAATATACTAAAAATCATTGAACTGTACACTTAAAATAGGTGAATGGTATGGTATGTGAATTATATCCCAATAAAGCTATTAGTAAAAAGAGAAATATGGAAGAAAGTAGGTTTCCTTGGTCTCTTGAGACTTGAAAAACAAAATATTTTACTACTTCCTAGAAAAAGAAAGATATGAAAGATTGTATCTACAAACCAAAAACTTCTATAAGGAGTTTGATAAAATTCTAGCTAAGATACCTAACCTATCTGGATAGTTGAATTGTAAATCATAGGTCAATTGACTTTTTCCCCTCTATGATTTAATAACACTACCACCACCACCAGCAGCCCCCGAAGAAGAAGGTAGACTTTCAAAAGGGGAGTTTGGCAAATACAAAGAAGACTAATTTATCTGGATAAAGAAAATTTAGATATGTAAGACAACAATGAGATCAGGTTCTTTTTTAAGCCTTCATTTATAAGCATTTTATTATCATCTTTCTCTTTATTTTTTTTTAAGTTTCCAGAAGTCAGGTAAAAAACAGCATAGAAATAAAGTCATGGGAATGTGAAAAAGACAAAAAAAAGCACTACAGAGTAAGAAAAAGGGAAGGGGAGGAAGCAGTATTCACGTATTCATACTGTGAGTTTGGGGAAGAGATTTTAATTATGTAAATCATAATGATACCCTATGCAGCAGCAGCTATAAATTTCAATGTGGAAATGAAACCGCTTTTTAGAAAAGTTAGTCTCCAAAACATGTTTGACACTTAAGTAAAAACACACTGTATTTTAGAATGCTACAGTATTGAAACAATTTCTTGAAACATTACATCTTTGTTTACTCTTACGTAAAAGTTATCGGTCTAATGGAACCTGATCACTCTGGGTTAAGCACCAAATAGATCTTGACTTAATGACAACATTATGAGAGCTTGCAGAATTTTCTTTTTATATTCATCAAATAGAATAATAAAATGAACTCTCCTTATAGTTTTGCTAGTAAGTCATATGAGATGAACGTTTATATAAAACTAAATGGCTGCTTTGTAACAAGGAGATATTATTCCCATAAATCCCCAGCACATAAATACATCACAATAAATGATAAAAATATATTACTGTTCGTTTTGACAATTCTTAATCATGGGAGAACAAATGGTTCCTTTATCCTAACACTGAAGCTAAAAGACTGTGTAGGGAAAAGTGAGAAATCCTGTGCAATGCAAAGTTTACTCTTAGACTTTTTACCACTTTACCTCCTTTAATTTCTGACATTAAGTTTCAAACAGACATAGGAGATACATACATACATACATACATATATATTATGATTAAATGCTATCTCTGACTGTTCCTGAAGAGTAAAAAAGTTAAAATTACTAAAACATTTAAGATTCAAAAAATTCAGAAGCAATGGCAATGATTAACTATACAAAGAATATGATACTGCTACAGTCCAACAAAAAGCACCAAAAGTTAATTGATTAAATTTCAACATAAAATTTAAAACTACTTAGCCAGAGAAGCTCAAAATTAAAGCATACAGTAAAGTTCAACACTATTATGAAAATGTTTCCTTACATACCTCAGATGGCCCACTGCCCTGGTTCGTACTAGAGAAAGAAGAATATAATCATTCTGTTGACCTTGAAATCTGTCAACGGTTGTCACCTGAGACCAAAACAAAGGGGGAATATGGTATATTTTCAAAAGCAAAAACTCTAGAGAGATCATTTAAATAAAGTGCTAGAAATAAAAATCTTATCCTTAAAATAATCAATCCTAAAAGAACATGACTATGTACTTGGAATTGAAAGAACAAGTTAATGAACACTATGAAATAAACCATGGTAACCAGATTCGGCTATGTCCCTATGTTATTCACACTTATAGCACTCATCTTGAACTCTGCAGATACCTAAGTAACTATTATATTTGTGGAATTAACAATCTTCCCCCTACTAGACTACTCAGCTCCATGAAAGCAGGGACTGGGGTTCAGCTAATTATATACCTGATAAGCAACATTTTAAATGTACAATTTGATAAATTTTGACAATATATACTCCCAAATAACCACCACCACAATCACAACTTCCATTACCTCAGTCCCTTTTGTCATCAAATCTGTATCCCCCAGCCCCAGGCAACCACTGATCAGCTTTCTGTCACTATAGATTATTTTGTTGCCAGTTCTAGAATTCCATAAAAATGGAATCATAAATTAGAAGTTCATACCTTTTTACTGGTGAATAGTATTCCACTGAACGAATACACTACAATTTGTTTATTCATTCCTTTGTTCACGGAATTTGGGTTGTTTCTAGTTTAGGGCTATTTTGAATAAAGCTGCAATGAATATTCGTGTCCAAATACTTTTGTATAAATACATTTTTATTGCTCTTGGATAAATATCTGGGGGTAAAATTGCTGGACTGTGTGGGTGTTTATAAGAAACTGTCAAACTGTTTTCCAAAGCTGCTGTACACACATTCACTAGCACTGTTCCAGTTCCAGAGTTCTAGTTGCTCCACATCCTTGCCAACACGTGGTATACTGTCAATCTTTATAATTTTAGCCATTCTGTTGGATGTGTAGTGGTGCATCACTGTAGTTTTAATTGCATTTTCCCTGACAACTAGTGATGGTAAGCATTTTTTCATGTGCTTATTGTCCATTTGTATGCTGTCCAATTCATTTGCCAATTCTGTATTGGGTTGTCTATATTTTACAATGACTTTTATAGGAGTTCATATATTCTGGATATAGTCCTTTGCTCTTATGTGTGGATATTATACCTGGAAATTCTGTTGTCATCCTGACCATGTGGAGAGCTTGTCTGAGAACTGGGCTCACAGATTGAGGACAGCAGAGCAGAAAGATGAAATGAACCTTGGTCTTTCATGACATCATTGAGTCACACTGTAACCTAACCTGGAGCCACACTACTTTCATCTTCTTGTTATGAGAGAGAGTAACTTTCCTTATTGTTTAAGTTTTTCTATTACTCATAAATAAAAGGACTCAGACACTGAGGTTCTTCTATTTCTAAACTTCCTATATTTCAAAGTTATTAGTTTCTCATTTTCACTCTCTATATCCCTTATGGAGTGTTCTACAGTGCCTGTTCCTCCCCATTCCTTTTAATTTTGTCTCCATTTCTTTGATTTTGTTTTATTTTCTGCCAGTTCACATTTCATCTCTTCCTGGGTTCTTCAATTTCTCTGTTTTGTAGCCTTCCCTCACAGAAATGCATACTTCATTAAGTATCTTAAAATTCATACCCAAATATGCATTCAAAATTTTCATCTATTCTAGGCCAACATGTTTTCTGGAGAATGTTATCTTGTCAATTAGTTTGTTCGGATGCTCTTTCCCTCATTTATAAATTGAGCTTGTGCTAGTTTCCTTTTCTCCTCTATTTTACCACTGATTAGGCAGGTTTCTCAGATTAGCTATGCACAAGGTTAGGTTAGGGTGAGCAGAACTTTCTTCTAAAGGCTCAGTGATTCTAACAACAGATGGTTCTCTTTTTCACTGTTTCTATAGAGACGGTGTATTTTTTTCAAATATAGCTCATCTGTAGTCTTCTTTGAATCAGCGTGGAACCAGGAAGGCTTCTGCTCACCCCAACACCCATATCCGTTGCTGAATAATAGGGATGTGGCTCTTATACTTCAAAGTACGCCACCACTTTCAGAAAGTGTGCTTTTGCTGGCACTTTCAAGACACTAAATTCTCTTCCCATTTTTTCTTCTTGATCTTAGTCACATGTCCTCTCACTAAAAATGGAATTTGTTTTTTCTTCCTCCCATTTTTCTCTTACTTGTGGATGATTTCCAAGAAAAGGTGAAAGAGCTTTTATATAGCTATGTTCACAGCCAAAGTCCTAATTGCATCATTACTAATACTATATTTATGTTTGTTATTCTTTCTAATTGACAAAATCAAGCATCTTCATTTTTATTTGCAATTACTCCATCATATCACATAAAGAAGTATAAAAAAAATCCTAAGGTCTGAATGTACTTTATGATTTTCCTTTAGCCTCAAGAAAAAACACCCCCCTAAACACACACACAATAAGAAGCAGTACAAATTATACTTCTGTAAGACAAACAAAATTAAAAAATGCTACAATTCCTATTTCTACTATAAAGGACATAAATAATTTCATTAGACATCATTTTACCGACAAAAAGTTTCAGAAGCATTTATTTCTGACTACTGTCAACAAAAATCTTCAATGTGATAGTTGAGACAGATGTTCACAGCAAACTAATAACACTGTCAGAATTGCCAGAGAATGATTTATAGAGTTCCTATTATTTCATTTTCTCACATATTTTAAAAGGAGATAGCAAAGAGACAAGGTAGAACAACATAAATAACTCATAATAAATATAAATCTTTCCATCTTGCCAACAACATGAATAAGAGAACATATTATACTTGTAAAACTACCTTATTTGGTCTTCCAATCAATGGATTGCTCCCGCATCGTCTATTGATGATGTCACGAATAAGATGTTTTTGTCCATTATATGTTGTTAGAATGCTAATCTTGTCAGCAGGGTAACCAAGTAAGCACATGTACATAAAAAGTGCCACTACGTATTCTGCCTCTCCAAGGTTCTGTAATGAAAACATTAATCAGATTGTGTATTTATTTCCCTTTATAGAAAAAACAGTTAACTAGCACAATTTGTTCATTTATCACACCTCAAGAAGTGAACAGTTAATATCTTGGACAAGTGAATACCTCTCATAAAACTGAGCAATAACTTACCCTAAACTAACAACGATAAATAAAAATAGAGTATGTGGTAATTACTTCCCTTTAACATTTGCAATATACTTGCAATACATGGAACAATCATAAAATAAAAGTCACCAACTTAAAGGCTTAATATTTCTGGGACCACAACAATCACAATACAGATCAATAATATCCTGTTACAGTGTACTGCAACTATAGTTATGGAAAGAAATATTAACATAAAGAAGCAAGGTAACTATCTTAGAAGCCAGCAGAAAATCCAGTCTAACATACACATCCAGCAGTACCGTAGTTGGCTCTCAATTTTGACACAATGTTTTTCCTTTTTCCTTCATACTTCTTAGTTTTTTTGTGTGTGTATTATGTTCGTTCTCTTACTAATGGTTGCCACCTCTACCAGACCACTTCAGATGGGAAGAGGATGTGGCCTCAAATTGATCATTCTGGCCTGCTGTGACCTTAGAGGGTCTAGGTAAAGATGGATGGGAAGGAGTTTAAGACCAAGACTTAAATACACTACTTGAGAGTGAGAAAGCATACACAAGGCTGCTTAGTACAGTTCAACAGAGACTAAATTGAAAGTAACAGATGAGAGAAGAAAGTAAAATGAGAACATAAGCATAACATGAAAATCAAAAAAGACAAGAAGCTGGATTTCATGTAAAGGCAACAGGAAAATTACAGGAAGACCTTCAGAAAAATCATTTGTATTCTGGTGACACACAGCTTCAGTTAACTCTTCATCTAAATTTTCTCGTTCTTTGGAAGACAGGAGCCACATGACTGTGTAAATCTTTCCATTTTCTATATTGATAACAAACTACATTTATCTAAGCATCAGCTAATATAGATAAAAGAACAAATCTTTTGGTGCATATGCTGCCAGATCTTTTTGTAGAGATTATCTGTACATATTTCTATATGTATGTTTTGCTTTTTAAAAAGCAAAACGGGATACTATAGATACACTTTGCAAGCTGATTTTTTCATTAATATAGCATAAAAATTCTCCCTGTCAGTAAACCAAGTTATAATGTCACCCTTAGTGGCTATTCAGTATTATATGGAATAGGTAAAAGTGTAATTAAGGTTGTTTCTCCTTTCAAAAATAATTTGCAATAAAAAAAAGATGTGATGAACATTTTAGCATATAAGTCTTTGCAAATTTGTCCATTTTTTAAAGGATAAATTCCTATAAGTGAGAGTATTGCTTTTAATACATACTAACAATATGTTCACCAAATTACTTTCCTACGAGCATTGCATGAATATAGTTTCCCAAACCGAACCCAACAGAGGTGAAAATATATTCCAGTGATTTATACTTGCTACAAATCTATATCTTCTTCTGTGAATTGCATATTCTAGTCCTTATTGCATTTTTCTGTTGGGGGGTTGATTCTTTTATAAGTGATTTTAAAGAGTTCTATACACATCCAGACTTCAACCCATTGTTTTTTTTTTTTTTTTTTAACATCTTTATTGGGGTATAATTGCTTTACAATGGTGTGTTAGTTTCTGCTTTATAACAAAGTGAATCAGTTATACATATACATATGTTCCCATATCTCTTCCCCCTTGTGTCTCCCTCCCTCCCACCAACCCATTGTTTTTTAAAGGCTGAAAATAAATTCTGCTCTCAATCAAGCAATATTTTTCTTTATGATTTTGGTAATGAGCTTAAAAAGGACCTTTCTTACCCCAACATTACATATTCATCATTATTTTCTTCTTTTTTAGTATGTTTATATAAGTTTCTTTTCTTTGGTGTATATATCTTTAATCCATCTGAAATGGAAAATTGTGTGTTGTGTGTGAGGTGGAGATCTAACTTTGCTTTATTTAATGGTTTGTCCAAGTGGTTCAGTAATACTGATTTAGGTAGTAATTCAGCCAGGAAAATGCAAAATAAACTTAAAAGTTTCCTATTTTTTCTTACCTGATAAAAGTAAGGATTAGGCTCAGATTCTCCAACTCCCTGAAAATCTTCAACATTAATGAGCTGGAAGTCATAAAGCAAGCCAGCATTTGCTGTACTAAACTCCGGCAAGAGCTGCACATGGGGTAGGTTTCCTAGATTCTTGTATCGCCAGTTGTAGAGGTTGCACAAGCTTTCAAAGACAAATCCCCCCCAAAACAGGAAATATTAGCACTGTAAATCCCCTTTTAATATATATAAGGGGGTTTCTAAGGGATGGGCTCTTCCTGTTAATTTTCATATTATCCACATTGTGCTCTTTTTAACAATAATGCTTTTGCAACCTTTGTCTCCCTGTAAGTAACCAAATCAGAAGATTGATGATATTACAAGAAATGATAGCTCCATTACGTTCTCTGAGGTAAATGCTACCTTTATTCCTTAAGTAAAAACATCAGGGAAGAGTCTGCACAGTGAAAAAATTTTTGAGGTAACTATGAGAGGGGACCTGTACATTTCATGAACTAAGAATTAGTGTGTTCTCCTCTCGTTCACCTCTAGCTTTAGATTTCAAAATGGTATTAATCGTATATCTTTTGGGGGCATGAAAAAAAGGGAGGTGACAGTGAAAAGAAGCTCTTAGCTGAGAAGTCACTTAAATTAATCTCAATGAATAAAATGAAGGATATAATTTGGTCAATTCACACCCCATGCTGAAGGTAATAAAGGTACTTTCCAATTTGTAGATTTGTATCCAGGCAAGTTCCTGGATAACGGATAAGAGTCTATACAGAAGATGTTATTGAATACTTGCATCATCGAAATGATGTCCTTAAATAGAAATAATATCCCTACCATCCACCCTCCCTGGCCCCCATTGCCCTGTCTCCTTTACCTTGCTCTGGCTCTCCCTTGGGCATCAAGGTCCACAGTAGGAACTCCAACTCTGACAAAGCGAGTGAAGAGAGATTGCTCCATGTTTGAATACTTCTGAAAGGCCATGTTCTTAATGACTGGAGGTAACTGGTGATGATCACCAATCATAATCCAACGTTTTAGTCGGCTAAAACCATCCTGAGGATTCTAGAAATAAAAAGTGAGGAAATGGCAAAATATTCTAATATATTACCCTGTTGATCTCCAATTTATTGCACAAGATTCTTGCTATTCACAAGATGGCTTTAACAGCTTATTAATTCTTGCTCTTCCCCAGTTCCACAGAAAAGAATCTGGCAAATTTACAGAGCGACTTGTATGGGTACCACTGCTCTTGGCTGACAGTGTGTGAGGGAGGATGGAGGGATTGAGAGGCAAGCATGGAATCACTGTACTTTAATATGCAGGGTAACCCAAAGAGGTCTGGGAGACTTAGGTCATAATTAGGCAAAGGGTGCACAGAAAGAAACAGATGCCCAAGCCGGGAAATGGAAAGATGTCAAAGTAAATACCTTGTATCACAATTACGCCAAGAGCCAGTTTGTGAACCCCCCAAGGCAGTAGAAATTATACCTTCTTTAATTTCCTACACTAATACTTCAGTTTCCTACTCTGTCTCCTTGTTCCTTGTAACATATTCTGATAAAATACAAGTCCCAAATAACTTGGCTTTATAAAACAATTTTCGGAACTCAATTTATCTATAAATTAGAGTAGCCTCTATTCTTCAATTAGGAATTCCACATTTTGTTTTTTATGCTCCATAGTAAAGACTACTGTAAAATAAGAAAACATTCTTAAACATCATTTATCTAAAAAAATTCAGGCACAAAATAAAGAAAAGCCATGTACCCAGGGATCAAAAACAATTCCAGAAACAACTCTAAATAAAAGAAATGAAAAAGAAGCTCATCATCCCTCCAAACTGCCTAACAATGTAATTTTCTTGATTAAAATTACTAAGTCTTTTTAAAACTTAGAGATAAACTATGAATTTTTAAATAGTGCTCCCAAACAATACAAACTACTCAATAACCAGCGAACAGATTAAAATAGAATACCAAACATAATGAAGTTAAGGAGAACACATAATCATAGCAATTAGCACCCCCAAACTGGGTAGTTTTCTGATGCTACCCCCCAGAATTCTTAAAACTCTACTTTTTAAAAAATAAATTTATTTTTGGCTGTGTTGGGTCTTCGTTGCTGCATGCGGGCTTTCTCTAGCTGCAGTTGCAGTTGCAGCAACCAGGGGCTACTCTTCATTGTGGTGTGCGGGCTTCTCATTGCGGTGGCTTCTCTTGTTGCAGAGCACGGGGTCTAGGCGCACAGGCTTCAGTAGTTGTGCCACACGGGCTTAGTTGCTCTGTGGCATGTGGGATCTTCCCGGACCAGGGTTCGAACCCGTGTCCCCTGCATTGGCAGGTGGATTCTTAACCACTGTGCCACCAGGGAAGCCCAAAACTCTACTTTCTTTGTCTCAATCTCAGTATCTTACCTGTAGAAGAAGAGGTATAAAAGTTTCTATCTCCAGAATCTGAGCAGCCTCTTCCATTAAAATGTTGTCATACTGAGAAAGGGAGAAAAAAGAAATCTTGTCAAAAAGAGAGCTTGAAAGCCAAACAGCTACCACCATGACCGTAATAAGCATCCCCAAACCCCTCAAATAATTCAGATCAAAATAACAACAGATTATTCAAACAGGAAGTTCATGATCTTCTTTACCATTATGCTACCGCTTCTCCAATTCAAGTCTTTAACTTTAAGGAAGTGCCCTAAACATACAACTCTACATTAAGGAAGCCTCGTTTATCATTTCTTGGATTGAGATTATCAATTTAGTTATTTTCAGTTCAGTTTTGAAGTTCTATATAAGCAAGAATCAACCTATGATCATATATGAGGTCATTTCCATTGGTACTCTTATCCTAGGTAGTATTTTGCAGTAATTTTTTTCCCTTATGAATCCTACTTGGCACTCAACAATCTCCTTTTGTTCCCTACCCCAGCATTCAATCCATCACCAAAGCATGTCAATTTTACCTTCAAAACTCCCTCTAGAATCTATTTGTTTTCCTACATTTCTACTACCACCACCACTCTAATCCAAGCTGCTACTCTGACTACTGCCAGCAATCTCTTTACTAGTCCCTCTCCTTCCTGTCTTGCCTCCTCTAAACCACTCATATAACAAGTCATCACATCACGTCACCTGGTTTCTAACCCTTCATTGGTTTCCATCTTTCCTAGGAAAAAAAGACCCTTAATGTGGACTGTAAGAGATGTGTTAACTAGGGCCTGTATTCAAGCTGGCCCCTGCCTTCCTCTCATACTTTACATGTCACCTTCCTCCTTACTCACTAAGCTTCAACTACATTGACCTATTTCATTTTCTCAGAAATGGTAAAACCACTCATGCCTCAGGCCCTCTGAACATGCTATTTTCTCTTCACTTTTTGTCTGCTTGGCTCTTTCTCATTTTTAAAGTATCGGCTTAAAACCCACTTTATCCAGGCCTTCTCTGACTTTTCAATCTAAAACGGGTTTCACAGTACTCTGTTCCTTTGTCTCACGGCACATCACAATTTATAATTCTATCTGTATATTCATGTACTTGTTTGATGCCTGAATCTTCCCTCTAGCCCAGTTTCCAGGAATGTTAGGCACTGCACATTTGTAAAATAATGAAAAGTCAAGTCTTTCTCCAACCTAAGGAAATTTCATTCTTTCTTTCATGTACCTGCTCTTCGATGTGCCCAATTTTCTTCTAGATTTATTCTCAACAGGTTTTATCTTATCCCTTCCACTTCTAATTCTGATTGCTACTTATGATAGTAAGATATCCTATTCCTTGTTTTATCGGTAAAATACTTTCTTTGAGACTTTCACCTAGAACAATTAGAGTTCCTTTATTTTCTATTTTCAAAATTTTCTCCCCTTATTTTGTTTTCTAAGGAAGTGGAAGGTAGGGGGAGCATATTTGCTCTTAATACTTAATTAACTCTTTTAAACTAACTGTGTTCATATATCCTCTAATTTCTGTGCTACTCATTTTACCAAAATATGCTTATATTTGTTCAAAACTGGTAGCTGAGCTGGATTTCCACTGTACATGATAAAGTTAAGGTTCAGTTCTGCACTGTTTCTATCGAAACTACCTGAAAGTTTTAGGCATGTGGATGGGTGTCTTCTCTAGCTCTATCTAATGCTAAATTTCCCTATTACAATGATTAATTAGGTCATCCTGGTAGGAACCTAGGAGAAGGGAGAGGTTCAAAAAGCCATGTTTTCTCAGAAGTTCCCACGTGGACTCTGAAGGTGATAGACACAATATGGAAAACAGAGTGGGAACAGCTCAAAGACGACAGCTTAAAGAGCCTCTTTCCTACCCAGCAATCCCACTACTGGGCATATACCCTGAGAAAACCAAAATCCAAGAAGAGTCATGTACCAAAATGTTCATTGCAGCTCTATTTACAATAGCCCGGAGATGGAAACAACCTAAGTGCCCATCATCGGATGAATGGATAAAGAAGATGTGGCACATATATACTATAGAATATTACTCAGCCATAAAAAGAAACGAAATTGAGCTATTTGTAATGAGGTGGATAGACCTAGAGTCTGTCATACAGAGTGAAGTAAGTCAGAAAGAAAAAGACAAATACCGTATGCTAACACATATATATGGAATTTAAGAAGAAAAAAAAATGTCATGAAGAACCCAGCGGTAAGACAGGAATAAAGACACAGACCTACTGGAGAACGGACTTGAGGATATGCGGAGGGGGAAGGGTGAGCTGTGACAGGGCGAGAGAGAGTCATGGACATGTACACACTAACAAACGTAAGGTAGATAGCTAGTGGGAAGCAGCCACATGGCACAGGGATATCGGCTCGGTGCTTTGTGACCACCTGGAGGGGTGGGATAGGGAGGGTGGGAGGGAGGGAGACGCAAGAGGGGAGAGATATGGGAACATATGTATATGTATAACTGATTCACTTTGTTATAAAGCAGAAACTAACACACCATTGTAAAGCAATTATACGCCAATAAAGATGTTAAAAAAAAAAAAAGAGCCTCTTTCCTGAGAAATAATTCTGCAAATCTAATGTGATTTAACTTATAAAAACATATCTATAAAAAATAAAATAAAATAATAAAAATTGTCTGCACCAGATACATTTCATAAGTAACTAACACCCTAGAATATTTACTGAGAAGCTGTCTTTGCTTAAACTTGGATGATTAATGAATAGGTTTTATGGGAATTTACTGTGGCTCTGCTTTGAAAATTAAAAAATTATTTCTAATTAAAAAAAAAACATATCTATAGATTCTATTGAAAAGGAGATTTTAATCACAAAGCAAAATTATGACACAACTATACTGGGTGTTTTAAGGAAGGAAAAGAGTACACAAATGTGCTTGCATGTCTCCTTGGGGACAGCACAGAATCAAAACATATGCCTAATGGAAATTTAACATTCTTTATTGATATAAATGAAAGGACAAAGGAAATACTAGAAGAGTTGAAAGATTAATTAGAGAGTAACAGGGGAGTAGGGGACTGCCTTTTTTTAACGTTAAGTAGAGCTACGAAGTTTTTAAGCTCTTACATCAGATGCATGTGTTAGTTTGATAAAAATAAAACTTCAAAATTAAAAATATAAAAGATGTAAGGGATACTATCAGCACTCATGTTAACTATCTTTAGATGTATATAACACAATGTAAGAAAATGATCAATGGAAATGTGATAAGCTACAAGTAATGTTTTGTAAAATATGCATGTGAACAAGCTCCATGAAAGCATAAAATGCTCTATTTAGACTGCATCATTTCCCTGTATTATTAAACTGATATAATTTAATATCAATCCAAAGTATATTTTATGTGTCAGCCCCAAGAAAAAAATATTTAGGTGAAAATTTGAAAAAGGTAAGTTCACACCACTAGGTAAGTTCACACTACCTTTTAATAAATTATCATATTTGTCCTACCTTGCAACTGAGGAAACTTTCATCCAAGATAACAATAATTCTATCACCTTGAATTTATTTAGCACCTATCTTCCAGTGAGCTCATAACATTTAAAAATTGTCAGTTATTTTCATCAACAACAAATGCTTTTGCTAACTTTAAATTCAAACCAGTACACAAACACTATAACTAATGACAGATGAAACAGTTGAGGCAAGTTAAATCATGTGCATTAAAATCAGAGTTTAGTCAGTATCAATAGCAAAGTCACAAAGTGTCTGCAAATTCAAATTTACTGCTCAATTATTACATTCCATTTCAACTGAGTAACAGGCTGTCTTGCCCTTTAGCTCTCCAGTCCTTATCTTAAGATGAGGTCATTTAAATATCTCCTTTGACAGTATAAGTAACTGTATTACACATCCTCACATAGATGGCTTTTTATTTACTGAATGAACAAATAACTGGGAGTGTATGTGTGCTTAAAAGGTAAACAAGTGTACATATTTCTAATAGGTGAAAAACGTTGTCAAATATTATTTGTATAAAGCTTTTCCTTCTGTTTGGAGATTTTTTTTAACATAGTGAAAATAAATTAATGTACCTTAACAAGTATTAGAAGTTAGACAATCATGTGGTTATAATGTTACTTAAAGGACATATGTCTGATAACTAAATTTAGAAAAATCAGATTTAGCGTTTACAAATCATATAAACATGGGAGGTTATCGTCACTTTTAAAAGAGACATTTTAAAGTAATTATAAATGCAAACTTCAGTGAGAAGCAGATGTCCAAGGGAAATGGCCTAGGGAAGGGAAGGGAAGGGAAGGGGAGGGGAAGGGAGGGGAGAGGAGGGGAGGGGAGGGGGAGGGGCAGGGGAGGGGAGGGGAGGGGAAGGGAAGAGAACTAACAGCTGCATAGATGAATTAAGGAACTAAAATATAAGTCTTTACCTTGAAGCCTAACTTGACTAAATCATGTCGTTTTAAGGCCGCATGAGTACAGGTCATAGCAATGATTTTGGCTTCTTTCACCAAAAGGTATTTAGATCTGTCTAGTCCACTTCGAAGCAGTTCGGAGGCTCTAAACTCCTATGGAAGTGGGGGAACAATGAGATATTATTTTAGGAAAATAAACAGCTCATGCATATATTCATACAATCCAGTTTATGAGACAATATGAGAAATTAATATAAATATCTCATAAACTAAGCCTAAAGAATCGTAATTCTGTCCATAATTAATAAGGTACTAATTGAGTTCAAATAATAACTGACAGTCAAGCTACAATTTGGACTGTTTTTTTTTGGTATAAGATAAAATATTTACAGTATCAACAAAAATACTGAATAAAATATCCATCACCATTGTGTCTATATTACTCAAGGTCTCTCCAGGAAAACAGAAACTACTTCAAGCATTCATAACAAAGGGAATTTATTGCAGGGAGCTCGTTATACAGGTGATGGAGGAGCAGAAAAGCCAACCAGGGAATGGCGAAGTAAGCCAGAGACTGGCAACAGCAGGAAATTATGACCATTCCTAGGCTAGGAAGGATAATGAGGAGGAGGTGCTATCAGAGCCCAGAAACTGGGGTACCAGAATAAGCTGGAACTGCGGTGGGCCAGGCCAGCAGAAACTGGAGCCATGGAAGAGACGAAACCTCAGGCCGAGAGAGCTGGTGCAGAAATATCCTGGCTTCTCTCTTTATTCTATTTTTGCCACATTTCTCATTGGCTAAACCCAGACAAAAGTCAGCTGACATGAGAGGCTGGGAAATTAAAACTCCAAGGACCAGTCTCAGCCCTGACCATGGCAGAAGATCCCCATAGAGGAGAGGAGGGGAATGGACAGCAGATGGACGTGAGGAGCAAACAAGCCGATGCAGAGCACCTAAGATCAAGTTTTATCACATCGGAACATTATATCATACTTACTTCAGACTTTTAAACTTTTTTTTTTGTTTTTTAAAAAATAATTAAAGCATCACAGGTACAGGTGGAGGTATCCTGTATATAGCCTTCTTCCCACTCTCTCCCCAGGCAGCTACTAGAAATTATACGTTTTTATCCTTTTACATTCTATTTATGTAATCATAAACATACTATAATACTGTTTTGCAGGTTTTAAAATTTTATTTATCATTATCATACTACATATGTATATACATTATTTATTTATTATTCTGTACCTACCATCCATCCATCTCTAACCACCTAACTCACACAATACATCAGTGTTTACTGAACATCTATTACGTGCCAGATATTGTTGTAGGAAGTAGGGATAAAATCATATCTAAAAGGTACAAAGACTTTAAAAAAGACACAGTCTTTGCCCTTTTTATCTGAAGTAATCCTAAATGTTCTTACTGAGGAATCTGAGCCTGAATGCGATCCTTTTACAGCATTGCTGTAGTCTTCCAATGATGTTTCCAATAAGGAATGAGAAAACTATGAAGCATCCCAGGGCTCCCTGGGTTCCAAATATATTCTTCTCTGTCCCCTTTATATAGTGGTGATTCTTATTTCACCTTAATAATCAGGAACAGTCATCCTGGCTAACATAGCAACCTCATTTTTTGATCAAAGGCATAAAGAACTTAGAATGGCCAAATTCCAAATCAAAGAACCACTGTTAAATCTCCTAATGAAAGCGTTCCTTTCTTAAATACTAAGACTTTCACACCAGAAAAATGGGGGTTCAATTCATATCTTAATTTTTACTTATTTCTTCAACTAGAAAAAAAATGCTTCCAATAATCTCACTTAAAAGTAATAATCTGGTTTGCTAGATTTGAATATTCCACTTACTACATTTAAAAAAAACCAACAAACTAAGCTTAAAACCTTTAAAGGAAAGTTAAAAGAACTTGAGAACCCTTACCTCAAGCTGAGTAAAGATTTTCTTAATATGCCTGAAACATCCTTCAGCAATTTCCATGTCTTCTTCATAAGATCGGCCTTTAAAAATGGGTTGAGGGGCATTTGCAAAGTACTCATGAAAAGGGAAGAAAGTGGAGACTTCAGTAACATCTGGCAACGTGTTACCTTTATTTTTCACTTTGCTGATATACTCTTCCCAACGAGACATTACCTGTAAGAACAAAAGAGACTTGAGGTTAAATTTGCCAGCTCTTATGTTTTAAATAATAAAATAAAAAACGAATTGAGTGAAAATAAGATTTGGTAGGTAAAAGAAAAGGAAAAGAAAAGCAACCTTTGACCCAACAGGACTATTGCTTATCCAAGTCACTGACAGACTGCCCTTCTTTTATAAAAGTAACCTTTAAGACTGTAGGAAAAAAACCTCTTTGATAAAAAATGTACGGATGGGATGGGTAAGAACCTCAGGATCATCTCATGGGACTTTATCTCAGACATTTCAGATTTTCTATGCATATTCAAAACAACTTATGATTGATGATCAAAAAAAACCCACCAAACCTCTCTGGACAAAGAAATTCCTCATTTTTTCACTATCTCAGTTTCTCTCCATATATGGTTAAGTTCAGCTCTAGTAGCTTTTTAATCAATTTAGCACTTGTCAACCCTTCTCCTAGACCTTCATAATTTTTCCAATTCTCTTTAGTATACTTATAAAGAACTTCTGGTTAAGCTGCGTATATATTTGAAAGCTCATTTTATGACTTTTGTGACATAAGTAGTTCAATTAGCTCCTGCTATAAATGTTAACTATGGCTCTACTCAGTTCCTACTTAATCTCCATTTTTGTAATTCTCTCAATTTTTCTGTTATAATTTCAGTGTTTCTCAAAGTGTGGTCCTTAGGCAGAATATCTGAAAAGCTAAATAAAAATGTAGATACCTAGTGCCACACCTTACTAAAACAAAGTCTCTGGGGACAGAGCTTGAGAATTCCCTTTTTAAAGAACTTTCCCAATGTGATTATTGTGTGTTCAAAACTGTGAGGCCTTCTGAGGCCTCAAGTTCATATTTCTCAAATTTATTACTTAAGGTTCTATAATTTATATATTATTTCTATTACTTTTAAAACTAGTTTTCACTGAGAGCCTAGTGATTTTTATTTTGTGACAAACATGCATTTAAGTATGATCTTTACTCCATTATTCAAAGTTCTCAACAGTCTGAGTCTAATGCAGACAACTTTGCAAGATCATGCATATGTCCTGTGTTTTACAAGGAACCATGAAATCAGCTCATTCTGAACGGACTCAACTGGTTTACCTGCTTATAATGAGCATAAACTCTTTTTTCATATATATTTCACAATTTCAGTGTTATGATTTATACCTAAAACATACAAATACCATTAGAACAAAGAGAACAAATACAGTTATACAAAAATCTTCATTATTTATGTTTAATCCATTTAAAATTATTAGTAAACCAGTTGACTTTTAAAGTTTATTTTTATTTATTTTATTTGGCTTTACATTTCTCATTAATTTTCACACCCCCAAACAAAAGCAAAAACATGCCTCTAAATTGAAGTCAAAGAATTTTTAACTTAAACTCCTACTTTGAAATTAATTCTAAAACAAAATGTACTTCTAGAAATTTAAAAAGGAAGTATGTTTTTCTTCATTACTTGATTAATATGCATAGCAAAAGCAAGTTAAAGAACTGTATTTGTTACCACTGGGTAGCTAGACTGTTTGGTTATAGTTCTATAGTAATGGAAAAAAATGAAAAAAAAAAAAAAAGAGAGAGAGAGACTAGAAACTTTGTCAATAGCAAGAAAAAAATGTAATATATATTTATAAAGTAGCAACATTGGCCTTTCACTGAATGAGTCATCAAGCAAAGTTATTTAGCAAAGAAAAGTGAAGGGAATAGGAAATACAAACATTTAACACTCACAAATATAGCTTTGGCAATAGCATATATTTTAATCTACTCAATAAAAAAGTAAGCTTTCAAGAAAGGATCTCCAGAACCCATCCCAGTTTCCAACTGAAGACCACATTACGATAAAGTGTGATTTTAAAACCCTTAATCTCTTACCTGATATAAGAAGAAATAGCCTGCAGTTTCACAAGTATATGAAGCATCTCCTGGAACCCCTAGACTCTTCTGCAATCGTTTGACTTCTTCTAAAAGTTCTATTCTTCGAGCTAGGACATAATTAACTCTTCCATACCTAAAAATTTCAATTAAGCAAAAAGGCAAAATTACATAATGAAGAGACTTGCAAGGAAACTGTCAGCAAAATATTGAAGAAAATCATAATAGAAACGATAAATGGCCAAAAAGAAAAAAAGAACGGTAGAAAACATAAGTTTATATTTACTATAAGTAACAGTTCTTGAGTTATTTTATACTAAAGCTACTTAAAATGTACCTTATGGATCAGGGCTGATCTGCAAATGTGTTAGTGGTCTGTGAGACAGGAAAATCAACTACATTACTAAACACACCTCTAGTTTGGCTTTTTTTTTTTTCTTCATAAAAAGACCTTCACAAAAAAGGAAATACTACAGTGCATTCAGGTGCTAGTTCATCTCATAACAGACCAGAATATAGTTTACAGATTAGCTACTCTTAATAGCACTATCATAAAAGTAGATTAGCTCTAAAGGTTTTGAAAAGTAATTTTAAAATTTATTTGATCATTCTTTGGCATAGAGCATGGAGCTTGGCATCTGGACCAAGTATGTTCATAAATGTTTGCTGAATGAGTAAGAAAACTAAAATTTGGACAGTACCCGGCCCAGAGATAGGTAGTTAAGAAAAAAAGTGGAACCAGAATTGGATCCCAAAGCCTATGTATACTCTTTCCACCATAAAAAGTGCCTCCTTCAATCCTTTAACACTAATTAAAAAAAAAAAAGCAACATACAATGGAATTCTATGTAATATTTGCTCAATTATTCTGTAAATCTACAACTATACTAAAAAAACGTCTACTAATTAATTTTAAAAGCAAGGTACAGGAACACCTCATTTTATTGTGCTTTACTTTATTGCACTTTGCAGATACTGCATTTTTTACAAATTGAAGGTTTGTGGTAACCCTGCATTGAGCAAGTCTATCAGTGCTGTTTTTTCCAACAGCATTTGCTAACTTCATGTCTCTGTGTCACATTTTGGAAATTCTTGAACTATTTCAAACATTTTCATTATTATTACATTTGCTATCTGTGATATGTAATCTTTGATATTACTATTGTCATTGTTTTGGGGTGCCACAAACCATGACCATGCAAGATGGCAAGCTTAACCGATAAATGTTGTGTGTGTGTTCTGATGTGCTCCATCAATTGGCCATTCCCCCGTCTTTCTCCCTCTCCCCAGGCCTCCTTATTCCCTGAGACACAACAATATTGAAGTTAAGGCCAATTAATAACCCTACAATGGCCTCTCAGTGTTCAGTTGCATGTCTCACTTCAAATCAAAAGCTAGAAATGATTAAGGTTAGGGAGGAAGGCATGTTGAAAGCTGAGACAGGCCAAAAGCTAGGTCTCTTGTACCAAACAGTTAGTGAAGTTGTGAACGCACAGGAAAAGTTCTTGAAGGGAATTAAAAGTGCTATTCCAGGGACTTCCCTGGTGGCGCAGTGGTTAAAACTCCGCCTGCCAATGCAGGGGACGCACGTTTGATCCCTGGTCCGGGAAGATCCTACGTGCCATGGAGCAACCAAGCCTGTGCACTACAACTACTGAACCTGTGCTCTAGGGCCCATGAGCCACAACTACTGAGCCCACGTGCCACAACTACTGAAGCCCGTGCACCTAGAGCCCATGCTCCACAATAAGAGAAGCCACCACAATGAGAAGCCCACGCACCACAATGAAGAGTAGCCCCCGCTCACCGCAACTAGAGAAAGCCCACACGCAGCAACAAAGACCCAACACAGCCAAAAATAAATAAAACTTTAAAAAAGTACTACTCCAGTGAACACATGAATGATAAGAAAGTAAAACAGCCTTATTGTTGATATGAAAAAAGCTTTAGTGGTTTGGACAGAAGATCAAACTAGCCACAACATTCTTTTAAGCCAAAGCCTAATCCAGACAAAGCAAGGCCATAACTCACTATCTTTAATTCTAGTAAGGTTGACATAGGTGAGGGAGCAGCAGCAGAAGAGTTTCAATCTAGCCAAGGCTGGTTCATGAGGTTTTAGGAAAGAAGCTGCCTGCAAAACGTAAAAGTGCAGCGTGAAGCAGCAAGTGCTGATGTAGATGCTGCAGCAAGTTATACAAAAGATCTAGCTGTGATAACAAAGGTGGCTACACTAAACAACAGATTTTCAGTGTGGAAAAAATACAGCTTTCTATTGGAAGAAGATGCCATCTAGGACTTCCATAGCTAGAGAGGAGAAGTCAGTGCCCATCTTCAAAGGTTCAAAGGACAGGCTGACTCTCGTTAGGGGCTAATGCTGCTGGTGACTCTAAGTTGAAGCCAATGCTCATTCACCATTCCAGAAATCCTAGGGCCCTTAAGACTTATGCTAAGTCTACTCTGCTTGCGCTGTGTTAATGGAACAAAGCCTGGATGACAGCACATCTGTTTACAACATGGTTTACTGAATATTTTAAGCCCACTGTTTGCACCTCCTGCTCAGGAAAAAGATTCCTTTCAAAATATTAGTGCTCATCGACAATGCACCTGGTACGCAAGAACTCTGAAGGAGATGTACAATGAGATTCATGTTGTTTTCAGGCCTGCTAACACAACATCTGTTCTGCAGCCCATGCATCAAGGAGTCATTTGACTTTCAAGTCTTATTATTTAAGAAATACATTTTGTAAGACTATAGCTGCCATAGACAGTGATTCCTCTGATGGTTCTGGGCAAAGTAAACTGAAAACCTTCTGGAAAGGATTCACCATTTTAGATGCCATTAAGGTCATTCGTGATTCACTGGAAGAGGTCAAAATATCAAAATTAACAGGAGCCTAACAGGTTGAGCCTAACCCTCCTGGATGACTTTCATGGGATTAAGACTTCAGTGGAGGAAAAAAAACTGTAGTTGTGGTAGAAGTAGCAAGAGAACCAGAATCAGAAGTAGAACCTGACGATGGGACTGAATTGCCTCAATCTCAAGATAACACTTTAACAGATGAGGAGTTGCCTCTTATGGGAGAGCAAAGAAAGAAGTTTCTTGAGATGGAATCTATTCCTGGTGAAGGTGACATGAAGACTGTTGAAATAACCACAAAGGATTTAGAATATTACATAAATTTAGTTGACAAAGTAGCAGCAGAGTTTGGTAGGATTGACTCTAATTTTGAAAGAAGTTCTATCATGGGTAAAATACTACCAAGCAGCATTGCCTGCTACAGAGAAATCAAGATTCAATCCACATGGCAAACTTCATTGCTGTCTCATTTTAGTAAGCTGCCATAGCGCCTCCCCCACCTACCTTCAGCAACCACCACCCTGATCAGTCAGCAGCTATCAACGTTGAGGCAAGACCCTCACCAGCAAAGATTGCAGCCTGTTGAAGGCTCAGAGGATGCCTAGCATTTTTTAGTAATAAAGTATTTTTTAACTAAGGCATGTACATTGTTTTTCTAGACATAATGCTATTGCATGCTTAGTAGACTATAGTATAGTGTAAACAATACTTTTATATGCACTGGGAAGCCAAAAAATCCACGTGACTCGCTTTATTATGATATGCACTTGATTACGATGGTCTGGAACTGAACCTGCAAAGTCTCTGCGGTATGCCTGTACACAATTATAAACAATAGCATAGTTACAGATGATTATTGAAAAAGAGACTAATAAAAACTTGTTTGGGAGAAGTAGCATTATGAGTGATCACTCCCTCTCCGCTATCTTACTAGATACGAAAATTTTTGTTTAGGGAAAGTGATATTAATTTTATTGTGAAACAATAGTCACTATTTTTCTTTTTAATTATGACAAAGAGAGAAATATGAAATAAATGAACAAACAAGCACACACATTATTAACAAGATCTGGAGCTTGACTTTCCTATCAGAAAGCAAAAAGTACGTTTTTCCTGAGAAACATGGTAGCACCTGAAATCATTTTTAAAATTCTGCTGCTTTTCTATTATAATATCTTTAAATACCAGGAATTGAACTGTACCACACTTACAATTACACTATTCAGCATACCATGAGCACCCATACATTCGATGAATTATGGATTGGTAGATTTTAGAGTTGAGCCCACTTGTGTAAGTTAGGTTTAATAATAAGAAATACCCATGGGAAGAACTCAGGGAAGCATTACAAGCTGATCCAAAATTAAGAATCTACAGCCCTAAATAAATTAATGTGTGTTGATCTTGCCCTCTGACTTTTCAGAAGCTAAAATATTTTGGGAGGGGGACCTTCAAGATGGCAGAGGAGTAAGACGTGGAGATCACCTTCCTCCCCACAAATACATCAAAAATACATCTACACGTGGAACAACTCCTACAGAACAGGTGAACGCTGGCAGAAGACCTCAGACCTCCCAAAAGGCAATAAACTCCCCACATACCTGGGGTAGGCCAAAAGAAAAAAGGAAAAACAGAGACAAAAGAATAGGGACGGGACCTGCACCAGTGGGAGGGAGCTGTGGAGGAGGAAAAGTTTCCACACACTAGGAAGCCCCTTCGCGGGCGAAGACTGCGGGTGGCGGAGTGGGGAAGCTTCAGAGCTGCGGAGGAGAGCGCAGCAACAGGGGTGCGGAGGGCAAAGCGGAGAGATTCCTGCACAGAGGATCGGTGCCGACCGGCACTCACCAGCCATAGAGGCTTGTCTGCTCACCCACCGAGGCAGGTGGGGGCTGAGAGCTAAGGCTCGGGCTTCAGTCGGATCCCAGGGAGACGACTGGGGTTGGCTGCGTGAACATAGCCTGAAGGGGGCTAGTGCACCACAGCCGGAGGGAGTCCTGGAAAAAGTCTGGAGCTGCCTAAATGGCAAGAGGTAGTCCGCCTGCTGATGCAGGGGATGCGGGTTCGTGCCCCGGTCCGGGAGGACCCCACATGCTGCAGAGCGGCTGGGCCCGTGAGCCATGGCCACTGGGCCTGCGTGTGCTGAGCCTGTGCTCTGCAACAGGAGGGGCCGCAACAGTGAGAGGCCCGCGTACAGCAAAAAAAAAAAAAAAAAAAAAAAAAAGGCAAGAGGCCACTGTTTCGGGGTGCGAGAGAAGAGGGGATTCAGAGCACCACCTAAACGAGCTCCAGAAACGGGCGCGAGCCGTGGCTAACAGCGCGGACCCCAGAGATGGGCATGAGACGCTAAGGCTGCTCCTGCAGCCACCAAGAAGCCTGTGTGCAAACACAGGTCACTGTCCACACCCGCCTCCCCTTCCCAACCCCTGGGAGCCTGTGCAGCCCACCACTGCCAGGGTCCCGTGATCCAGGGACAACTTCCCTGGGAGACCACATAGCGCACCCAGGCTGTTGCAACATCACGCCAGCCTCTGCCACCTCAGGCTCACCCCACATTCCAATTGTAACTAGCACACCTCTCCCTCCCCCTGGCCTGAATAAGCAAGAGCCCCCTAATCAGCCACTGCTTTAACCCCCTCCTGTCTGGGTGGTGAACAGATGCCAGAGGGCAACCTACATGCTGAGGTGGGCCAAAATTAAAGCTGAACCCCAAGAGCTGTGCAAACAAAGAGAAAGGGAAACTTCTCCGTGAAGCCTCAGGAGCAGCAGATTAAATCCCCACAATCAAGTTGATGTACCCTGCCTCTCCGGAATACCTGAATAGACAACGAATCATCCCAAAATTGTGGCGGTGGACTTTGGGAGCAACTGTAGACTTGGGGTTTGCTGTCTGTGACTGATTTGTTTCTGATTTTTATGTTTATCTTAGTTTAGTGTTTAGTGCTTGTTATCATTAGTGGATTTGTTTCCTGGTTTGGTTGCTCTCTTTTTTATTTTTATTATTTTCTTTATTTTAATAACTTAAAAAAATATACATGTATATATATTTTTTTCTTTCCTTCTTTCTTTCTTTTTTTCTCCCTTTTATTCTGAGCCATGTGGCTGACAGGGTCTTGGTGCTCCAGCCTGGTGTCAGGCCTGAGCCTCTGAGGTGGGAGAGCTGAGATCAGGACATTGGACCACCAGAGGCCTCCCAGTCCCATGTGATATCAACTGGCAAGAGTTCTCCCACAGATCTCCATCTCAATGCTAAGACCGAGCTCCACCCAACAGCCAGCAAACTCCAGTGCTGGATGCTCCATACCAAACAACTAGCAAGACAGGAACACAACCCCACCCATTAGCAGAAAGGCTGCCTAAAATCATACTAAGTTCACAGAGACCCCAAAACACAACAAATGGACACGGCCCTGCCCTCCAGAAAGACAAAATCCAGCGCCACCCACCAGACCATAGGCACCAGACCCCTCCACAAGCCACTGAACCAACCTCAGCCACTAGGGGCAGACACCAGAACAACAGGAACTATGAACCTGCAGCCTGCGAAAAGGAGACCCCAAACGCAGTAAGATAAACAGAATGAGAAGACAGAGAAATATGCAGCAGATGCAGGAGCAAGGTAAAAACCCATCAGACCAAATAAATGAAGTGGTAATAGGCAGTCTACCTGAAAAAGAATTCAGAGTAATGACAGTAAAGATGATCCCAAATCTTGGTACAGAATGGAGAAAATACAAGAAACGTTTAACAAGCACCTAGAAAAACTAAAGAGCAAACAAACAATAATGAACAGCACAATAAATAAAATTTAAAATTCTCTAGAAGGACTCCATAGCAGAATAACAGGCAGAAGAAGGGATAAGTGACCTGGAAGATAAAATAATGGAAATAACTACCATAGAGCAGAATAAAGAAGAAAGAATGAAAAGAATTGAGGACAGTCTCAGAGACCGCTGGGACAACATTAAAAGCAACAACATTAGAATTATATGCGTCCCAGAAGAAGAAGACGAAAAGAAAGGGCCTGAGAAAATATTTGAAGAGATTATAGTTGAAAATTTCCCTAACATGGGAAAGGAAAGAGTCAATCAAGTCCAGGAAGCATAGAGAGTCCCATACAGGATAAATCCCAGGGGAAACATGCCAAGACACATATTAATCAAACTATCAAAAAATAAATACAAAGAAGAAAATATTAAAAGCAGCAAGGGAAAAGCAACAAATAACATACAAGGGAATCCCCATAAAGGTTAACAGCTGATCTTTCAGCAGAAACTCTGCAAGCCAGAAGGGACTGGCAGGACATGTTCAAAGTGATGAAAGGGAAAACCTACAACCAAGATTACTCTACCCAGCAAGGATCTCATTCAGATTCAATGGAGAAATTAAAACTTTTACAGACAAGCAAAAGCCAAGAGAATTCAGCACTGCCAAACTAGCCTTACAACAAACACTAAAGGAACTTCTCTAGGCAGGAAACACAAGAGAAGGAAAAGACCTACAAAAACAAACCCAAAACAATTAAGAAAATGGTAATAGGAACATACATATCAATAATTACCTTAAATGTAAATGGATTAAATGCTCCAACCAAAAGACACAGACTGGCTGAATGGATACAAAAACAAGACCCGTATATATGCTGTCTACAAGAGACTCACTTCAGACATAGGGACACAAACAGACTGAAAGTGAGGGGATGGAAAAAGATATTCCATGCAAATGGAAATCAAAAGAAAGCTGGAGTAGCAATTCTTGTATCAGAAAATATAGACTTTAAAGACTATTGCAAGAGACAAAGAAGGACATGACATAATGATCAAGGGATCAATCCAAGAAGATAACAATTGTAAATATTTATGCGCCCAACATAGGAGCTCCTCAATACATAAGGCAAATGCTTACAGCCATTAAAGGGGAAATTGACACTAACACAATAAAAGTAGAGGACTTTAACACCCCACTTTCACCAGTGCACAGATGATCCAAAATGAAAATAAATAAGGAAACACAAGGTTTAAAGGACATATTAAAAAAGATGGACTTAATTGATATTCATAGGACATTCCATCCAAAAACAACAGAATACACTTTCTTCTCAAATGTTTATGGAACATTCTCCAGGATAGACCATATCTTGTGTCACAAATCAAGCCTTGGTAAATTTAAGAAAACTGAGATCGTATCAAGTACCTTTTCCGACCACAATGCTATGAGACCAGATATCAATTACAGGAAAAAAACTGTAAAAACTACAAACACATAGAGGCTAAACAATACACTACTAAATAACCAGGAGATCACTGAAGAAAACGAAGTGGAAACCAATAAATAACTAGAAACAAATGACAATGAAAACATGACGACCCAAAGCCTATGGGATGCAGCAAAAGCAGTTCTAAGAGGGAAGTTTATAGCAATACAATCCTACCTCAAGAAACAAGAAACATCTCAAATAAACAACCTAAACTTACACCTAAAGCAATTAGAGAAAGAACAAAAAACCCCCAAAGTTAGCAGAATGAAAGAAATCATAAAGATCAGATCAGAAGTAAATGAAAGAGAAATGAAGGAAACAATAGCAAAGATCAATAAAACTAAAAGCTAGTTCTTTGGGAAGATTAAAAAAAATTAATAAACCATTAGCCAGACTCATCAAGAAAAAAAGGGAGAAGACTCAGATCAACAGAATTAGAAATGAAAAAGGAGAAGCAACAAGTGATACTGCAGAAATATAAAGGATCATGAGAGATTACTACAAGCCACTATATGCCAGTAAAATGGACAACCTGGAAGAAATGGACAAATTCTTAGAAGCACAACCTTCTGAGACTGAATCAGGAAGAAATAGAAAATATAAACAGACCAATCACCAGCACTGAAATTGAAACTCTGATTAAAAATCTTCCAACAAACAAAAGCCCAGGACCAGATGGTTTCACAGGCGAATTCTATCAAACATTTAGAGAAGAGCTAACAACTATCCTTCTCAAAATCTTCCAAAATATACCAGAGGGAGGAACACTCCAAATGTCATTCTATGAGGCCACCATCACCCTGATACCAAATCCAGACAAAGATTTCACAAAAAAAGAAAACTACAGGCCAGTATCATTGATGAACATAGATGCAAAAGTCCTCAACAAAATACTAGCAAAAAGAATCCAAAAGCACAGTAAAAGGATCATACAGCATGATCAAGTGGGGTTTACCCCAGGAATGCAAGGATTCTTCAATATACACAAATCAATCAATGTGATACACCATATTAACAAATTGAAGGATAAAAACCATATGATAATCTCAGTAGATGCAGAAAAGGCTTTTGACAAAATTCAACACCCATTTATGATAAAAACTCTCCAGAAAGGAGGCAGAGAGGGAACCTACCTTAACATAATAAAGTCCATATATGACAAACCCACAGCCAACATCATTCTCAATGGTGAAAAACTGAAACCATTTCCACTAAGATCAGGACCAAGACAAGGTTGCCCACTCTCACCACTATTATTTAACATAGTTTTGGAAGTTTTAGCCATAGAAATCAGAGAAGAAAAGAAATAAAAGGAATCCAAATTGGAAAAGAAGAAGTAAAACTGTCACTGTTTGCAGGTGACATGATACTATACGTAGAGAATCGTAAAGATGCTACCAGAAAACTACTAGAGCTAATCAATGAATTTGGTACAGTAGCAGGATACAAAATTAATGCAGAGATCTCTTGCTTCTTACACATTAAAGATGAATAATCTGAAAGAGAAATTAAGGAAACAATTCCATTTACCACTGCAACAAAAAGAATAAAATACCTAGGAATAAACCAACCTAAGGAGACAAAAGACCTGCATGCAGAAAACTATAAGATACTGATGAGAGAAATTAAAGATGATAAAAACAGATGGAGAGATATACCATGTTCTTTGGTTGGAAGAATCAACACTGTGCAAATGACTATACTACTCAAAGCAATCTACAGATTCAATGCAATCACTAGCAAACTACCAATGGCATTTTTCACAGAACTAGAACAAAAAATTTCACAATTTGTATGGAAACACAAAAGACCCCGAATAGCCAAAGCAATCTTGAGAAAGAAAAATGGAGCTGGAGGAATCAGGCTTCCTGAATTCAGACTATACTACAAAGCTACAGTAATCAAGACAGTATGGTACTGGCACAAAAACAGAAATATAGATCAATGGAACAGGATAGAAAGCCCAGAGATAAACTCACATACATATGGTCCCCTTATCTTTGATAAAGGAGGCAAGAATATACAATGGAGAAAAGACAACCTCTTCAATAGTGGTGGTGGGAAAACTGGACAGCTACGTGTGAAAGCATGAAATTAGAACAATTCCTAACACTATACACAAAAATAAACTCAAAATGAATTAAAGACCTAAATGTAAGGCCAGACACTATAAAACTCTTAGAGGAAAACATAGGCAGAACACTCTATAACATAAATCATAGCAAGACCCTTTTTGACCCACCTCCTAGAGAAATGGAAATAAAAACAAATATAAACAAATGGGACCTAATGAAACTTCAAAGCTTTTGCACAGCAAAGGAAACCATAAGCAAGACGAAAAGACAACCCTCAGAATAGGTGAAAATATTTGCAAATGAAGCAACTGACAAAGGATTAATCTCCAAACTTTACAAACAGCTCATACAGCTCAATATCAAGAAAACAAACAACCCAATGCAAAAATAGGCAGAAGATCTAAATAGACATTTCTCCCAAGAAGATACACAGATTGCCAACAAACACATGAAAGGATGCTCAACATCACTAATCATTAGAGAAATGCAAATCTAAACCACAATGAGGTATCATCTCACACCGGTCAGAATGGCCATCATCAAAAAATCTAGAAATAGTAAATGCTGGAGAGGGTGTGGAGAAAAGGGAACCCTCTTGCACTGTTGGTGGGAATGTAAATTGATACAGCCACTATGGAGAACAGTATGGAGGTTCCCTAAAAAACTAAAAATAGGACTGGCATATGACCTAGCAATCTCACTACTGGGCATATACCCTGAGAAAACCATAATTCAAAAAGAGACAAGTACCACAATGTTCACTGCAGCATTATTTACAATAGCCAGGACATGGAAGCAACCTAAGTGTCCATCAACAGATGAATGGATAAAGAAGATGTGCCAGATATATATAATGGAATATTACTCCGCCATAAAAGGAAACGAAATTGAGTTACTTGTAGTGAGGGGGATGGACCGAGTCTGTCATACAGAGTGAAGTCAGGAAGAGAAAAACAAATACCATATGGTAACACACATATATATGCAATCTAAAAAAATAAGAAAAATGGTTCTAATGAACCTAGGCGCAGGACAGGAATAAAGATGCAGATGTAGAGAATGGACTTGAGGACACAGGGAGGGGTAAGGGTAAGCTGGGATGAAGTGAAAGAGTAGCATTGACATATATACACTACCAAATGTAAAACAGATAGCTATTGGGAAGCAGCTGCATAGCACAGGGAGATCAGCTCGGTGCTTTGTGACCACCTAGAGGGGTGAGATAGGGAGGGTGGGAGGAAGACGCAAGAGGGAGGGCATATGGGGATATATGTATACACTTAGCTGATTCACTTTGTTATACAGCAGAAACTAACACAACACTGTAAAGCAATTATACTCCTATAAAGAGGTTAAAAAGAAAAACTGTTGCGTGATCTCTTTAATACAAGAACTCAAAATGAATGCAACATAATAAGTTAACACTCTTTTAGCTCTTTTGATGTCTATAATCGATTTAGTCAAAAGTAATGTTCAATAGTCAAAGGCTGTATTTATTATGTACAGCTGTTAATTATGCCTATTGACTGAAACTATGCTTTAAAAATGAATTTAAATATAAATGAAACGAGCTATCATAAAGCAACTTTAAAGGAAAAACCCAAAATACTAACAGCAGAAGAAATTTGACTTCTAAAGTTTTAGTCACCTTACAATATGTAATATTAAGCATAAAATCCAGCTAAACTGGCAATAAGTTCCTGAATTAATATTTACAACCCCAAAGCTTATACTATCATTAATCTCCAACTGCATTTCATTAAATGAATCCAGTTAATTGGTGCCTAAAATATATGCAAATTAAATGTGCAGATGAAATGTGAACAGGAATTGCGTAACATTGTACAGTTTGGGCTTGGCAACATTAAAAATTACTTCAATAAATAGAAAGCAAATGGATATAAGCAATTTAAACAAGATGAAAAGATAACTCTCTTCACTGAAATTACTGTATGAGGAAAAAAATGGCATAAACATGCAGAACTGGAGCAGAGGGAAATCCTGAACAGACTTTAGGTTCAATTAGGATAGCTTAAGTAGGTTACACTAGAACCCTTCAGAATTCAGTTGGAGTATCCACTGCTCTCTTTTCCTGTTCTTTATTAAAGAAAAAGAGGAGAAGGTTAAAAATTCTTTATATACCGTTTCAAAACTAATCCCCACTTGCTCACCTGCTGAAATCTTTCTCCGTCTCCAGCTCTTCTTCTCCATGACCAAGACGCAGGAGGTGACGCTCGTCAATGTCTAAAGCCATGATTTTCTCAAACAACTGGTTCAGGGCCTGGAGAATAAAAAAAAAAGAATGATGGAGAATTTTATAGAATCAGTAGGCTCCTTTAAAAGTAACAAAAACTAACAATCAGAAGGATAGAAACGAATGAGCACTGCCCAGTCAGATAAGAATCAAAGTAAAAACACAGAAGGAAACATCTTATATTAAGGCCATTTATAATTTAAACAAAACAGTATTTTTATTGATTTCTGATATTGCTACATACATATACTTGGTCAAATTAGTAACTGGAAATCATAAAAACCATCTATCCATTACATCTCTGATAATTTATGAAAAGAGAAGGCTTTGGCTCAGTATATATTTCTCTCAAGTAGTAAAAATTAGTAAAATAATTAACAATCACATTAAGTTCCATTTTATTTAACAGAATTTCCATGAGTTGCAGAAAACTGAAAAGTTTTTGTGGTTGGAGAAGTCCTCTTAGGAGATGTGTGGGTAGAATACTTCAAAAGGATCACAGAGAGGAAAGGTAAAGTGCAACATTCAAATCTTAGACTGAAAGTCTAAATTAGCTCTCTATACAATAAGAAGCAGAGCACTCATTGCAAACTGTTCTGATGAAAGCCATTTACCTATGAAATGTTCGTATTTGGGGCTCCCTGAAATCCTAGTATTTACTATCTGAACATCTGCAGTTATAAGGTTTTGCAGAAAGGCAAAAGTTTCATTGCAAGGAAAGATATGCTAATAAAATGACATTTAAAAATTAGCCCCCACTCAAATATTTCTCCCAATTTACCACTAGTTTAACCCCGCCCATGAGGTCAGCATCCAGTCTTGTAAACATCCAGGCTACGTAAGGTATACAGATATCCTTTGCTATCAAAATTCTAGCAATTAGAGCTCAGAAACTGATGAGATAAACATAAATCTTCAGGAAAAAAATTCACACTATCTAAACTCTTGGTATTTTCCATCTAAAACTTGAGATGCAATAGATCAGACCACATGGCATTACTCACTGTCCAAACCTTTCCTATCCAAACTCACGGACCACATAGATTTAGGGGACAAAAAATACTAGCACATTGCAATCTCAGAAAAAACTGCAAGATTTCATCGTGAATGAAAGTGATGTTGGAGAACTGCTAGAATTATAGATGGGAACCAAGATCTGGTAAACAAAACAGTTGTGAAATATCAACAACTTGCGTTTAAGAGGATGGTCTGATTATCAAAGGAGCAAAGAAATCTTTGGCTATTTTTGCAAAATAACCTTCTCTATAATTGTGCTACACAAGACAGTCATAAGTAGAGGATACTATAGAAAGTCATTATCAAGTTATGACAAAATTTACTAAAAAATATTATGTTAAAACAACACTGAATAATTCCTTATTCATTCTAAGTATCTGCAAATAGGTAACATTATTATAGACTGAATTTTATTAAATAGAAGAAAAAAGTCTTTACACAGTTTGTTTCTATTATCAAAATAAAGTCTTAACCCTCTCTTGTGCACAATTTTAGTACACCAGGCCAGTTACTTATAAACTTTAAAGAAATAAAAACATAAGTGAATGAATTGGATAGTATTAATTTTAAAATCCTGAGATTAAGTTGATGAATAACCGTAAATAACATTTAGCATTCTAAAAACTCAGTGTTTCTCTGTAGACCAACTTTTTTAAAGAATTGGTCAACTGAAATCACTATTGTTAATACGTATTCAGAGAAAACAAGTACCTTTGGAGATTTAGACTACCATGTGAGTTTCTTTCTTTTTTTTTTTTTACCATGTGAGTTTCATAACATGTTTCAGAATGTTCTGAGAGCTAGCTCCCTGTCACATTTTACATTAGAGTTAATATCACTTGTTCTTTTTCGTTTCTATGGTAGTGACAGCTTCAGAATAATTACCTCAGCACACATACAGATGTAAAGACCATTTTTCATCCATTATTTACAAGAAAGGAGTTTGTTTTCCTTGTTTTAGCTATTTATAAATGCCTTATGTATTGGACCTGCAACCTAAAATTGTCCTTCCATGTAATATACATATTCATATGCATATTTTATAAGGATTTAAAATTTAATCCAGTATTAACATGATCTGGATTTAGTCTTTTAGGAATATCCATTCTACTAGTAGAAAAATACTACTAGTAAGGGGTAATGCTTTTGATCTCAAAGTAAAAGGTCTGGCTTAGCATGGATGATAGGAGAAAAAGGCAATTACCACATATCCAAATATTCTTCTCAGCTTTTCCACATTTGGACTGCCTCTATTCGAAATAAAAGATTGTTTTCATATTTTTCTCAATATGGTCTGGTCATGACCAGAGATAATCCAAGATTAACTCAATAACAAACACTATGCTCATCAGCCTTTCCTGGTACTCTGTGAGCCCATAATCAGGTTATCATATAAGCAGAAATCTCCACTGTGCTTTCATGCATCTCCCACTCCATACATGCATGTCCACTTCATACATGCATGTATGGAGTGCATGCATGCACACGCACATACACACTCTCTCTTTTACCTGATTGGAATGAGTAACAATCAGAGTCCTCTGCTCTGGGAAATTGTGGTAGATGTTGGATATGATTTGGACTGCCACATCTGTTTTTCCTGTACCTGGTGGGCCCACAACCTAAAAAGCAGATGAACACATAGCAAAATACTAAGTTATCACATAGTTAGAAAATGGAGATTTTAAAACTGAAAGATAAAATAAATTTAAAAATTCACTGGGTAAGTTCAATGCAGAATGGACAAGACAGAGTTAGTGAACTTGAAGACAAATCAATAGAAATCACCCAACCTGAACAACAAGCAGAAAAAAAAAGATTAAAAAAATAATACACACAGCCTTGTGAATCTATGAGGCAATATTAAAAGGTATAACATATCTTTCTAATCCTAGAAAGAAGGGGAAAGGCGTGCAGTGTAGAAAAAGTATTTAAAGAAATAATGGCTGAAAATTTCCCAAATCTGGCAAAAGACATAAATCGCAGATTCAAGAAGCTCATTTAACCATAAACAGAATAATCCCAAAGAAATCTAAGGCCAGACACATAATAATTAAATGGTTGGAATCTAAAGACAGAGAAAAAAAATCTTAATAGCAACCAGAGAAAAATGATATATTACATATAGCAAAAAGATATTTCAAATGACTGTGGACTTCTCATCAGAACATGGAAGCCAAAAGGAAGTGGAATAACATTTTTAAAGTGCTGAAAGGAGAAAACTATCAATGCAATATTCTTTGTCCAGTGAAAATATCTTTAAAGAATGAAGATGAATTAGAGACATTCTCATATGAAGGAAAATAAAGGTAATTCATTGCTAGCTGATCTGCTCTTAAAACTGGTAAAAGGGGGCTTCGCTGGTGGTGCAGTGGTTGAGAGTCCGCCTGCCGATGCAGGAGACACGGGTTCGTGCCCCAGTCTGGGAGGATCCCACATGCCACGGAGCGGCTGGGCCCGTAAGCCATGGCTGCTAAGCCTGCGCGTCCGGAGCCTGCGCGTCCCGTGCTCCGCAACGGGAGAAGCCACAACAGTGAGAGGCCCGCCTATCCCCCCCACCAAAAAAAACCCAACAAAAAGAAAACTGGTAAAAGAAATCCTCAGACAAAGGAAATGATACCAGAGGATACTTGAGATATCAGGAATAAAGGATAAATGGTAAATATAACAGACTATTCTTCTCCTCTGGAGTTCTTTAAAATATGTTTGATGTCTGCAAGAAAAAGTTCTAATATTGCCTGATGGTATTTTCAGTGTATTTACAGGTAAAACATATGACAACTACAACATAAAAGGGGAAGGTAAAGGGACCTATACAGAAGCAAGAATCCTCCAATCAATTTAAGAGACAGAATACTGATTCTAAGTAGGCTGTGAAAGAGTAAGTATGTATATTGTAATTCTCTAGAGCAGCCATTAAGAAAAACCTATACAAGAGATATAATAAAAGAACAAAATAGATAAATATAAATGAAACACTAAAAAATATCCAAATAACTCAGAAGAAGGCAGGAAAAGGGAAACAGGAACACACAAAAAAGGGAACAAACATAAAACAAATAATGAAATGGTAGGCCTAAACCCAAACACATTAATAAGTACATTAAACGTAAATGGACTGAACACACCAATTAAAAGCAGAGACTTGTCAGAATGGAGGGAAAAAACCACACACCAACTATATGCTGTCTACAAGGAACTCACTTCAAATATAATAGGTAGGTTAGAAGTAAACTGATGGAAAAAGATATATCATGTAAACACTAATCAAAAGAAAGCTGTGGTGGCTATATTAATATCAAAGTAAACTTTAGAGTAAAGAAAGTTACCAGTGATAAAGACAGACATTATACATGACAAAAGTGTCAATTCACCAAGAAGACGCAACAACCCTGAAAGTGTATGTACATATCCATAAAGCTTTAAAATACACGAAGCAAAAATGGACAGAACTGAAAGGAGAAACAAATTCACAATTATAGTTGGAGACTTCAATACTCCTCTCTCAGTCAGCAACAGCAATAGTACATGGAATACCAGCAGGCATAGACAAGTACTGAATAACAGCATCAACCAAATGGATCTCATTGACATAAACAGGACACTCCACCCAAGACAACAGAACACACATTCTTTTCAAGTGCACACAGAATATTCACCAATAAATCATATCCTGGGCCATAAAACAAACCTTAATAAATTAAAAAAATTGAAATCATAGAAAGTATGTTCTCTGACCATAATGGACTTAGACCAGAAATCAGTAAAAACCTTCAAATACTTGGAAATTAAACACATTTCTAAAGCACTGTCAACAGACTTTTTCTGTACACGGCCAGCAAGTAAACATTTTACTCTTTGTGGCCCATACCGTCTCTGCTGCAAGTATTTAAACTCTGCTGTGGTGGCACAAAAATGGCTATAGGCAATACATAAATGAATGGCCACAGCGAGGTTCTAACAAAACTTTATTTATGAACATTGAAATGAGTAGCGTCCATACACATAAGATGCCACAATTACTTATAAACACTTAATTCAGTTGGGTTTTGGGGCTTAAAACAGAACACATGCTGAAAATCTGACACTTCTAGTCTGAATCCATTTAAGAACTTGTAGAACAGTAACTATCTTACCATAGTTAGCCCAGGCTGCATTCCAGCACGGATGGCCTCTATCTGTGTATGAGTGAACTGAATAGTATTCCTTCAAATAAGAGTTGATAAGAAGTTCGTTAAAAATAATGATGGATGACATTAGTGAGAATTTAGACAACAAAGACCAGAGGCCTGAACATCTGCTCTATATTTGCCCCGTGTTTCCCAATTTCTTCCTCCCAATCCAGCCCTTTCTGTGGGTTTGTGTGCAGTAAAAAGTACATAAAATAAGATATACCCTCTTAACAAATTTTAAATGTACAGTACAGTGTTGTTAACTATAAGCACAATGTTGCACAGCAGATCTCAAGAACTTTACATCCTACATGACTGGCCCAATCTCTTCTGAATGACCCTCTTTACCTCCGCCCCTCCACAGACCAATTAAAACTGAATGAATTTTGCGGAAAGAAAAGACTACAGTTATTTTCCAATATGTTTAGCCTAGCCCAGATCTTAACAAGAGTGTCAAAATTCTAGTTCCAAATCTAACACCAAATACAATGCCACTTTATTAGTCATGGCATACAAGCACAAGGGTAGCTGCTAAATGCAACACATGGTCATGAAGTAAGAACCTTGTGCTCACATTAAGGTAGACTGTTAATATTTATTTCTCATAGTACCTGAAAATGTTTCTTTTTGAAATATTACTACAGAATGGCCAAAAATATTACTACAAATGGCCAAAACTAACAGAAGAGAAGTAAACAGGGTCCAGAAACAGAAGTTTCTAAATAATTTTTAAAATCAGAAAAATTTTTAAATATTACTAATCCACTTGAAATAGCAAACTATTATTCATTATTACAATTAGCAGAAATAGTGAAATTACCGTTTGGGCTGGTTGTAAGGATAAGGACCTCTATTAGGAATAACATGAGGTTCAACAATTAAGGTTTTTGCCTCTTCAGTGTCTTCATCTTCCTTCTCTGCATCTTTCCTTTTCTTCCCCTTTCCATTTCTTACTGGAAAAGTTATCCTACAAGACCAAAACCTTGTTCATTTCTACAATTAACAACAATTTACCAAGCACCTGTCTTGTGCATGACATTGTATAGAGGATAATCAGATGAGTAAGAAACATTTATAGTTTAAAGGAACTTACTATCTGCATATAAATTTTGAAAAAAGTATATTTAAAAGCATTAAAATGCAGTTAAGGGTGTTTAGATTAAGAAAAAAGTCATCTGATTAAAGGAGAATCAAAGAAGAAACATTTATTTATATTTTTATTTTGTTTTTTTAGGGGAAATAACTATTTTTTAAATTGGGGTAATATTCACATAATATAAAATTTACCATTTTAAAGGTTCAATTCAATGGGTTTTATACAATGTTGTATAGTCATCACTACTCTCTAAGGCCAGAATATTTTAATCAGTCCAAAGGAAAACCCATGCAATTAAGTAGTCACTCTGTATTCCAACCTAAACCCAGCCTCTGGCAATCAGTCTGTCTTTATACTGTCCTATTCTGGACATTTCATGTAAATGGAATCATACAATATTTGTTTTCTTCTGTCTGGCTTCTTTCACTTAGCATGTTTACAAAAGAAAATTTATATGCCTGCGGCACATGCACTGTAAAGTGCCTTATACACTGTCCTTCATTTAATCAGAAAAGGCTTTATGGGAAAGGTGGCATCTAAAATGAATTTCAATAGACATTCTAGGAAGAAAGAAGTAGCCAGTTCTGCTGAAGTGTAGGATACAATAGAGTAAAATAAGGGCTAGAGAGAAAGGCTGGAGCCTTGTTCTGACACCTTTGGAATATCAAGCCTTTAAGGCAGAAGTTCTTAGCCTGGGGTCAGGGATACCTCAGCAGGCAACTTCCCATAGGTACCTGAGGAAGTCGATGAATACCCTAAAATTAAACTGTTAGACAATGGAATGACTCTAGCAGTAAGGCATGTAATGGGTTTAAGCAAGGAGACAGAGGGAGCAAAGACATTGCCATTATAAAGACTGAAGTGTTGGGCTTCCCTGGTGGCTCAGTGGTTGAGAGTCCGCCTGCCGATGCAGGGGACACGGGTTCGTGCCCCGGTCCAGGAGGATCCCACATGCCGCGGAGCGGCTGGGCCCGTGAGCCATGGCTGCTGAGCCTGCGCGTCCGGAGCCTGTGCTCCGCAACGGGAGAGGCCACAACGGTGAGAGGCCCGCGTATCGCAAAAACAAAAAAAAAAACAAAAAAACACTGCTGAGATTTCAAGATGATTTTGCCATTAACAAGATGAGGAAAGTACAGAGGAAGACTAGGTTTGGGAGTTATAAAGCATACATGCTTTTAATATGCAGAATTATTATATTTATATATAACAGTTAATTAAAAACATTCTAATTTGCAACTAAGAAAGTAATTAAGTCCTCTGCTACCACCAAGGTATACTTAGTGCTTCACCACTAATCCATATGACGGAATTCATGAAGCAATCAGCACTTCAGGTACTTTGTTCTTTTTCTACTCAAATTAAACCAAAGCTCCTTTAACTTTGCGTATAACTATATTATGAATATTTAAAATCTGTAAAAGCAATCAGGGTTAAAAGAAAAAAAGAGAATTTTTTCCTAAAACAAAAGAAAGTTCAAAATCACATGGCTATGTGTATTAATTAGCACATATTTCTTCAGTCAAATGCTACAGCTACGTTTATATAGTACTCTTCAGACAAAAAGCATTTATTGAACCCTTGTAAGACATGAGGCTACTTTTACTGTGGTCTTAAAATAGCTACTACACAAGGAATTAGAGATAAATTTATCCCAGTGATTATACGGTGAGGGTAAAGACTACCCAAACATAATCCAGATATGATACTCAAAACCTACTTTAGCTACAGTCCTGATGGCCTAACTCAGACTGACTACAGAAAGCTTAAAAGGAGTATATCCAGTTTTGACTTTACCTGAAAGGGGGTATCTGTAGAGCTGGGTCATCCACAGTTACTTTAACATTATGACCAGGAAAGCTGGTTTTTAAATGCTCAATGGAGAAAAATGTATCATTGAAATCAAGGGTGGCGATCTGATTGGGCATTTTGGAATAATGTGCACTACTTGGATCCCCATAACCTAAAATGATGTCATGCAGCCAGTCAGGTACCACACAATCAGTATTCATCAGGTTCCGAATAGTCTCCAGCACAGCCTGTCAGTAAGAGGACAAAAACGGATTTTGTGAAGAAGACATCTCAAACATTTGCACTTCAATGGAATGCCGAGCTGGCTGCACTAACCAGAATTCCTGAGTGTTTCAGGGCAAGAAGCTATTTTCTGCTGACAGGTGCTTGGCTAGACTGAATCAACAGCTATATTTTCAGCTGATACCATACACTGAGTTAAACAAAAGACCAAACTCAGCAAGAACAGTTTATCCATTAGTAGTTCATTTAGACAGAATGTCATAGACGAGTTTACCACTTGACTTCTGTTGAGCAGGATGAAAATCTGATCAGGTCTACACATTATAGACCTGATGTGGTCTATAATTATAGCCCATTATAGAACAAACCCTTAAAAAAATGCTTCCTCTTAGAAATTACTGGAGTTTTCTCCTCTTTATAGCCCATAGTTCCTCAATGCTAAGACCACATACAACCAGAGGCACTTAATGTATGACTCGATTGTGAAACATATGGTTTAGAAATACTAAAATTAATTGTTAGAAAAAAGAAATAAAATATAAAGTGAACGATGATAAAAATGAAACGTCAAAATTTCAGAATGAAAGAATTAGAACTACAATGAAAGGTCATTATAGCAGTTAATATATACATTGTCAAGAGTAATTGCTAAAAGTTAAGGCAAATTCTTAAGCTTTCCAAAAATTATTTCAACAAAGTGATCTATGCCACATATGGAAATCAGAAGGCTAGGCTATTAATTTCAAAGAATAAAATAACCAAACCAGACATTTTTATATCATAAATGCTACACATCTAACAAGATAATAAAATAACAGGATAGTGATGCTAATCACACTTATATTGCCTTATTTTATTTTCTTGCACTTACCTCTACCTAAAATTCTCTTATTCATAAGAGAACTGGTTACTTGTTTATCATTTGTCTAATCCCCATCAGAATACAATTTCCAATGAGAGCAGGGATCTAGAACAGCTTAAATATGGGGTAGGTAAATGGATAGATGGACAGATAAATGAGTATGTTCACATAATGGAGCCCCCAGATGAGGGCTCTACTCCCTAAGGTAATTACAATTCTAGTAGGGAGATAAAATATGTCTTTCCCAATGATACAAAGCAGCAGAAAGTGGCAAATAGTAAAGAATATTACAAAATACAATAGGAAAACAGTTCAAAGTGAGTGAGAAATGGATGTAGTGGAGACTTTTGATATTAGGAAAGGTTTCAAGCAGGACAGTGGCATTTCAATTTAGTTCAAGGAAAAGATTTGTGGAAAAGCTTATTTCACCATTAATGGATAGTCACAGAAATGTTTTGAGAAACAGTGAAATGATCAGGAGAAGTGAATGTAAAACAGGTGACTGACTATGAGGACAATAAGAGCAGAGACAGAGGAGGCTATTTAATGCAACTACTTAGGCAAGAGGTAGAGTATCCAGGCTAGGACAGGATACTGAAAGAGAGAAGGAAATAGATGAGGGATGTTGCCCAGCTATATAGTGAAACACCAAAGATACCAAAAGAGTGTTCTTCCTTTTCCCAACATAGGCAAGTTAATCATTCCCTCTCTTCCTTGAATCAGAAACTGAATGCCTCTTTTGAACTTCCATGCATCCTTCTTATGACTTCTAACCTTTCACAACAGTTACCCGTTTATATTTCTAACTTCTCTTATTAGTAGTCTAGGCTCCCTAAAGGTATAAGCTGTGTCTTACTCATCTTTATTAGCCCCATATAACTTATCACAATACTAAACACACAACAGACATTAAATAAAATGGTGAAAGAAATGAATATAAGAAAGAAACTATTTTTCTTTTAGTAAACTAACTGAAATTCACTCATTACTGAGCAATAAAACAGAGACAGACCAAACAGAGGCCCTGCCCGCACAAGTTTGCATTCTAATGCTAGAGAATTAACAAATATAAAGTCCTTCTAAAGTCAGATAACTAACAAATATATAATCATCAGGTATAATAAAAGCTGTGAGGAAAAATAAAGATAATTGGATAAGGAAGGATGAGAAAGGGAAATGCTACTTTAGATAAGGTTGTCAGAGAGGACTTCTCTTAGGAGGTGACATTTAAACAGAGCTGCCCATGTAAAGTGAAAGGAAAAACCATGTAGATACCTGGGAGAAGACTGTCTAGGTAAGCGGAAATACCATGTACAGAAGCCTGCATTATTAAAGAGGAGCAAAAGGGTCAGTGTGACTGGCATGGAGTGAATAAGGAAAAAGTGTTAGAAAATGGTGTTGGAGAGGCAGCCAGAGGACAGATAATAATGGGACTTTTGGATTACAGTAACAACTTTCTACTGTGATGGGAGACCACTAAAGGGTGTGAACAGGGGTACCAAGGTATAATTCACATTCAGTCACTATGTGGAGAATAATATAAGGGGAGGAGCAGTCAAGTAGAGAAGCAGACATGTGAGAGATGAAGGTGTCTTGCACATGGCATCAGTGGAGGTGGTGAGGTAATTAGACTGATTGATGGATTGGATGTGGAGTGTGAGATAGAAAATAAATTCCTTTGTATATGAGATTTTCTTTTTTTAAAAATGGTAATAAAGTGATAATGTATAAGAAGCACTGTTTTGGGGGAGAGAGAAAAGAAAGGCATTTGTGCAAAAGCTAGTGTTATCAAATGCTAGAACTGCTCAATGTTTAAGTTTTATAGTATAATTTCAAATAATACTTTCAAATTCTTCCTTACTAAAACTCCTTTTCTCTCCATAAAGTTATTATAAAGGTAAAACTCTCTAGCCCCCAAACTTCCCTTTTCCCACTAATGAGTAAAGTATAAATACAAAATATCACAGAGTAATTTAGAACTCTGAGGTTCCACATCTGTACTCTTAAAGTAATTTGAAAATACACCTACATTTGATTTAAAAAAGAAGTCTCAGTAAACAAACAAGCAGTTTTCTTCATCTCAGACTGAAGCATAAACTGAGTATCTAATATACAAAAAGCAAGAAGGGAGGCTGGTTTTTAAAATAACACCTGGATTAATTTATATTTTAAGTTTCCAAACTCATCAAAAGACAAAGTAAGATTTAGCAAATAAATTTACTTAAGTTTTTATATTTAATCTATATGTTAAGAATTTAAGAGATTTGTTTAGAATCTAAACAAAAGCAGTGATCGTTATTTTAACACATCTTTTTTAACATAGGATCTACATATTTATGTCTTAAAAGTTATTCAAATTATGAAATACTACTTTTAGTTTATAGCCCCCAAATTACCTTAAAGTTATTTTCCTTCGGTTTTCTCCTCATTATTATATTGAAAGTTTCATACACATCTTCTGCTCCATTTTGTATCGTATTGGTCATATCTTGTTGATACTGGTTTGGATCCAAAAACACTCTAAATGTCCTTGATTCTCCTCTAAGATTGGGTCTGGGTTCAGGTCCTAGACATTTTTTTAAAGTTTATTAAATGAAATATATACTTTTCAAATATCATAGTAAGTTAGCAAAACTCCTTTTCTAGAAATGATGAATAAAGTGTCCAGATTTAACTCCAGCAATTCCCCCAACTAGAATGCCTTCCACTCATCCATTTTGAGTTCCAAGCTGAAAATATTTTCTCCTTTCTCTAAACTGTCACTATTTCTTCCCAGAACAGTCATGTGACGTTTATGGTGCAATGCCATGAATTGCAATTATTTGTGTATGCCCTCAACTAGAATAGGATCCTTAGAGGTCAAAGAACTTTACTTGTGTCAGTTACTCATAGCTCCTCCTATCATCATACATATAGTAGGTACTCGGCTGATTACTCTTTTTGTCCTTCCATATTCCATGTGTAACATCACTAGTATAACAGGAAATTTCATATACTAGTGGCTGAAAGCTCAGACGCTTTTTCTTGCCCCTTTGCCCTCTCTCCTTTCTTTTTGCCTTAGACCTCCAACTCTGGTCCCAGGACGTGGCCTTATGTTTATTCTACCCGTCCTCCATTCTCTTTTCCTTTTTCTTTTATTCTAGTGATAAGAGTAGCCTAATTTTCAGCCCCTTAGCAATGATTCAATCTTGAAATCACAGGTAGTAGAAGCTGATTCAAGTTCTGACAGAAGTTTCATAAACAAATTGTAAAATAAGCACTGGACATAGATGCAGTTATAATTTAATAGTATTATCAAAACAGTCAGGACAACAAAAGAAAGAATTTCAAAAAACAATCAGTTAAGTCTAAGAAATCAAACTGCGTTTCTAAATAGGGTAATGCTGGCATCTTGGGCAGGACAGTCCCTTCTAGAAGACGGTTCTGCTAAGGTACTCAACATCCCAGACCCCCATCCATCAAACACCAAGAGCTCACCATCCCCTTCCTCTACCCCAGTCATATGACATACCACCATGTATTTTGAAACACAGGGTAGTGCTGTTTCCATCTGAGAACCACTGCTCTCATGAATCAAATCAGTAAAACTTAAAAAGGAAAAATGAGAAAAATATATCACTGAACAACTATAAGAGGTGTTTAGAGGTTTTTAAAAGCAATATTGTAAAGTATCATATAAGGAAGAATTTTAAATATTGGCAATTCCAAAAGATCCGGTCCAATATCTAAAACAGAAGTTTAGAAACCATATTATTTATTTCTAAAACTGGGTGGTAGGTACCCTACACACTTTTATATATAATTCTTTGTGTTGACTTAGTATATAAAACAAATTAAAAAAATCACCTAGGACACAAAAAGGAAAAACGGCAAAGACATTTATCATTACGTATACACACTCTTTCAAACATGCATATCACCATACCGTCTTCAATGACACGCCCTTTATCGTCCAGCATGCCCTGGACCTCACAGCCTCTGACATAAACCAGGCCAACCTGCTCAACAAAAGGTCTCCTCCGGTCAAACTTGGTACCATAAGGTTTTGTGGGACGTACAGTAATTAAAAAGCATACATCATGCTTCCGAAGTCCTAGTAAAACACAAAAGACATTTCCACTTATTAGAATGACATTGCTTTGTCTCCTGTTGGCAAATTCTCATCCTCTTATCTTTTGAAAAGGTATAAAAAGCATTTAAAATATCAGAGGTGATCAATGATTATACGTGCTTTGTAACACAATTATGGGTTTTCCTATAACCTTCAATACTCAATGTCTGACAGCAATAATTAAATAAAAATTTCTCTTTATATTAAAATTAGAAACTTTTATGCTGTATATACATTACTGAATAAGTCCTCCAGATCATGCTACAGCTCCAAAACTGGATGCTTGTCATCATTCTTATTTATAACATTCTTAATAAGTAACCAAAAATATGGTTGGCATGTAATCCATCTATATCATATTTAGCAGGTTTCAAACATCAGTTTAAATTGTCCATCAGTGTCATTTCAACAACAGTCTAATTGTATTGCACCAGAAGAGGTCAAGTCTAGAATAATTCATCAAGGCACAAAAGCACTGTTTATAGATAGCATCTTGAGAAGGCAGCTGAATATATATATTGCTTCAGTTGGCAAATGCTGAAATTTTTATAAGCAAATGCCAAGAAATAGGAGACTTGTGCCAAAGTCTGTAGTTTCTCAGTCATTGCTCAAATTATGGATTCAACTGGATTCCCAGCTCTATTAAAAATACACACTGGAAGACAAGGGACACAAAATTAGACCACACAGCATATAATGTTACACCACTTAATCTTCATTTTTTTCTTTAGTTTTATTTATTTATTTATTTTTGGCTGTGTTGTGTCTTCGTTGCTGTGCACGGGTTTTCTCTAGTTGCAGTGAGCGGGGGGCTACTCTTTGTTGCAGGCTTCTAATTGTGGTGGCCTCTCTCTGTTGCAGAGCACGGGCTCTAGGCACACGGGCTTCAGCAGTTGTGGCACGCGGGCTCAGTAGTTGTGGTTCACAGGCTGTAGAGCGCAGGCTCAGTAGTTGTGGTGCACCAGCTTAGGTGCTCCACAGCATGTGGGATCTTCCTGGACCAGGGCTGGAACCCGTGTCCCCTGCATTGGCAGGTGGATTCTTAACCTCTGTGCCACCAGGCAAGTCCCCCAAGTCACTTCTGTTAGTCATTGTATAGTATAAATGCAAATTTAAACAGTCTGCTTGCTCATAACCTTGGTAATAAGAGATACAACTAAATCAAATCAGCCATGTAAGTGCGTGGCTAATAGTATTAATTAGCACCATTCTGGTTTGTTTCAATATGGAATAGGGTTTAAGTGTGCTAGAAATAGTAACTGATTCACAATTATGACTTCATTGTTTATTTCCCAACAAATTCTATGCGAAGAAGCAGGAGAACAATGAAAACTAAGGGGAAATGATCTACTATGTGAGTTGTACCACCTATATGACTTCTGATCTGCACAACTCATTAAAACTTCCCAGTCTCAGAGCCAAAGAAGTGGCCCTGAGAAGTAATTTAATCCTTACCAATGTTACCTTTTGGCATCACAGAGGGACGTCTTACATCCATGTTAAAAATACCTGTATTACAATAAGCTGAACTCTCCTTTCAACCGTTTGCATTTACTCCTGGCTGTGCCTTCTAGGGCAGGATCCAACATTTCAGTTTCACTAATTCTGTTTCCTTAATTTTAAATGGGGTAATGGAGAAGATAAGGGCCTGAGCTTCACACCTTCCTGAAGGGACAACAATGTTTTACAGCATTTAGTTTAAATTCTTCAAAAATTTTCTGTTTTTACAGGACAGTGTTCATTGCTATTGACAGAACCTCCCTCTCATTTTTTACTTGGTTGCTCTATCTGGAATCAATAAAGGGCCTGCATTTTGGCTTTGGCCTCCCAGAAAACACTCTTCTCCCCACCATGCCCCAGATGAATTGCTTGTCCCACAATACCCTATTGTTCCCTATCTTGCCCATCAAAATTTACCCATTCTATTTCTCATCTACCAGAGGCCTATGTTTAAAAAAACAAAAAAGACTATTTGGTGGCCTTCTGACTACCAGTCTCCAAAGTAATGGAGGTAAGAGACTCGTAAGGGGTTTGGGATAACAAATCCTTTTTTTTCCTTAACACTATAATGCAGGCTTGTCATATGTCATCTATACATTTCTACAAAGGGTCTTTTTTTTCCTTCAAGTTTTACTTCTAGCCATCACTGCTTCTAGGGGTGGCCAATAAGTTATTTCAGTTCATTACCCACTATGTAAAACAGTGTTTATTTTAATACCTCCTTAAGCTCCAAGGGGCGATAAATGTAAAACCTTCTTCAGCAACTGAATGACTTTCTCACAATTCAGCAATAATAAGGGTACCTATTATTCTAGATGTGTAATGCACCAGATTTGAACAATTTTGAAGGATACAAGAGCCAAAAAAACAATCGGTCACAAACTATACCAACTATGGTGGCCATTTGTTAAACATTTGGCCAGCTTTGTTGCTGGCTTCCTTCAGAATTATTTGATAAATATATCATACAGACCCTATGGTTATAAACAGCTATATTGAGAGCAATAATTTCTGAAAACTGATCCATTAAGGGACTATCCCTTTCCTTCTGGCATGCCAAGAAGGTAGAAGGAGATAAAACCTACCAGCTCCTGTTTCTCATAATGGGACAGCTAGAGCACTCATAGACAGCTGGGAGAAAAATACAAAAGTGCCAATTAAAAATCAGTTTACATGCCATTTCTGGCACAGGTGGGTGGTATTGATGTTTTAACTCCATTTGACTTAGTAACTTAGAACATATCTGTCTCTATATAAAATTGTGGCATAGAACTCCCATCCCTAAAATCTTGCTTAGTAAAGAATAGGGAAAATAACTTCCCTGCAATTATTATTTATCCTCGAATACATTTGATTTCACTGATTTTTTTTATCTGACTTCTTCTCTTTGGTACAAATTGTATGCATCCCTATTCACTTTACTTTGACTGCTTTTATCTCTTAAAAATACCAATTTTCCTTACTTGCTTTGCATGTGTGCAAGTTATATGTGGGTTTCCCCCCTTTCTTTAGTGAACACAAATATTTTATTCTTTTTATAGTGATCCTATAAATTCATAAACATTATCTTCCTAAATTTTATGATTTAAAATGCTCTCCTCTCAGCTCTGCCAACTGCAATTTTCACAACACTGACATACGTGCTATTTTATGCTTTTTATTAGAGTATGAAGGTATTTAATTATTCTTGTATGATCTTTGGTATTTTTACTAGTAGTAACTATAAATCAATTGCCATTCTTTAAAACAAATTTTAAAGATAAAATTTAATAAATTTAAAAGGGCAATATCTGGTGAATGTGCTTTGCTAATGCTCTAAGTAAAAGTCTATAAATTGTAACAGCAAAAGGTGACCACTTCTTGAAAGGCAAAGTTACCTTCCCACTCATCTCTGATGTGGTCTCTGACGTTCAGATGGATGCTGACATCTGCGCGAACCCGGGTTGGCCAGTTCTCGCCTATGCTGGGTTTGGCAACCTCCACCACGGTGAACGCCACGATGGGCTGGGCCATTCGCGCCCAGCCACCGAATACCACCCCGCCATACTCAGACTGCCTGGAAACCAGAAGCAGAAGACTGGTTACCCAAGCAAAGATCAACTTTTGCTCAACTTTGGACAAGTTAAACTAGTAACTAAGAATACATGGTTAGCTAGTATTTAAGCCCTAACATTAGTAACTCTTATTTCTAAACTAAAAAAACCCCCTAAGTCTCAATATTTAGGAAGTATATATGGTAGGATGAAACAGGCAAACATGGCCCACAAAAGAAAGGGAAGTAGAGGAATGTCCCCCACATTCCCAGAAAAACATATAACTCTATGTACGTAAGAGATGAGCCATTTTGTCGAAGAATGAAATAATCCAGCACATTCAGTTTTATTTTATATTCTTACCCTCTTCCCCTCTTCATCAGGATAGCCGCAACTGTTTACATTTTATCTTATGTATTATAAATACTTCTATAAGTTGCTTCAAAAATCTTTTAGAACAAGCTAGACCTTAAGAAATTAAAAACAAGCAAATGACAATATCTATGCAAATGCTTTCTTTAGGGCACAATATATAAAACACTGAAAAGACACTGCTACGGATGGCAGTGTGGGGAATCATCAAGCTAGTTGTAATAACCAGAACCACTAACAAGCAAATATTCACTCTTTCTTCTTATATTGGCGCTTTAGCTTTTACATTGAATAGTGTATTGGGGAAATCTGTAATACAAAAACTGCAGCAACACTCCAAAATTGGAAAGTACTGCCAAAAATGACACGCTTATAAAGATAAAGGAAACCTATATCCTAAGTAAAGGCTTTTGTAAATAACAGAAAATTATAAAACTTCATAACATCAAAGAGTGAAACTAATTAAAAATAAAAGTTCTGCAATCCAATGACTTGGTCAGTACTAAAACAATTTCTAAAAGGCATTACCTTGTGTCTAAAAGCTTTTGTAATAACTTTCTATCACCTCCCCCATTTTTCACAACTTTATTGCAATATAGTTTATATACCATTAAATTCATTCACTGTAAATGTACAATAACTTTTAGTAAATTTACAAAGTTGCGTATCCATCATCACAATCCAATTTTAGAACATCTTCATCATACTTTAAAAAGATCCCTCTTGTCTACTTGCAGTCAACCCTTCCTACTCCCAAGCAACCGCTAATCTACTCTCCCCAATTCTTTCCTCCTTTATAAAATCTACCTGCAACACGAGGCATTAAAAGAGTATAGATTTCTGATCCTCATAAGCACATCCTCTTTCACACTGCTCAGTAGTTTCAGTAGCCTAAAAATATGATTAGAACTACACAATAAGTAAAAATGCCTCTGCTACTTTTCCACCTTCAAGACATGAAACAGAAGGAAGCCCTATCCCTCAAGATCTCATAATTTTTTAACAGTTTCCAATAATGGGCAATTAGGAATGAAAATTTAGAAAAATTTATTATCAATAGTTATCTCCCAAACGTAACATTTTCTTCCACTAGCAGAAAATAATGTAAATTTTAAAAAAATGGGGCTTCCCTGGTGGCGCAGGGGTTGAGAGTCTGCCTGCCAATGCAGGGGACACGGGTTCGTGACCCAGTCCAGGAAGATCCCACATGCCGCGGAGCGGCTGGGCCCATGAGCCATGGCTGCTGAGCCTGCGTGTCCGGAGCCTGTGCTCCGCAACAGGAGAGGCCACAACAGTGAGAGGCCCGCGTAACACAAGAAGAAAATATATATATTTTATTAATAAACCATAAGAACTCCAAGTATTACTGCTTTATTTGGCATTTAAATAAAATATAAATGAATTCTACTTGATGAGCTGCTAGTTACTAAGTCCCTACTTTGCAAAATGACCAAAATTAGGTCCAGAGTCTGAGCATATAAGTGCAAGGTAACCATAAATTATAAGGCAGCTTTCTGATCAAGCACTCCCCTGGGGTCCAAACAATGGGCAATAATTTCAGCAAAGCTGTGGGCAGAGACGATCAGCCAGTGGGTATACAAATTGCACAGTGCTAGCCTGCCCACTGACTCAACTGATTATTAAGTCAAAAATACTTTGTTGTGTTTTAGACTCTCACCCAGAATAACTTTTCACATAATAATTAATTAAAAACTAGAACTGTGTATGAAATAAAATATGGAAGTGAAAAAAACATCATAATCGCAGTGTCCATGCAGCTCTCTGTAATTAGTAAGGAGAGAAGCCTGGAAGATACCTGAATCAGTTCACACTCAAAATATGTTAAGCTTTTCACACAGAATGCAGTATAATTGTACATATGTATGCATGGTGTGACAATAATTTAATGAAAATTCATTTTACAGAATTATTTTACTCATTTACAGTCAACTGTGATATATAACTTATCTCCAATAATTTCATACCTAGAATGAAATAGTGAACGAAGGGCATTTACCCAAAGTTAGTCATGTCTAAAAAGCAAAATGAACCTTCACAAATCTTGTAATGCAGAGCTGCCTACAGCAGAATGAAAGTCTTTTCTTAGCTAAAGGAGTTCCAGACAGAAGCTAGCAGGTGGAAAGCTGAGGTTAGGCAGAAAAGTTCCTCAAATAACGAAACCTACTCAACAGGCCCTAAAAGTAAATGCTGATGATTTAGTCTCTTCGAGGCAACCTATGGATGGAGGGCAGGGAAGATGTTCCAATGTTCCACTCTGTGCAATGTTCAGCTATGCCCCTCATCTCCTGCCAGGTCCTTTAGAGAGGCTGACTGAGACTAGTGGTGACAGCCACAAGAGCGGCTGGAGTAACAGAATACCCCCTTATCATAAGCTTCTCCCAGGACTTAAACTGCCCTGCCTAGTACAGGCCTGCTGGCCAGCCCATACCCTTCCCTCTTTACCCTTTTACTAATGCCCAACCTCCTCCCCCTACATTTCTCCCTCCCGCCCCACTTCCCAGAACAATGACCTCTCTTCTCTTACCCTCGGCCCCACTTCCAACGACCCAGATACATATTTTCTATTGTAGCACTTTGGATAGATCTAATTCACATTCAAGAACTTCTCACAGAGTAAATATCTCATATTTGAAAGGGCATCTTCACCACAGATATATTATTTCTAATTACACGTGTGAGGTTTCTGACAGAAGTATGTCAGTCACTGTTTGCATCTCTTCATTGCAAGTGGAACCAATTTACTAACCATGGCTTCATTCTGCTGACACTATCCTCGATGTCCTGCCTAATTTCATAAGTTGATTCTAAGCGGAAGAGATTAAAGTTCCTTAGGAGGTAATCATGAAGAGTCAAAAACTGCAAATTCAACTTGGGAAGAGCAAGACAACCTGAAAAGGAAAATAACATCCATATTTGAATTATTTGTTTTAATCAGACATCTGCTTTATGTATTAAAACAAGGCAGCACAAATTTGTTAAGAATCTAGTTTAATGGTGTCTAAAATACAGCATATTTGATAAGGTCGTATTCTTATTTCCACACAGAAACTGAAACCAAGTTAACAAATGCCATCTATTAAGACTGGGAATAAAGGATGAATTTCATTAATACATGTAATCTGCACATCAATGACTCATATGCAAACAGTGCTTCTAGAAAGTATTTAAAGATACTTAAAACTAACACAAGTAGTTTAAAAATTCTTTCTTTACCACCTAATCTGTATTTGGCGAATCTCAAAGTAAATAATGCTACCATAAACATAGCCCATGACCAAATTTACCAAGAAAACTGAATTAGTATATTACATTACACAACTCTATCTTCAGTGATCACTATGGTGCTCTGAACCTTACTGTTTTGCTAGCCTTTAAGGATAAGGCATTGATTGTATGTTATTCCTGGAGTTATTTCCCTTCTCTGACAACATTAATGAACCATATTCTTTCCATTACCTTCACCTAACACTATTTCCCTGGGATAATAAGTAACCAAGCACTCAGCACCAATATCAAAAAGGTCAAAAAAGAAGAACCCCAGGGACTTCCCTGGTGGTCCAGTGGTTAAGACTTCGCCTTCCAGTGCAGGGGGTGCGGGTTTGATACCTGATCGGGTAGCTAAGATCCCACATGCCTCGCAGCCAAAGAACCAAAACATAAAACAGAAGCAATATTGTAACAAATTCAATAAAGACTTTAAAAATGGTCCACATCAAAAAAATCTTAAAAAAAAAGAACCCCCAAACACATTTTACTAGCAAATCATATTATTTTCATCATCCCTATCCATACTTACCAAAGAAACAATGCACCTAAAAGCAAGAAACATCAATGTACAAAAATTTCACATCATTTGTTAGTAAACTCTGACTTATAATCTAATTCAATTTCTTTCAAGCCAGAAGCTGAAAGCATCTCTTTTGATGGCATACTTATATTAAAAAAAATTAACATATCACTATTTTGTAACCCTCCCTGAATTAACAAATCTAGGTATTAAACAGCAATATCACAAAAACAGAGACAACCAGACATCACGTGCCTCTTGATGAAAGAATACACCACCACCAAGGATCTTGCCAAAGAGAGAATACCTCTGCCTGATCAAGCCAATTTGTAGAAAAAATAAATAAAGAGCAGAGGGACATGTTGAACTGTACTGTGAGTAGTCAATTAGAAAAATCTAGACTGTGGAAAACTATACAGATCAAACAACTCAGGGTCTTCAAAAGACAAAAGAAAGGGATACAGTTGGTACCCGTAAAATAAAAGGCATCTTAAAATGTACAGGACTGGGCTTCCCTGGTGGCGCAGTGGCTGAGAATCTGCCTGCCAATGCAGGGGACACGGGTTCGAGCCCTGGTCTGGGAAGATCCCACATGCCGCGGAGCAACTGGGCCCGTGAGCCACAACTACTGAGCCTGCGCGTCTGGAGCTTGTGCTCCACAACAAGAGAGGCCGCGATAGTGAGAGGCCCGTGCACCGCGATGAAGAGTGGCCCCCGCTTGCCACAACTAGAGAAAGCCCTCACACAGAAACGAAGACCCAACACAGCCAAAAATAAATAAATAAACAAACAAACAAACAAAAAATGTACAGGACTGACTACGGTGTCTAGGGATGCACAACTGGGTAATAAAACTATGAAGAAATAGTGAGACAGTGATTGCTATAAAAGTCAAGAAATGGTTACTTTCCAGCGGAGGGAGAAAGCAGTAAGTAGGAAGGGGTACACAGGAGGATTCTGGGATAGCTGACAAGGTGATTATAAGGGTTTTAGGGTATTTCCCTTAAGATAATTAGTAAAGCTCTATCTTTATTTTGTGTGGGCTTTCTATATTTGTGTTTATTTTACAATAAAAAGGTTTTAAAAAGGCAACACTTTACAAAGACTTTCTTTACAATTCTTATACTGTATTTTTTAAATATCTGCCCCAATTTCACACTTATTTTCTCTCCTTGGGAGCTGGAAGCAGCTTGCATAATTGTGCTGGACTGGCTTTGATCTTTGCCTATCTCACAGCATTGAATACAGAGCCCCACAAGCACAGTTTCACCCATGGTCAGTGAAGAACCATGGCAAGACAGGTACAAAGACAAATTTTGAGAAGTAATTCTTTTTACTTAACTTCATTAATCATAGGAGCGAAAGAAAAGCAACACTTTATACTAAGCAAAATTTGTTTTAAACTCAGACCAACATCACTGAATAGTACCAAAAGCTAGATATAAGACTGTTTACATTTTCAAGGACACAAACTTTTCATTAAAAAGACAAAATATTCTTAAGTGTTATTCATACATACATGATCACAAATGCTTTTAGTATGAACAAATTAGAAAAGTGAGAAAGCAATGCATTAATCACTGTCAGAATATAAAAAGATATGAAGACTGATTATTCTGAAATCTAGTACAATTTTAGTGCACTGGGTTTATTGGAATTATGGCTCTAGGATATGACTCTGAAGAGACAATTTTCTTTTAAATAAATATACCAATACCTATATTGGTGATCTCTTTAAAATAGCCACATCTCTACTCATCATGACACTGTTGTTCAAAAAACTTCCAGAAGTTTTTTTTTGAAATATGCCTTCAAAATGTGTCAGAATGCACTTTGGCATATACTCAATTGTGGCAAATTCTCATCATTAGAGGATAAGCATTTAGAAACAAATCTGTTGAAAGAGGTAGATGAACATACTAGGCAATACTACTCTGGGTCAAAACTAAGGGTTTATCTTAACTAGTGACAATGTCTTTCTTTTGAAGGTCATTAGTTGGCTCTACAAGGAATTCAAAAGAACCTCTAGAAAAGGCTTTGAAAAATAAAACACTACCAAATAAAGCCTGCTACAGTGACATAATGAAAGCTACACTTCTTGTATTATCAGGTCTCCTGAACACACAGCTTTACGGGCACATTTTATACAGGATGATACACACACACACACAAACACACATTTCATTAGGCAATGCTTAAATTTAATAAAAATCCTTAATGTTAAGCATTCAAACACTGAATAGTTTCTAGCTTCTAAAGTTGAACTTGAGGGTACCAGAAAATTACCCTAATGTATATAGCAGATAGGAGCATGTTCAGTTACAGATGATGAATTCTAAACTAAGTTTCATGTTACATCTGAATACTGTACTTCGTTACCATACCTTCCCCAGAATAGTACTCAGTTGGGACAATATTTTCATCCCATATGATTTTCTCGGTTGGATACAAAGGCATCTGGTTCAACTGCTGAATCTGAGAAATTCGACGCTCATGACGAGATACCTAAAGGAAACAGGTTTAGAAAGAAAGTCAGAAGTATCTTTCTTCAATCAAAATAATTTATGGAGAAATTCAACACAAAGTATGGAATGAGAAGTTTCATGTCTTTGAGTTATTGTAGCACTTAACAGAGATTTTTTTTTTCCTTTTTTCATGTTCTCCACAAATCAAAGAAGAAAGAGGTACTGATTGTGATGGACTTTGGAATCAGACAGATCTGAGTTCAACACCTAGCACCTCTACTTATGGGCTATGTGAAAGCTGGGCAAGTTACTTCAAACTCCCTGATTTTAGTTTCCTTTTCAGTAAAGCAGATTAAAATGTCACTCCCTTCTTAGGTTTCTTATGAAAATGAAGTGGAATATTGTAAAATAATGTCAAAGTGTCTGGCACATGCCAAGACCTTAAAACCCACAGCAACACAGCATTCACCAATGTAAGAAAAAAAAATGGGAGCCCTAAGTCCTAGGTTACAGTTTTCATTCTTGTACTAACTAGCTAAATAATCTGGATAAGTTTACTAATAACTTGGCCTCAGTCTTCTTTGTAAAACGAGAGAGTTGTACTTGATGTTCTCTATGTACCCCTCCATTGTTAATACTACAGTGATCTACCTCAAATACAGAAATAAGTTTGTTACCTAATTAAGAGATGCCAAAATAATGATATATTTGAAAAATGTGTCACGTTCTTTTCAGTAGAGATAGTATTGTTTTAGGAAAGAAGACAGTGTGATATCATCTAAACAATATGCATAGTTGAATTTTTTAATCATATTTGGTTGGATATTAGAAGATTCCAAAGCCTGAAAAAACTCCCTTAAGAGGGGGAGGAAATGAAAGATAATGCTGTAGCACTATAAATTTTTAAAACTGTTTTCTTTTCACGTAACTATTTAAATTTTAAGGATGAAATCTTAGCTATAAGACCCTAAAAAGCATAGATAGGATCAACTTTATACTCAAACCTATTTTCCATTAGAAAGGTTCCTGGAAAAGTCCCCATTTCTTTCTATAGTAAGGATTTATTACCAATCTCCAAAACCTGACTTACCAGAGAAGATTTTACATTATCAGAAAACAGGACAAGGAATTTTTAGAAAGCACTTGTAGTCAGAGACAACAAAAAGTGATTTGTAAGAAGGAAGGGAAAGATAGTGACCCAAGACATACATTTCATGCAAGTAAATATATCGATAAAAAAGTATTTTCTATACTTGAGTTAATTTAAAACCCTTCCCAAGGATTTCTCTCCAAATGGCACTTAAACACCTGTCACCAGGCTTAAAACACCTGCTACAAATAGTTTCCTGTTACTACCCCAAAATAAGCATATTATCTTCCTCTCTACAGTAAGGAACTGTATTTTATACCCTGTATTAGAAGTATTAGCTTGAAATATGTTACAAAAACATGTGCCCATTATTGTTCCATATGTGTAAAAAAATGTATTTACAAATCCATGCAGTGTACATTTGTATAGGTATAAAAAAATGTCTGAAACGTATAAAAGACAACTCAACCTTATAGCAGTCAGCAAACAAAAAATTAAACAAGTTTTTTTTGTTAACCCATGAGACTGGCAAAATTGAGGCGACTCAGCATCCAATGCCGAAAAAAGCTTAAGGAGACATACTTTAATACACTGTTGATGGGAACATACAGCTTTTGGAGGACAGTTTGGCTGCATCTTTTATCTTTTAAATAAACACATCAAATAATTTCACTTCTGGGCACCTCTCCTAGATGTCCACATATGGGCACAAAGAGGCATATATTAAGACTGCATCATTATTTGTACTAGCGAGCATGCAAACAACCTAGATATTCATAGTGGCGTATGGTTAAATACTCATCCACTTTATGAAATATCTCACGGAAGTTTAAAAAATAAAGTATATCCCTTCCCCTCAGTTTTGCTATGAATCTGAAACTGTACTAAAAAAAATAAAACCTCACACAAAAAAGTATTAGTTTAAGAGCTGATGCTCAAACTAATACTCATTTCCCAAAATGCTTGAGAAATCCCTTAGAATTCTTAAACCACTAAGTCGGTAATAACTTTTTCTATTTTTAAACATTCCTGAGCTCTCTAGTGATAAAAGTATGGCTTAATATTCAAGGTACTATATTTAAATAATAACTTAAAAATAAACAGATAAATAGATAGATATCTCTGTGTGTGTGTGTGTGTGTGTGTGTGTGTGTGTGTGTGTGTGTGTGTATAGGTATAACTGTGATCTCTTAAAGGCAGGAACAGTGTCGGCCATCTCTGTATCCCCAGTGCTTGAATCCAGTGCCTGACACAGATGTTGCTCGTAAATATCTGATGGAACAAATCCATGCTATAAAGCAGTTTTAAGAGGTAAGAGACTTGAAAAAAGAAATCTAAGAGATGAAAAAGAAATCTGACAAAATCAAATGATGATATAGTTCCCAAACAAGTAGGCATTACCTACCAATTTTTTAGCCCAGAAAAAAATCTGTACCAACCTACATCTTTAAGAATGATTCAAAAAAGTAGGGAAAACCACATGCAAAATTCAAAGAACATTAATATTTACCAACAATTCTAGAAGAAATTCTTTATCAAAAGTCGTGTCTTCACCTTTAGGAAGAGTTGGTAACAAGCAGAGGTATGATGCCACCTGGTGGAGTGTATTTGAACTGCAGCATAAAGAATATTCAGATCAGAATATTTTATTACAATTTAATTCATTTTTGAAACATAATTTTACAGATGGCTTAAAAATTTTTATGTAGAAAATATAATCCTATGACACAAACAACAAATACATGAAATCAGCAAAGAGTTAAACCCCTAATACAGAATTCTCAAATTGTCTTCTGCAAACCTCTCATGGTCCCCAAGATTGTTTCAGGGAAGCTACAAGGACAATACTTTTTCATATTAATACCAAGACATTATTAAGTTTTTTTCTCACTGTCTTTACATATACAGCGACAGTGCAATAATGGGTAAAACTGGTGGCATGGATCAAGGCAGTGGCACCAACCAGTACAATAAGTGGTCACAGCATTCCTCACTGTGACACAGTTATTGAAACAAACAAAAAAAACCCCACCAGTTTTGTTTAAAAATGTCCTTGATGAAAGAGTAAAAAATTATTAAGGTTATTAAATTTGGACTTGAGTATCTGTTTTTTAAAAAATCTGTGTGACAGAGTGGGAAGTACACATTTTGCACACAATTTTTACTTGTGTAAAAAGAATGTTTGTCAGAACGACTGACAAACTAGTTATTCAGAGTTGAATAACGGCAAAAAATCTGAACAAAATAAACCTATCTTCAAGGAAAATAACTGACAGTATATGTTGCCAAAGATAAAATTTGAATTTCAGAGTGAAAAACTGAAATTTTGAAAAACTTGCATTTGCCACTACTTACCTGACAGCTTTCAACCACTCAAATACAGTTTCATTACCCCCCAAAGCCCCTCAAACTCTCTATCCCTGTCCCTGGTAACCACTAATATGTTTTCAATCTCTATAGATCTGCTTTTTCCAGAAGGTCAAATAAATGGAATCATACATTATGTAGCCTTTTGACGCTGGCTGCTTTCACTCAGCATAATACATTTGAGATTCACCCACACTGTTGTGTGTATCTGTAGTTGGTTCCTTTTTATTGCTGAGTAATATTCCATTGTATGGATATTTCACAATGTGTTTATTTACTCACCAGCTGAAGCATATTTATATATTCCAGTTTTTGACAACTATAAATAAAGCCACTATATATATTTCTGTACAGATTTTTCTGTGAATGTAAGTTTCCATTTCTCTTGGGTATGTCTGTGAGAACACTAGATCGCACAGTAAGCACATGTTTCTGCAAGAAACTATCAAATTTTTCCAAAGTGGCACTACCATTTTGAATTCTCATCAGCAATGTATGAGAATTACACTTGCTCCACATACTGGTCAAGAGTTAATACACTGTTGTTTTTATAAACAATTCTAATAGGTACATAATGATATCTCATTATGATTTAAATTCGCTTTTCCTAATGACTAATGATGTTAGGCACCTTTCTATAGGCTTATTGAAATCTATATATCTTCTTTGGTGAAGTATCTGTTCAAATCTACAGCCATTTTTTTTATTAAGCTGTTTTCTTATAATTGAGTTCTGAGACTTCCAGATACCAGTCCATCATCAGTCATGTATTTAGCCAATATTTTCTCCCAGTTTGGGGTTTGTCTTTCATTCTCTTAACAATGTCTTTCAAATAGAAATTTTTAATTTTGATGAAGTCCAATTTATCAGTTGTTTCCTTTAAAGACCGTGCCCTGGTGTCTACAGAAATCTTTGCACAAAGCACAATCACAAAGATTTTCTCCTATATTTCCTAAGTTTTAATTTTGATATTTAGGTCTATGATCCATTTTGAGTTAATTTTTGTATAAGATGTGAGGAATGGGTCAAGTTTCATACTTTGCATATGGCTGTCCGGAACCACTGCTGAAATTATTTCTTTTCCACTGAGTTGCCTTGGCACCTTAGTCAAAACCCAACTAACCGTATACGTGTGGTCTATTCCTGAACTTGACCCTGTTCCAGTGATCTATAATGTCTACCCTGTTTTCAATACCACAATGTCTTGATTACTTTAACTTTATAGTAAGTCTTGAAATTAGGTAGTGGAAATTCTCCAATTTTGTTCTTTTTCAAAATGGTCTTGACTATTCTAGTTCCTTTGCCTTTCCATATGAGTTTTAGAATAAGCTTGTCAGTTTCTATCAAATATCCTGCTGTGACTCTGACTGGAAATGAATTATATCTATAGATCAATTTGGGCAGAATCCACACCTCAACTGAGTCCTCTCATCCATGAACAAGGTATATCTCTCCATTTTTAAAATCAATTCACTTTAATTGCACAGACTTCCTTAACATGGTTTCAGATACCACAACGAAACTTTCAAGAAATCTATCAACTGTCAAGTTTTGATATGTATCAAAGAATAATATTCCTAAATATGAAAAAGCTTTTAAAATAAACTCCCCTCTGTGTAAGAGTGGATTATCTTCATTTACTTCAGGCAAAATAATATCTTAAAACAAACTGAAACCAACAACAGATCTGCAAATCCAACTGTCTTTCATTAAGCCAGACATTAAAAAGATATGCAAAACTGTAAAACAATGCTACTCTTCTCACTATGTATTCTTTTTTTCATTATGGAGTATATATTTTTCATTAACAATATGTATGAAATATACAATGGATTTTACTTGATTTTTAAAATAAATTAAATATTTAAAATTCCTCTACTTTTAATTTCTAATGTAGTAAATATAATGGCTATAATCCACATTAAAAAAGTTCTTTGTGATCCTCAATGATTTGTAAGAGTATAAAGGAGCTCTATGGACAAAAATAAATTCCCTGGACAGACTATACAGCTATTAAATGTAAGAAAAAAAATCTACAAAAGTGCTTAAAAAATATAATATTTTTTGTAATCTTTTGGTGAAGAAGGCCTTCTAAATAAAACATTTGTGGGCTTCCCTGGTGGTGCAGTGGTTGAGAGTCTGCCTGCCGATGCAGGGGACACAGGTTCGTGCCCCAATTGGGAAGATCCCACATGCCGCGGAGCGGCTAGGCCCGTGAGCCATGGCCTCTGAGCCTGCACGTCCGGAGCCTGTGCTCCGCAGCGGGAGAGGCCACAACAGTGAGAGGTCTGCGTACCACAAAATAAATAAATAAATAAAATAAATAAATAAAATAAAACATTTGTTACTGTTATTAAAAAGAAGACTGAAAGATGTGATTAAAAATTTAAAACATCTGTAATAACAAAATATACCATAAACAAAGTTTGAAAGGGAGAAACTGAGACAAAATAATTGCAACAGAACTAGACAAAATAATAATATCCAGGTTCCTGGATATATAATATAGAAGTTCCTTATTTAAAAAAATCAATAAAATGACAAACAATGGAATACAAAATAGCAAAGGATAACAATCAGAAAGTAACATACAATCACAGAATGCAAGTAAAACAATGAGAATCTTTTTGTCCTTGGATTGGCAAAAATGAAAAACTAATTTACCTAGTGTTGGAAGGGAGAGAAATAAATCTTCAAACACTATTGATGTAAGTGTATAATTGGCATTTTTTTGGAAGATAGTTTAGCAATATGTAACAAAATTTAAACACATAAACCCTTTGAGTCAGCTATTCTGCTTCTGGGAATCAGTACTAAAATTTTAAAAACAGAACTAAAAAGAATGTTCATTGACTAATTGTTTGTTATAGTCAAAAAATTTTAAATTAAAGATCCGTCAATAGGTGAGTGATTAAAAAATAGTATGGTAGGGCTTCCCTGGTGGCGCAGTGGTTGAGAGTCCGCCTGCTGATGCAGGGGACACGGGTTCGTGCCCCGGTCTTGGAAGATCCCACATGCCGCGGAGCAGCTAGGCCTGTGAGCCATGGCTGCTGAGCCTGCGCGTCCGGAGCCTGTGCTCCGCAACGGGAGAGGCCACGATGGTGAGAGGCCTGCGTACCGCAAAAAAAAAAAAAAAAAAAAGTATGGTAGACCTGTTCAACAGAACTCAATGCCATTATTTAAAAGAAGGAAGTAGACGTGTGTGTTACTGTAAGTTATTACATATCCTCATATGAAAATGAATGACCAGACTAATCTCAGTTTGCTTCAGTTTAAATAGCCAATTAACTACACATAAATTCTCCCCAGAGTTAAGGAAAATGAGGAGATAACAGAGCACAGTGGTCAAAAGTTAGGACTCAGAATAAAAAAGAATGAAATCTTGCCATTTGCAACAACATGGATGGACCCTAAGGCCATTATGCTAACTGAAATAAGTCAGAAAGAGAAAGACAAATACTGTATGGGTCACTTATATGTGGAATTTAATGAGTCACTTATATGTGGAATTTTAAAACAACCCTCCCCCCCCAAAAAAAACAAGCTTACAGAAACAGGGAACAGATTGGTGGTTGCCCAAGGCAAAGGTGGGTGAAATGGTAAAGAAGATCAAAATGTACAAACTTCCAGTTATAAAATAAATAAGTCACGGGTATGTAATTGTACAGCATGGTGACTATAATTAGTAATAATGTACTGCATATTTGCAAGTTGCAAAGAAAGTAGGTCTTAGATATTCTCACCAAAAGACCAAAAAGTTCTATATATATGGAGATAAATGCTACCTAGACTCGTGGTGATCAATTTCACAATAAATACAAATATTAAATCATTGTGTTATAAACCTGAGACTAATATAATGTTTTATATCAATTATACCTCAAAAAAAATAATTAGGGCTCAGAAGTCAGACTACCTAGGTTCAAATCCTATCTTTGGGGCTTCCCTGTTGGCGCAGTGCTTAAGAACCCGCCTGCCAATGCAGGGGACACGGGTTCCAGCCCTGGTCCAGGAAGATCCCACATGCCGCGGAGCAACTAAGTCCAGGCACCACAACTACTGAGCCTGCGCTCTAGAGTCCATGAGCCACAACTACTGAGCCCATGTGGCACAACTACTGAAGCCCGTGTGTCTAGAGCCCATGCTCCGTGACGAGAAGCCACCGCAATGAGAAGCCTGTGCACTGCAATGAAGAGTAGCCCTCACTCGAAGCAACTAGAGAAAGCCCGCACGCAGCAACGAAGACCCAACGAAGCCAAAGATAAAATAAAATAAATTTATAAAAAAAAAAAATCCTATCTTTGCCACTTACTTGCTGTGTGACTCAGGCAAAGTACTCAACTCTTCTGTGCCTTGGCTACCTTATATGTAAAATGGTACCTACTCCTCTCACATGAATATTTTGAGAATTAACTTATTTATATACTAGTAGAGTACCTATCACAAAGTAAATAAATGTATGCTATTATTGCTATTTTCAAAAAAGTATACTTAACAGAGATGCCAGAGAACATTACAATTTAATAAATTTTAAACATGCAAAATTTTTCTTATGCCTAACCTCTAATATCACATAGGATGAACATTTACTGGTTTCTGTTGTATGTTGTTTACGACTGATGGGATACCAGCTTATATTCTACTCTAAAAAAATTTGAGATCTAGGAAAAATATATAAGTTACGAAAAATAAAAATTTTACCAAAATAAAGAGAAGATGTATAATTATATTTAAGTGACTCAAAGATAACAAATGCTAGAGAGAAGCACTAGTTCTAGTTGTCAATAAACAGTAGTGCAACAAGTAACATCACCTAAAGTAGTGCAAGAATAACTAAAACCAAAAAAGAAAATTAAAATTCAGTTGTCCTTTCACATTGCCTTACCTAAGAGGTCCAAAAAACTTGATCAAGGATTCCCGAGTATCTACTTCTGCAACATTTGAGAGGGCGAAATCATAGAGCTCAGGGAAATGTGCAAAAGCAGCTCTCTAGAAAAGAACAGAATTAACTAATTAATTAATGCCTACATATTAATATAATAAATTACAACTTATATACTGCATAATGGAAAAAAATTTTTTTTAATTAATGCAATTCTCCTTCTTATATGCTTCTCATATGTGACCTCTGCCTTATTCAAAAGCATTAGATTCAATGGGAAAAAACCAGAATTGTTCTAGCCGGAGAGTACAAAGAATCAATGTTCAGTTTCTGATTTCTAAAACTGTATTTTGCATATAAAGGAAAATAGCCAGGAAGGCCAGCTTCACTGACAGGAGAAGAGAAAGAACAAAACAAAACACTTTATGATCAAGAATTGGCCTAACAAAACCATAAGAAAGTCTCAAGGGCAACTCCCAATGAAGATGTATCTCAAGGGAGAGGCCTACAGCATAGTGTGCTTGTGCCCTGCTTTACTTTGGAACTCTGGAAAGAGAGAACCTTGCAGGGTAACACCTCCAACCAACGTGGGGTAAGCTGCAAGGAAACAGAAAGAGCAGCATCATGCTGATTTGATTAAGTGTGTGTGAAATAACATTCTTAGTCCTCCATAACGCTCATGTGGCACTGGGAAGATCCACAAGTTTTCATGTGCTCTGTACTGGATGACACAGAAGGTTGCCAAGGTTATCGATGAGCCTGCCCTGAAACAACTACAGGCAATAGCAAAATGACCCTGAAACCAAGCCTGAAAGTGAGCTGCCTGAGCTAGGAAATGAAGGCGAGTCAGCTCCCAGGAGGACTCCAGCACCATCAAGAACAAGGGCTGGGGGGCTTCTCTGGTGGCGCAGCAGTTGAGAGTCCGTCTGCCGATGCAGGGGACACGGGTTCGTGCCCTGGTCCGGGAAGATCCCACGTGCCGCGGAGCGGCTGGGCCCGTGAGCCATGGCCGCTGAGCCTACGCAACGGCAGAGGCCACAACGGTGAGAGGCCCGCGTACCGCAAAAAAAAAAAAAAAAAAAGAACAAGGGTTGGGGCCTTGTCAGTAGGCTGACAACCAAGTTCCCAGGGAGCAGTCATTGTGCCTTGCTGGTGGCCAAGAGAACAGCCACACACCACACCCGCTGTGGTCACTTCAAGGGCAGAGGCAGAAGGACAAAAACACTAATGTTCTGAGAAAAGCAGGAAAACATGTCTGAGCTGATTATGAAAGACAATTTGAACTTAAGTTTGGCTGAGTCTTTACCCAAAAAAAGACTCTTTAAAATGTAAAGAACTGAATTACTTTAAATTGAGAAATAAAAGCTGCCACCAGACAAAACTGAGTTCAAGAGCAAAATGTGCTCAGTAATAGTAACAAAGGTACTTTTGGGGCACATCTGAGCTGCACTGGTAAATTTCAGTCCCATTACATGTGTTTATCTTTAAAATGTACAAAGCACTTACACATACTTTGTCAAGTTGAAATACCCTTTCATAAAATAAAACTGATACTTAAACACACTACACTGGCCCAGTAACTAATATTTTTTGAGTGTCAAATATCAATATACTGAGTCTCAAGATTGAGAACTATAAAAGAAAGCATTCTTTTTCATGAATCCATCAGAATTAGCAATATTTTAAAATTCAAGATGAACACACTATTAAATTAGCACCTTTCCTATTTGTACTACATAAAACCTAAATTATTTATGACTCAACTTCATGGAGCAGACGCAAAGGCTATAATGCATTTCAATTACCTGTAGAGAAGTAATTCTATCATAGTGAATCGTAGTCATCTCATTCTCTGTCAGAGCATTTCCAGTCTGATCATTAATCTCAAAACCAGTATAGAACTTAAGCATGTCCAAAAGCTGAAAGGATACATTTAAATTAATAAACTGTGTAAACATGAGAACAAGAAAGCAAAAATATGACAGTATTAAAAATAATAAAATCCACATACCTTCTTAGAGGTACTGAAAAGCTTTGGAATGTAAACATTGCAACAAACATTTCAGCACATACGCAAACGTGTTTTATTTATGTGAGCATAAAGTATATGCCTTGTGAACAAACTGTTAAGTCTATTTCATACACATGGTCTACTTCTACAGGAAAGAACTTCAACTGCAATCCCAATACTAAAGAGACATTAAGGAACTAATCAAAGAAAGTCAATCATTTTAATGGAAAAAAAAAATCTATCTACATAGAACTATACCATTAGAGGGAACTCCTGAGGTCTTATGCCACTTAAAATTTTCTGATGAGGGTTTTGCAATTCACAATTAGAGATACTCTTCTCTATACTTCTATTAGAAAAAACAGCAAGGTGGGAAAAGCTAAGCTATTCATTCCTCTCTTCGGTCTCCATGGCCATCAAGCTTTCTTTGGCTTAGCTCCTGGTGCATTAAGAAGCCCTGCTTTCCCCCTGTGCTGGCAGTATCAACAGAATCAACAGAATTTGGGGCTCCATTCGCCCCAAATTTTTATTATTCTTAATTCTAATCTATGGCAGATCAGATATTAGGATTTTTTAAATTAATTTTTATTGGTGTATAGTTGATTTACAATGTTGTGCTAGTTTCTGCTGTACAGCAAAGTGAATCAGTTATACGTATACGTATATATACTGTTTTTTAGATTCTTTTCCCATACAGGCCATTACAGAGTATTGAGTAGAGTTCCCTGTGCTATATAGTAGGTTCTTATTAGTTATCTATTTTATATATAGTAGTGTCTATGTGTCAATCCCAATCTCCCAATTTATCCCCCCCCAGATATTAGGATTTTAATGTATTTTAATATATGCAACAAATCACTGGGTAAAATTAATAAGAGAATAGGAAAAAAAGGAATGCTCACATATACAAGATAAAAGAATTCTTAGGACAGTGTGCAAATACACACACGAAAATTTTATCTCCAGCTGTGATCTGAAAGGTGAGTGTTAGAAGTCTGTTAGAAGACTTTTCTTCTGGATGACATTACAGGAAATGGGAAACCTTAATAGTGTGTCTTCCTACCCAAGGCAGTAAACAAAGTTCACTTGCCTTCCAACTCAAGGCAGCAGTCTAAGTGTATATGTACTTCCACACTATCAACTGCCTCTGTCACCCTCGTCTTATGCAAAGAGAACCATGATATTAGGGCACAGTTCACTCGAAAGTAATGCTTATCATCTATTATAGTCCACAGTGTTTACTGACATAGAATCAAAATATATATGGGTATGTGGGACTAAATCACACATAATTTAGTCCAATAATAAAATCACATATGATTAACAAACCGTTTATCTGAATTACCTAATCCCCTCAAATTTAAAATGCTTAATTGTTTTACTGTTTACATTAATAAAATGAATATTCAGAAGAGAAAAAAAGGTTATAATATAAAATTAGTATAGGCCACCTATACAAGAAGGCATCCGTTTTGTATATTAAGACTTGGTTTAACTTTTTTTTTGGCAGTATGTGGGCCTCTCACTGTTGTGGCCTCTCCTGTTGCAGAGCACAGGCTCCGGATGCGCAGGCTCAGCGGCCATGGCTTACAGGCCCAGCCGCTCTGCGGCTTGTGGGATCTTCCCAGACCGGGGCATGAACCCGTGTCCCTTGCATCGGCAGGCGGACTCTCAATCACTGCGCCACCAGGAAAGCCCTGGTTTTACTTTAAAATGACTAATGAGGAATTTACATCATTCAATTCAGTATTTAGCAAAATATATGTTGCTACCAGTACTCCCAGGTGCATGGCAAAGAAAGAAAAGATTGATTTAGAAATGAAAACAATAAATATGTTCAGATCCACCAGTGCTCACCTGGGAAAAAAGATGGCCATCTTCTTCTCTACGAACAAGATTGGAAAGGTAACAGTGAACCAAAAGGTGGGAGTCATCCAGGATGGTATTAAACCAGCGTCTTGTGGGGAGTAGGGCCTAGAGAAAATAATCACCACAGCAATAAGTCTGCATGCTCTCCCAGCTACAGGTGAAGTCTACTGATACATAGTGCAGAAGTGTTAATCACATACAAAGCACCCTCAGCCCCGCAAAAGACACTCCGCACAAAGCAAAGGGTCTGGTCCATGCTGTAAATAAATTCAGTGGTAATGTTTCTAAATAAAATCCAGCACTGGAAGAAATCTCAGATACCCTGGCCACTAGTTTGCAAACAAAATCCTATATGAAATCCCAATATGTATTGTGTGCAGGTTTAAAAATGGTTTTGGAAAAGGGAGTGGAAAACCCTAAATGGAGATCCCTTTCTCAGTTTCCTCTTCCCATATCATTCTATGACAGTCAGAAAGACAATACTGAGAAACTATGACAATCACAGTTTGGAAACCACTAATCTAGTCAAATACCCTCATGTTAAAGGGGAGGTTACTGAGATCCTCAGAGATTACAGTTACTGGCAGAGCTGGAATCTCAATGAAGATCTCACGAATGACTGCGAGTCCAATACTCTAATCCTCATGTCTAGAAACCACCCTAGCTCTCCTGATAAGGAATGAACAGAAAGGATTTTCTTTCAATTTTCTGCATTAAAGAGGGAGAGGAAAGGAACGGAAATGAATTCAATCTGAACTATACCAACTCTGCATCTGAACTCTGTATCAAAATCTTGCACCTAGTAGCATGAAATCTTTTTTAAAAATCTTAATTTTAAAAAGTGACTATAGCAAGCAGCTATATCTTTCTTCATCAATAATATTAGGCACATTTAGAAAAGTGAGATGATTAAAGCGATAGCCATAAATCTGTAACTTCAGCCCTTTTTAAAACTCTACGTAGGGGTATTAAATATGACACAAAATAAATTGCCATTGCTGGACTCGTGTTTAATAACTACACTAAATAATGTTTTTTATACAAATGCAGCCATTTGACAGTCATCTGAAAACTTCAAGGGTCAATCACTTTTGACTTTCTTCTCTATAAGACATTTTGAAATAGGTACAAACAAACTAAGGCCAGTTTGAGGTGATAAAGAAATATTTCATATATAGTCACAGGCTTAATCTTAGCCTCCTTAATGATTATGTAACAGAAGTCACCACACACTTCTTACCTCTAGATCAATCATAAGTTCAATAAATCTTTCACAATAATGAACTTTGTCCATAGTGACAGGTTCTAGACATAACAGAGAAAACACGTTAAAACTTTCTTACTTAGGGCGTTTTATGGTACTATATCTTAAAATTGGCAGTTATTTAGTTATTTAAACAAGGTTGTTTGTCTCATTCATCAGGATTGGACTAACTATGGTTCAGAGCACAGACCTCACATATATTTCAAAAAGGGCAGGCCTTACCCTTACAGTAAGCTCTATAAATATGAGAAAATGAAAAATGCAGCTTAGATGAGAGACACATTTTAAAAATCAGACGTGCAAAAATATTTTTAAAGTGTTAATTTTTAAAAATGTGTACCAAGTGATTAGATGTTGAAAAAACTTGAATAGAAAAACTAGAAAGACAGTTTTATCTCGGTTATTGACCTACTTTCCTTATTTTCTTCACATACTAAACATCTAGAATTTCTTTCATATGCATAAACACATACACGTATGTGTACCTGTATACAAAGATATATATATATATATATATATATCTTTAAAATGCACAGAAAATGAGTGGGGAAGATACAAAACAAACTAATTAAAGGGACAATTTTTGTGACTTTTTTCACTGTACATGTATTAACTGACATTAAAATGTCAATGACACATAGAGCAATAAAATATTTTTTAAATCACTATCTTGTGTTATTCATGAGCATTAATGTACTATTTTTAAAAACATTTTTGTTTTTAAAAGAATTACAAACCTTGTGACATGACATGCTTTCGGATTACAAATGTCTTTTTTTTCTAATGTCAGAAAATGTTCTGCTATTTTACCAGCTGAAACCAACCTGACAAGACTGTTTCAATTGAAAAGGAGATAATTTCAGGGTCCCTAGGCTAAGGACTCCCAGCAGCAAATAAACCAGTGCTAGACCTGTAGAAGGCATCCTATAAATGCTTAAATAAATCCACTCTTTTACTTGTAGCATACAGGAAAATAGAAGGCTTTATGTGAAAAAAGAAATATGAATACTTTTGTAACTAACACATGCCCATAATCCAAACCCTAAAATAACATAACTATAGAATTTCACAGCTGGAAAAGACCTCAGAGAACATCTGTACTACCTCTTCATTTTCCAGGTAAGAAACTGAGGACCAGAGGAAAATGACTTGATAAAAGTATAGAACAAAGTAATGGCTGGTTACAACTGGAATCCAGGTTTTCTGAGACATAGTCTAGGTCACACAGCCACTAAAACTAAGGAATTTAAAGGAGCGACTTTTAAATTAAATCCATTCAAATCGGTCCTCTGTTGTATCTTTTCTTCCTTATTACTGTCAAAGGAAAATAATTTTGTCCAAAATTTTAAAAGTGAACAAGAGCTGTATTTGTATTTTTATTTATTGCGTGAGAAAATTACTGGCAATGGCCTATTTAAAATTAGAACGTGATGCTTGGTACTCAATTTCTGAGTTCTGGTGGATAAAACAGCATATTTTTACACTAATTGGCCCTACTAGGCATAATTCTTCAGAGCTGAAGCCCTGTTATTTCAGTTTCAGACATCAATATATCCTTATTGTTTGCTTTTTATGTGTATTGTGTATTTTTCCTTTCTTCTGATAGCCGTCCTGACATCTCAGACCACTCTATACAGATTTCCTTTATAACAATTGATATGGACAGGTTGTCTGTAATGACCCTGTAAAATGAAACTACACACAATCTTTTTTACTCTTTTATAAATTAGTTTTCTGTTTCCTAACTATATATTCTATCTGTTTTTATGCCCTCTCTGAACTGGCACACTATTTTCATCACCTTGTTGGTTCCTTTGCCAGAAAGTTAACAAATTTTGATTAAAGCTCAAGATCAATCTAAGAAATTTTCTTTTCTGACAATATATTATGACAATGGCAACAGTTAGTAGTTTATAGGATGTTAAAATTACTGCAGGTCCTATACTGTTGTATTTACTTGACTTTCAAACCTTTCTACATGACATCAATTTTTTTTTTTGGCCACGCTGCGTGGCTTGTGGGATCTTAGCTCCCCGACCAGGGATCAAACTCAGGCCCACGGCAGTGAAAGCACTGAGTCCTACACACTGGACCATGAAGGAATTCCCAAGATGACATCAATTTTTATGACCCTAATTGTTACAGACATTACAGGTTCTCATTATTACTATTTGTGCCAAGGAAACCAAATCTAAGTCTTCTTTCCAGGTTTAAGGTTCTTAACTGAAAGATTTAAATACACAAATATTAAGTGACATAGATTACAAGCATATGACAATTTTTTCTTTATACTGATGCTGGTAGTAATACTGATATTATGCCCCAAATCAGGTACCATAAATTAGCATTTATAGCATTAGTATCTACTCGTCACTGAATTACAGGTGTGATTTTCCATTGTAAACTATTACTTGGGGGGGGGCAGCAACATTTATAAGTAAGTAATTGTTGTATTTCAGTTTAAACAAAGCTACAATCTGATTCATATATATGCTATAATCTCTGGTGCATATAAATATGGTACACCTACAGCATTGTTCTTAGATTATATTCCAGTTAGAAAATAAAATATTAACAACCTATGACATATCATACATAATGCTTATAAAGATCTTGCGAACCCAGAATAATGTAATTAGCTCTTCCTGGCACATAGGTCTCTCACTCACACTCACACTCACACACACACACACACACACACACACACACACACACATCTATCTATATACAGTATAATCATGATATATTTTGAAATTTATACTCTACATAGCATATATCTATATATGTTTCACCAATAAATGGGGGCCACGATGGAGGAAAATCCTTCCCATCTCATCTTGTAGCTCATATCTCAAAATAATTCTCCTCTTCCCCTCCTAACAATATTTGATATTGCTTGAAAACACTACTCAGCAAATTGTAAATGCCATGTAGATAGGGTCTGTGAGTGTCTTGTTCACCATGTCCCAGAACCTTGTTCAGGACCTGTGGCTTATAAGCAAGTTCCAAAAATAAATAAATGAACATTTTAATAACCATGCTGGTGCCCTTAAATTACGTGAATTTCTAAGGCAGCCACGATACACAGACTGGTAACTTATTTGAAAGGGGAAGGACATAACCCCTTGTCAATATAATTTAAAATCACTCTGAGAGCAGTTTTTAGACTAAAGATTAGTAAATACTATAGGGGAATCTAAATGGTAACTTCACAAATGAGCTGAGAAGAGGAAGATAGTTACCAGAAAGTGGAACTGATTTCAGCACAGAGATAAACTTCTGGATGAGCTGTGAAAGAAATCTTCTTTCTTGATAGGCTCTAAAATCAGAGAGAACAAACAGTGACCAAATTATTTTTGAGAAATAATTATTTCAAAAGTAAAATTTAAATGCTGAACAGCCTTTCTTACACTGTTCAAAATGTTCCATTTCTCTCTGAAATGAGGACCATAATTTAAACACACGGCTTCTTCTTTGAATGTAAATACAGCACTACATGAAGAAAAGAAGAGCCTCATTACTGGCCTAATAAACCAGCCAAGAAAGCATCTCTATCTTCTTACTGTAAAAGTTTTCACTTGTGATTTAAAGGTCAGAACTAGAAAGTTTTCAAAATTTCATTTACAGTCTGCTCTTGAAACATAAAAAATCTAACATTTCAGTATGTAGTTAAAATGAGATAAGCAATTACATACTTTAATATGTTTAAACTATTAAACAGAGTATTACAATGTATAAAAATTAAATGTTAGTTTAAAAAACAACTTTTTACTCATTACTAATTTAAGATGCACTATGTACCAACTAATCAAAAAACAATCATAAGGTACTGGATGGCTACAACTGATTATGCCAGTCCTGGTGGAAATAAAAAGGAGGAGAATGACTAAAATATACTTGAAATGACAAGTCATAAAATATAATTAATAGCACAAACCAGCATTAATAAAACTGGCTGACATTAACTGAGCACTTACTGTGCCAGGATGTGAGCTGCGTTAAGTACATCATACAAAACAGTCTCATACTGACGACAGTCCTACGAAACAGGTACTATTGTCTTGATTTCACACTGAGGCTCAAGGAGGTACAGTAACTTGCCCAAATTTACACGGCAGGTGAGTGTGAAACCTAGTTAAGTCTGATTGTGGAACCTATACTCTAAACAACTATACATAGTCTAATCATTATGAAAAGACCTGATGTTTCAATAAGAAACACAGTCTGTTTTAGGAGTTCAGAAGAAGAAAGCACTGTGGCCTAGAGTAGTTGGTGTGGAAGAGCATTTAGAAGGTTACCCTTCAATTAAGTGGAGTAGAGTGGAAAGGGTAGTTAGGGAAGGAATGTTTACAAAACAATGAATAGTCTATCGATTTGGAATTAAATCATATTGAGGTAACGGGAAGAGAGAGTTTAAATTTTTTAGAAGTAGTCAAATAATGCAAAGATATCATGTAATTAGCCCAATCAAGAGGCTATTGGTTAGAAAGATACCATGGAAGAGATGAGACTGGAGTTCGAAGTTAAAGAAAGGATATTCCTATTCTGACCCTAATATCCTGTCCTTATAGCTCTCACCTCCTTACTCCCAAACTTGTTTCTCTGATATCCAGCTTTTTTCAGTTCTTCTCATTTTCAGTAATCACCAGCAAAACTCCAAGCTTCACTTCTTTTTGTCCTCAACCCTCTTTTCATAGTTTACATACTCACTACATAATCTCACTCATACTCATGACTTCAGTTACTATCTACAGGTGTATACAGACTACTTTCCTAAGTGGAGGAAAAAATAAGAGTCAGAAGAAGTTATCATAGGCCCAAGGGAAGCGAGTCCTAAGCATATAAGCAGAGGGAAAAAATAGTGAGTGGAAAAGAGCACTTAAAGATGAAGAAAGAAAAAGGATCACTGCTGGAAGAGTCAGAGAGTAAATAAGGCAAGAACACAGTTAGGCCAGCTTGCCTCAAAGAGAGAGCGGAACAAATCTCTTTGAGTATACAGATTCTTCCCCTGTGTCCTACTAACAGCACTTTGTTTGATGAAGTAAATAATTGCTACTAGACTTTTATCCAAATGGTAATACTTACTATTAAAATACCCTGCAACCCTCATCTGCTTCCTTCATTGTTATACTTGATTTATTTTGCTCCTTAGCATGGACCACCATATAATATACCATATAATTCATCTGTTATTTGTTGCCTTCCGCAACTAGAATGTAAGCTCCACAAGAGCAGGAGTTACTTTCCATTTTCTTCTCTGCCACAACCCCTATACCTATAATAGTACTCAGCAAAATAATAAACACTCAATATTTATGGAATGAATGACTGTATAAAATGGAGTGTATTAGTCATTGTTAAGAGTGCAGGAGTAAGAAAAAGAAAGATAAGTTGGAATGATAGCCTGCAGATTGTGGAGAAAATTGAGAACCATCCACGACAGAGACTACGATGGACAACAGGCAAGGGGAAGACCCAGTGATACACTTATGACTGGAGCAGAGATAAGGGAAAGGAGAAAAACGTGGTGAAGGTTTGGCTTCTCCCTTGGACCTTTGAGAAAAATATTCCTATGACAGTCTAAGTGCTTCTTACTCATTTATTTGGTTCAGCAGTATGTAAAGGAAACAACAAATCAAATATCTAAGACTCACAACCCAGCATAAGAAACCAACATGGAACAAAGCTTTGGCAACATACTGTTCTCTTGCTTCTGGATCCATCTTTTCATCATTCTTTTTAATCAAGTTCCAGAATTTTCTTAGTTTAGGTGTCTTTTTTAATTCTAATTCCAATCGTGCCTGAAAGAGTGATGTGACATTAAATTATCAGTAACCCCAAAGCTTACAAGGATAAAGATTAGATCAACTATTAGGTAGTTTTCTAATGTATGGATATAATATAGAGCAATGGGATAAAACCAGAAAGCAACATGACAAAACCTGAAAACTAAGAAACGAATACCTATATTTTAAAGAACTGTTCAATTCTGACACTTGTTAACAGAAAAAAATAAGACAGAAGAAACTGCCTTTTCTAGTCAAGATGTTAAGCTCAATAATACATTTTTTTCTTATTTCTAAAATTAAGGACTTTAATTTGAAAAATGAGCATTAACATTTAGGAGCATTAAAGTTCAAAAAAAGGGTCTGAAACAATGAACATAAAAGAGCTATCACAATAAGGAAATGTCCACACCACCACATTCTTTCTTACCGCACTTATCTATTTTTAACTTAGTATTAATTATTTATACATGCCTGTTTTCACCTTCATCAACTGGTACCTATGAATGAGCCTGCTTATCTGGGCATCTACAAAACCACCCAAGAGCAGGAAATGGAATTCTGAATACAGTATTATACTGGAATTTGATAGTTTTTAACTTTATTCCCTAAGATCTGTTCATTTGATACTGGCACATATTATCCAACAAGAATTTGATGAGAAAAATGAAGTTGCTAATACTAAACATAATTCTGATCTTCTCCTATAGCTGTATATACATTCCAATCAAGAAAAATAAAAAAATTCAAGTCTGTATTTAGTCTCATCCAAAGACATATATACGAGTAATAATATTTTACTAAATTAACTCCTCTCTGAGCACAATAGATATTACCTTATTTCACCTTACAATAATGAAATCAGGTGAAATGTATGCTAGCTTACATATAAAAACTTTAAAACGGAAAAAACTACATCTATGATAAGTTAATGCATAGTAAATTAGACAAATTTTGTAAGCAGGAAAGGGGACTTTTAGCTACCATTTTATATCCATATTAAAGCTACACAGTCTAAAACCACATGTTCCACTTATAAATATATGTAAGTTTCTGAAATTAGATACTTACAGGCTGTAAGCCCATCCACATTGGAAGGGAGATAAGCTGCTGCACTTGACTCCGTATCAAGTCTACTTCCTGTATAAAGCATGAAGAAACCAAGTATATAAACACACCAGCACTTTAACCTAAGTCTTTACATAAGGCGCGTACTGCCTTTTTAAGTCCTGGGGGAAAACATGCCATCAGTATTTTCAAATTAATGATATTTTATTATTAAGAAGTTCAATACTTTTTTAAAAAGATACAGTCAAGCCTATTTGTAGATTCCATATTTGTGAATTCATCCACCTGCAAAAATGTATTTGTAATCCCCAATTCAATATTCCCAAAGCTTTTGTTGTCATTCATTGTCAGCACAGAGCAGAGAAAAACGTGAGCTGCCCGACACACACATTTCCAGCTGAGGCTGGACAAGGTGATGCTCTGCCTTCTTGCTTCAGCTCTCACATTATACACTAGCATCTTTTTTTGGTCTATTTAGTGCTACTTTTTCACATTATTGTGGTTTTGGTTGGTGATTTTGCTATTTAAAATGGCCCCAAGCACAGGACTGAAGTGTCGTCCAGTGTTCCTGGGCGTTAGAAGGCTGTGATGTGCCTTACAGAGGAAATATGTGTGTTAGATAAGGTTTGTTTTAAGTTACAGCACTGTTGACCACGAGTTCAATGTTAATGAATCAACAACATATATTACATAAGGTGACTTTAAACAGAAACACATAAAACAGTTATACGCTGATCAGTTTGTCGTGACCAGAGGGTTGCATGAACCTAACCCTGTATTTTCCCCAAGAGCAATGGTTCAGTTATAGCTAATTCAGTGTTCGCAGCTACTTTACAGAGCGTAGCTACCTCAAATAATGAGAACTGATGGTAAGCTGAAAAAAATCAAGTATTTCAATAATAAGCTAGCTTTTAAGTTAATTAAACCTAGCACCAAACTACTAATACTAATTAAATCTTGGTTTTGTTCAATTGCTGACAAGGAATCACATCTATTTATATTTGCTTTGTTTAATTTAATAAATGTTAAAGAGATAATAGTGACATATCATAAATCTTTTTCTTATGTCTTTACAAGATCCATGTGAGGTACTACATGGAAACAGATAATAATCATCCATCTACCAAGACTGTTTTCAGGGAAAGAAAAAACCCCATCCATTCTCCTGTATGGGTCTAAATGCACTATCAGTTCAGAAGCACCTATCTTTAAATAAATAGGTATATACCTTCAGATAACCACAGTAGAGAAGCACGAATGAAATAGTAATTACGGTAAATATTAATTTTTTAGAAGATAATCCTATGAAGAATGAAAAGTGTCATACACAACCCAAAAGACTTTCAAAGATCATCCATAACCACCCCTACACAGTCAACTCAAAACATAACTCTCCTGCTGACCTGCCAGCTTATGCATGAAGTATGACTGAGAAGTAATGAAACCATGTTTCTGTGTATAGCTTACACACACATCTCATTATTCAATGTTAATATTAGACTCTTTGCTGCTCTACGTCTGGAGAACTTCAGCTCTTATTATCATTTTACTTAGAGGCTAGATAGAGAAAAGGAGTGATCAAGTCTAAATCTATTAAAAAGCAAACAGATCTTATAAAAAGATTTTACTGAGAAGGGGCTGAAATCAAGCTGTTAGCATTATCCTCATTCCCCACTACCATGAAGAGTTGGCTACAGAGGTAATCTCATCTACATTCAACTGAAAAGAACAAGAAAACTTGAACGTTTCCCCAAAAGATAAAGAAAAATTACCAAACTATTGAAGCAATGATCAAGAAAAAGCAGTAAGACTGTCTGTTCATGGAGTGAAAATTCACCATCAGTTTCAGCTAATGCCGCTTTCAAGATACACTTGAAAAAGAATGGGAAGTCATCTGGCTTCTTCTTAAAAGTCTGAAAAGAGAAATAAAAATTCATTTTGAAATGGCTTGCTCACCTCTTCTCCTTTAAGCAAACACTGGTGGACTTTTTAGTAGTCCATTAACAATACCTAATAATTACAAAAAGATTATTTGCTTTCTTATTAACGGTAGCAAGTCAAATACAGGTTTCTGGCAGGACTATGTGAGAGTTGCAGAACTGTTCAGCTAATAAAATAATGGCTTCAATTCCTTTATTTTTTCTTCAAGGATTAGGCTGGTAATTAGCTTAGGCTTTGTTTCCTTATTAAAGATCTAAAGTGTTTTAACTCTTCTAATTTAAACAAAAGAAACAACATCTTTAGCAAAAACTAAAGTCTTCCCACTCTAATCTCAAAGACAGCCTTTCCTTTATATTCTCTTTACTCTTAACATATAATGTTAAAAAAAAAAAGGTAAATAATGTAAATATATTCAAGCCTCTCTGTGATCTACCTCCCCACCTAGTTTCTTTCTGTTACTTACCTCTCCCTTCTTTCATAGGCATGTGCTCCAAATGTGTGGCCTACACTAGCTGTTTTCACTTACTTCCCTACAACGGGTTTCCACCCACAGCACTCCCTGAAGTTGTTACAGCTGTCAAGTGCAAAGGACTCTTACCAACACTCAACCCCTTTTCAATGTGCTGAAGGCTCCTCCTCCTTTGTCACTTTACAGACCAGTGTTCCTAGGGTTCTAGCCTCATTCTTCTTTTCCCCCTCCCATTACTTCAAATACCACATGCTAATGATTCTAAATACACATTTTCAGTCCAGGTTTCTCTAGACCCTTAGATTCCTTTGTCTACTAGACAATTTCACCTAGATATTCCAAAAGCAATTTAAACTCAGTAAGTCCAAAACTCAATTCAATAATTTTGTACCCTCCAAAGTATTCCTCAACCCTCTTCTACCTATCTTGGTAAATGGCACTCTCATCTTTTACATTCAGTTGCCCAAGCCTGGAAAGTTATTGGAAATAATACCTCTCCCAGCTAAAGCTACTTCAATTATCAAGTCTAATCAATTCTACTTTCCAAACCTGTGTGTAACCTCTTCTCTTTATCTGTATTGTCTTTTCTCTGTTTCAAGCTCTAATCACCAAAGTGGTTTTTATAACCTGCAAACTGATCAAGTCATTCTCTGGCTTCCCTCTGCCTTCCTTTGGTAGTTCGAAGCAACTTCACGAAATCCCTAAGATCTCCCAATAAGACACAAGGCCCTTAGTTTACTCTGGGTTCTAATCTGCCATATGATGGTTGTCACTTAATGAATATTTCAGTGAAGTGTCCATGGTTTTATCTTAAAGAATGTTAACACCTTTTCATTTTGGAGACCATCCCCTCAAAAGAGATGACAAGTACCCATGCCTTTCCTTATTTAAAAAAGTATGACTGGAGGGGAAGAAACTCTTTTGATAAGCTGACCATTTCATGGTGGCCAAAGAAAGCCAAAATTTTGGACCTCTACTAGCTGATCAAGCCTCTACTACAGTAGCACAAAGAGAAAATGTCAGTCTATTAGAAATGTCAAAAAGGGAAAACAGATCCCAAATCAGAGACAAAGAGAAAATTGAAATTACAATATATCTGTCTCAACTTTGGAAACACTACTTTATTCACATAAAACTACAAATATATACCCCCTGCTGTGAAACAAGGCACTGAAAAATATCTCATTTAAGCATTATCTGTTTGTGCTACTTAATATAAATTTTACTTTATCTGATGTAAAAGTCTTTATAACTCATGCCACTCTGTTTTAAGTTCAAAGCAGAAAAATAACTCCACATCCATAATTTTTCAATTCACAGTAAATTAGTTTAAAGAAAGTATTGAAACCGAAAGAAACCTAATATTATTTTTCATACACCCATTCTTTTTCTCAACATTTAATTTATTATTGGATAAAGTTCTGTTCTAAAAACATTATTTATTATTGGTAAAAAGTGTGCTACTTTGTAATGGCTTAAGTGAGCACAGTAAGAAAGCTATGAAGTAATTTAAATCTGTTACCTCCCATGCAGGGACATTTTCTCTGAACTTCTCATTCACCATACAGCAGATTGACATTAAATAGGCTTTGCTGGACACTTCTGGAGAATAATTCATCCAGAGGTAATTTTCAAGATACTGGCTGTGGAAGAATGAAAAGGGATAGAATATTTCATTAGTTACCACCACTTCTTTGTAATATATCACTCCCCTAAAAAAGCCTAATTATTTATAACTTTTTCAAAATCTATATTTATAGTTTGAGAATCCTTCACACATTTACCTATAATGTAGGTCAGTGCTACCTACTATAAACATATGTAGCAAATGTGGCTTTGGAGAATGAGTCTTATACGTTTAAAGCAGGAAGACCTCAAAGGTTATTGACATATATAATTAACACCATTAGAGCACTGGATATTCCCTTATCTAAGGCATTTCGTGGAGTAAAAAATAAAAATATCTGGCAAATATCAGCTCTAAAATGGAATGATATGATGGGCAGCTTCACAGAGAAATGTATCTGAGAAATTAACATGAACTCACATCAGGACCAAATGATTTCTGGAAACTAAGAGACTTAACAAATCAAAAAGAGGATTTGTTACTTAATTTACAAGGTATTCAACATAAGTCAGTTTTCAAGGTAACTCGCATTTCCCCCTCAAGATGCCAAAATTCTTATTCTAAGACTTTGGTGAAAATATTCCTAAACGAAGTAAGTATTTCTGATTTCTAAAACAAAGCTTAGCCATTTCTTATTCAGAGTAATTATAAACATCAGTTACTGTACGGGGTTGTAAAATACTCTCAAGCACTAATGCAAAAAAGAAGGACTTTTTGTTCCCATTTTAAATCACTCCACACGTATTACTTTTCAATTGGTTACAAGTGCACGTGCACATACTTGCACACACACGCAGATTTATGCATTTTAGATTCTGCTATAGCATATAATTTTTCTACTTTCTCTTATTCTTCAAAGGTCTGCTCACATTGGTATTTCTATGGGTCTATCTTTAGCAATCATTCTTGCTTAATTTGCAAGAGCCTAGGAAACCGGTAAATAGTATTTTATCCTAAACAATGGCCAAAAGGTTCCAAGTTAGAGACTACTCTTTCATAAATAAAATGCGTGAAACTTCGTATCATTCCTTTCTTATAAGCTTAAATTTTTTCCTGAATTATGCCCTTTAGAACTTCCATTACCAAGTCTGTTAATGTGAATCTGTCTGAAATCTCTTCATTTCATGGCAGTTTAGCTGGTGATAGAATTCTTTCTAGGTTGATAGTACTAGTACTAGTTTTTCTATGTACTAGTCTCATACTACTATCTTCTCTATCATTACAATTGAGAAGTCTACAATCAATTTGTTCTTCTTCCTCTTTGAGTAATCTGTCTTTTTCTCTCCAGCAGATTTTAAGATCTTTACCCTGTCACTGTTCCTCTGTTCACAATTTGCTATATATACTTCCTGAATCTAAAAGACTCGTATGTTTCAACTGTAGAAAATTCTTAACCATCATCTCTTCTAAAATGACACTCCTTCATTCTCTCTAAATCTCTTCTGAAACTCCTAATGGATCTTCTCATTCTAGCATCTAGATCTCTTAATTGCCTTGTACACTTTCCATCTTTATTTCTCTTTGCTATTATTTGTTAATTTCCTCAGCTCTAAATCCCCATTCATTAATTCCCTCTTTAGCTGTGTCTCATCTATTTAATTTGCCCATTGAGTTTTTAAATTTCAATGATTTTTATTTTCATTTTCCCCCAAACTGTCCATTTTTAGTGTCCTGTTTCTTGTTCACATATTCTATGTGTTCTATTATGCCCATAATAATTTTAAACATGATTGGACAGTGTGTATCAATTATATAATTACCTGGGATTTTCTGGGGGTATCTAATTCTATTCTTTATTGTTTCAACTAAATCTTGCTTTAATGTGCTTTGTAATTGGGAGTTTGAACTCATCTTTACCAGGCTTTTAGCTGTAGGATATTTTTGCAGTATAGTTGGAATACATGTCCTTTCAGAGTATCTTCATATTTGTTCCTGCCAGATGCCCCACAGATATCATTGTCTTGCCAGAGTTTTTAACAGTAATGTCTTGGGTATTATCTGACTACACAGCAAACTCCAAACCTATTCTTTACATTTTTCAGATGATGAATCTGAGAATATTAGAGTCAATGATTTGCCCAAGATGATGCAGTTATCTCCATGATATACACATGATACAGAACTGACTCCAAACTACATCTCTTTAATCCAAACGTAAGGATTGTTCAATAATTCCTTGATTCTATTTTGGCAATCACAGCAAATGTAATCTATATAATAACACGTCCCTCTTACGCATTTCATCAAAGATTCAGTTCACTCTCCTGTACCCAGGCACCTCCTCCATGCCATCTCAGTTTTCACTCTAGCAAGAGACCATCAATTATCTCTATTACAAACTTGAGACTCATTATGTCTGGAGGCTGGCACAGAGAAAATGGCATTCTAACCCAGAAATTATTATACATAAAAGTTCCTGGAAGGTAACAACCCCCTTTTTCAGTTATTAAAAATCTTTCACTGGGTTTCCCTGATGGCGCAATGGTTGGGAGTCCGCCTGCCGATGCAGGGGACATGGGTTCGTGCCCCGATCCGGGAGGATCCCACGTGCTGCAGAGCGGCTGGGCCCGTGAGCCATGGCCGCTGAGTCTGCACGTCCGGAGCCTGTGCTCCGTAACGGGAGAGGCCACAACAGTGAGAGGCCCGCGTACCGCAAAAAAAAAAAACAAAAAAAAACTTTCACTGTCACTGATGCCTTCAATATGCTCTGCTGCTTTTCTCCTTCAGTCCCTGCAATTCTCTTGGTATCTGATATTTGCCAGGACCATAGAATTCTGGCTTTATCCTAATCATATATCAGCATCCTCTTGATTTTTATTTACTTTCCTTCTGAAAGATGGCATGATATGATAAAAAGGGCATATTAATCTAAGGGCCAGATGGACCCAATTTCTAGCCTCAGTACTCTCTATAAAATAAGGAAACTCTTACTGGGATTATCATGAGGATTAAATGAGATCAAGTATTCAGTGACAATACAGTTCTTAGGATATAGTAGGAGTCTATTTACAAGTTAATTCATAGCTATAAACTTCAATTTCTCTCCGTAAAAATAATAAGAACACCTACATCATGACATTTTTTGTGAGGATCATATCAGTGTATGTAGGGAGAAACAGTTGTTAATAGAGACTGACTTCTGATGCAGACTAGACCTCAAGAAGTGTGGAGAAGTGGAAAAACCATGAGCTTTGGCATCAGACATTGGCATCCCAGCTCTGCCAATTACTTAAATGCATTATCTTTAACAAATAACTGCTCTCACCTCAGTTTCCTCCTTCACTAAGTGGAGAGTAGAATACTGACTTCGCAGGGTTTCTGTGAGTGCTCTGTATGTAAAATGTTTAACAATGTGCCTGGCACAAGGTTCAATAAATGGCAGATACTACTATCATCAACAGCAACCTTGGCTTTTACTTCCAGTCCACTGGCCACACCTGGTTGTAATATAATCTAAATTGTAACCTAAAAATTATATATTCTCTTCATCTGAAATATTTATCAGTGGCTTAGGTCAGAACAATGCTGGCTTAGTAATAACAAGTTAGCCTGGAAGGAAAAAATGGCTACAGAATGCATTCCAATTTACTCCCATTAGCACTAGAGGAACCAAAGAAGAGTTCAGAAATTGCTCAGCACACACTATCTTAATTAGTGAAAAACAACTCAAAATACAAGTTACACTAATAATGGAACATCATCTTTGAAAACAAAGGCTATCATACACGTATTCCAAAACAAGCCAATCACAAAAATATAAATCTTTTAAAATTTATAATTATTTTCTTATCCACTCACAGAAATGTACAGAAAACTTAGCTAAAAGTTAAGTCACACTGTCATCTTTAACTTCATCAAAGTAAAGCCTTTAAACTCACCTAAATTCCAAGAGCATTATCTTTCTGATGGCAAACCTAAAAATATAAAAATAGTAAAAATATTTAAATAGAGAAAATAAACATTTCTGAGTTACTAATGCAGATGTATTTTGGAATCTTGTTTTAATTTTGACTCACATATCAGAATAATTATATTTATTTATGCATTGAAAAAAGCAAATTTTCTTTTTATTTTTGTTTGTATTTTGTTTCAGATAGTTTATTTTATTTTTAAAAACTGTCTAAGAACAGTTACTTATATCCTACCCATATAACAAACACAATCAGCACCATGACATACGAGGATACAACACATACATTAATAAGCCAAGTAATTTTAATCAAAACACAAGTGCTCATCAATATTCATAATATTAGATCACAACTGCCAAAAGCTAGCCTGTCTCAATTTCTTAAACACTGACTAACATTCTTCCATTTAATAATCAAATGAAAACATTCTGCTGAAATCATGGCCTCCTATAAGCACAAGGGACACATGTATCTATATCACAAACATGGGAATCAGGCTTCTGTAGCCTTGACATTAAGTTTAAAATATTAGAAAATTGTGGAGGGAATATCAGATATCTCTTTATATACTTTAAAAATCAGAGTGTTTTGTTTTATATGGATAAATGATGCAGTAGTTACAAGGTAGCCTTCCAAAGGTAGGTTCAAACGTCCACTAATTTAGTTTTATCATTTTGTATATTGACAATAAAGTAGCCAGACCAGAACCATGCCACTGGATATTAGCCCCCAGCTTTGAAAATTAAATCAGTATGCATTATAAATTTATAATACCCCAAGAGACCATTATCCTGTCAAAATCCTATTCCACTGATTTCTGATCTCTTAAATAGTTTCACTGAGCAAGCAATGTCAGAGAACTTTAGTGAGAATGAAATGAAGGATTTAACTGTGCAATAGCACAAAGACAGAACACTGCCAAGGCACTGGCTTCTACAGCCAGCAAAGCCACTGAGAGGATACAAAAGCTTGTGTTGTACACTCTAGATCTCCAGCTGCAGGCATTTCACTTCACATGTGTGTTAGACAACAGAATTCAGGCCCTGCTACGCAAATACCTGCACCCTTAATTTCTTCAGCCACAAACAGGACCTCATTGATGAAAGAAAGAAAATCTTGGTTCACGAGATAGATCAGTATTCTAGTCATGATTTACTGTTACCTTGGCAACATCCTTAAACACCCTGGGACCCAGTTTCCTCATGTACAAAAGAGGTGAAGTGGTCAATTTTTTTTTTTCCTGTGGATGACTGGACAAGTGAAAAATCAGTTTTGATGGGTCAAGGTAATGCAAAAACACTCAATTTCTCTTATAGCAATCTTGGTGGTATTCATTAAATTGGGGGTTTTACACTTCTGCCAGTAAACTTTCTGAGACAGATAAAGAACTTAACTAAAGGGATACATATAAGATATAAAAATGGGTCTAGAGACTAGATATTATGCCAGAAAATCTTTAAAGATAAGGATGAAAAGTATAAGAAATAATGAGAAATATAAATAAAGGATTTGGGGATGGTCATTTTATTAAGTTACCAATATTTACTGAGAGCATGCTTTGTAAAGCCTGACTCCGGTCAAGGGTTTAACATGCATTTCATTAAATCCTCCCAAAGCTGGATAATTTATGTACAATACATTGGGTCTATTAACCATATTGTTAACTGGATGATTAAATTTGATTAAAAAAAAAGAGTGGGGAGGGGTAGTCAAAGGGGTTTTTTTTTGCTGCTATAATTGCCCTCTGCTATCTCTCTTGGGATATGGTTGTGTGAAAACATGAGGTCTGGAGCTGTGGTAGCCCCTTTGCAACCACATAGGGAAAGCCAGAAAGTTTGTTAAAAGGCTGACAAAGACCCTCACATTATGAACTTCTGAACTACCTACTCCAGATTTATTGTTAAATAGATGATTAAAAAATCAAAAAATAATTGTGAACAAAGGAAGCCAGCCACAAAAGAGTACATATCATGTGATTCCATTTATTTAAAGTTTAAAACCAAGCAAAACTAAACTATAGTGTTCACGTTTGCATACTTACATATTTAAATGATATAGCAAAGGGCACATAAGGGTTTGTGGGATGCTAAAAGGTTGGTTTTTTTACCTCAGTGGTGGTAAAAATTCAGAAGGCTAAATGTTTCTGTACATTTTATGTGCTTTCTGTTAATTTCATAGTAAAGAGGTTTAAACATTTTTAATAAAAAGAAATATAAACACTGGCAAAAGTAAATTGCTCTAAAAGTCATCCCTTTTTAATCTTTCAGTATAAAAATCACTTGGATGGATTAACAGGATTAATAATCATACCAAAGTGTGTGGGTTAAGAGAGTCCTAAAGGGCAAATGGACCCTGTCCTATTTAAGAACAGAGTATTGGATAAGAGCCAGAGAACAAGGCTTTAATAACCTGGCGCTGCCTGTATCCATGGTAGAATATCTTGAGCTAGTTACTTAATCTCTCTATACCTCAGTTTCATCATCCATAAAATGAGGATAACGGTACCTATCACAGAATTGTCGTGAGGATAAATACGCTGCTATATACAATGTGCTGAGATCAGAAGCTGGCACATAGCAAGCACTCCAGAAATGACAATTACTGTTACTTTTAATATTTTAAAATCAAACAGATAAAAATACATTAAGACAAATACACCAAATCTGATAATGGTAAGGATAGCAAATATGAATCTTTTGTGTAATATACCACACACTACAATGGGGACTGAACAATATGGTATTTTAAGATCTACCTAATTTTGAGATTCTAGAAGTGATCATTTATACCATAAGAATATAAGAACTGATTGATTTAATTCCCAGATGCCTCCTAAGGAAATAGGGATGATGTACAAAAAAACGTATATTATAAGAACCTTAATGTATCATATTAAGAGTGCCTTATGGCTATAAACTGCCTATTTTGATAGCCTATAAACAAGTAAATAAATCTTACATTAAGCCATTCCCCAATAATGAAGAAGCTACGAGCACATAACTCTGCAAAACAGCTTCCACAAGGCACTAGTCTAAAAAAAAATGGTCATTTAAATTTTTAAATATACACTACAGTTTTTGTGCTACACAGGTGCATTATTTAACTTTTTGAACTTAAGGATTTGAGGGCAAAATGCAATCAGGTCACTTTTATTCAAGTGTTTAAATGTGTACAAGATGAGAATACGGCTGTTAAGAGTGCCGTGATAAGACTTAGGGAGCCCCGCCAACGACTGTTACTACTTTCAGCAATTAAAAATGACTTAGCCAAGTCTACGTAACTTAAAAATCACCGGCAGCTTTTAGTTGTTTATTATATAAAAATTATATTCAAGGAAGCAATATTAGTAGCAAAGGTTTAAATTTAAAAAAACCCCATAACCCTAAGCAATCCATTGGAGTGAAACCCTGTTCTACAAAGAGGCAGAGAACTAGCTCTGAATGTTCAAGGTAAATTCCAGATTAGTATATCCTTAATATATAATAAAAAAGGGTCCTAGAATTTATCTACCCGCTCATCTTCAGTTTACTTTCCTCAGGCAATCTCCTCCATACCCACTTTCAACCAACAAGTCATATGTTACATATCTGCTCAAATGTGATATCTTTATTTTCTTTTATTGGAGTATAGCTGCTTTACAATGTTGTGTTAGTTTCTGCTGTACAGCAAAGTGAATCAGCTATATGTATACATATATCCCCTTCTTTTTGGATTTCCTTCCCATTTAGGTCACCACAGAGCAATGAGTAGAGCTCCTTGTGCTACAAATTCTGTTCTCATTAAATATCTATTTTATACACAGTAGTATATATATGTCAACCCCAATCTCCCAATTCATCCCACCCCCTCTTTCTCCCCTTGGTGTCTATACGTTTGTTCTCTACGTGTGTGTCTCTATTTCTGCTTTGCAAATACGTTCATCTGCACCATTTTTCTAGATTCCACATATATGTGTTAATGTACGATATTTGCTTTTCTCTTTCTGACTTACTTCACTCTAAGAGAGGATCTTTGCCTGATCATCAATCTAAAATAGCAGTCCTGTCGCTATACCCTAATCCCACTTTAATTCATAGCACTTACTACCTGCTGATACTATATATATATGTATATATATGTATATATTTTGTCTGTCTAGATAAGAATTAGAACACAGCTTCATGAGTAGAGGCTTCATCTGCCATGTTCACTGATGCACCCTTAGCATTGAAATGGTGGTTGATACAAAGTAGGCTCAACCCAATCCTCTCTTCAGAACTCTACACCTAAATACCCAACTGCTTATTCTACATCTCTCTCTATAGCTCTTTAGTGGCTAGAATTCAACATTTCCAAAAGCGACTAGTGATCTACACCCAATCCCACCACCACCACCAACAGCAAAAGTCAGTAATGGCACCTAATCACCTGACAACCTTTGCCAAAAATTTTGGAGTCATCCTTGATTCCTCCCTTCCTGTGTTCACCACATCCAACCACCAAGCACTTCTATCTCTCAGATTGGTAACTCTTCTCTATCTCAACTTTCCATGCTAGTCCATGCCATCATTATCTTCAATCTGACTACAACAATATTCACCTAACTAATTTCCTGCCTCTTGCTCCCTCCAAAATTTAAAACTACCACCATCATGCTTCACTGGTTTCCTACTTCTCTTCAAATTTAAAACAAACAAACAAACAAACAAACCTTAACATGGTCTTTGGCCCAACCTACTTCTACAGGCTCAAGAAGGGACTGCTAAAACAAAACAACTAGAGTACTTCCCTGGTGGCGCAGTGGTTAAGAATCTGCCTGCCAATGCAGGGGCATGGGTTCGAGCCCTGGTCTGGGAAGATCCCACATGCTGACATTAATCATCAATGTCAGTAAAATAGTCTTTTATTTTTAAGTGCTTTTACATATGTTGTTTGCATTCTTAGATTCTTCTTGTCTTCATTTTGCCCGAAAACTTGTTTCTTAAAATAGTTTGCACAGGGACTTCCCTGGTGGTCTGGTGGTTGAGAATCCGCCTGCCAATGCAGGCGACACAGGTTCGAGCACTGATCCGGGAAGATCCCACATGCCGCAGAGCAACTAAGCCAGTGTGCCACAACTACTGAGCCTGCGCTCTAGAGCCTGCGAGCCACAACTACTGAGCCCACGCACCACAACTTCTGAAGCCTGCGTGCTTAGAGCTGGTGCTCCACAACAAGAGAAGCCACCGCAATGAGAAGCCTGAGCACTGCAACGGAGAGTAGCCCCCGCTCGCCGCAACTAGAGAAAGCCCGCACGCAGCAACGAAGACCCAACACAGCCAAACATAAATAAATAAATAAATAAATATTTTTAAAAAATGACTGGCCTCTTATTTTGACACTGCCTTTACAATATTTAGTAAAATTTACCTCCTAAGACTCAAACACATGAAAAAAATAAAATCTGAGATTTTATAAGGTCTATGACATTCATAACACAAATGTTTCTATGTCATATTAAAACGGTTAGTTACCTTTTAAAATACTCATTGGGCATATATATCTACAGGTGCAGATATGGAAATATGCCCAAGACACATTGTTTAAAAAAAAAAAAAGTCATGATGCAGAATGGTATGTAGAGTATAAACTCCCTGCTGTTTAAAAAAAAATCAAAGGGGTAGGGAACTGGAACAGGTGTATACATAAGTAAAGAAACTGAGGGTTAAGGGACAGGGAAGAAGATGTACTGAAACTTACCCTTTCTGTGTACTGTTCAAAATAATTTTTATTTTTTATTATATATATAGTTTGTACATTATGTACAAAATGCATATTATTTTGTATTTAATTATCATGTATATTTTACTTTTCCAATTTTTAAATAATCTTTCAAAAAGATTTATCAGAAAATAAGAAAATTAGTATTAGTTGAACTGAAATTTTAAAATCTCCATATTTACTCTTCCTCACGTTCCTTCAAAAACAAAATAAACCCTAAAGAACTTAATCCCTCTAATCTGAGCCAAAAATTAAAAGGCAAAAAAATATCTTATGCCTCTTCAGCAGCTAGATATAGTTTTTCTAGTCACCATCTCCTTGATGACCAAATCAAAAGAAGGAAAGTTCCAAGTTTATGATTACATTTAGTTTAGAAGTTCAAATGAGATCCAAGTTAGTCCCATCTACTTCCTATGTATGAAAATTAAACTCACTCCTACCTTGATTTGACAATTTCTTTCTCATATATATCTTCAATCACCTGTTAAAAATATAAAAATGTTTAATATCTCAAATAACTTTTTTTCAGACTCGAAATTGAGAGTTTTCAATTACTGAGATTACACAAAACAAGGTGGTTTAGGAAAGCTATCAAATATCACTGCTATTGAAATAATATTTAAGAGATTTTTTATAATCCCATTATATCCCTCAAAATGTAAAATAACAGAAAGCAAAGCAGTAGGAAAAAATAAATAATAAAATATATCTAAATAAAAATAATTCTAGAAATAATTATTAAAATCATGTATTTATTTCATTTCTAGGGAAAATAAAAATTCACAAGATCAGGATATTTTTAAAAACTTAACAAAGTATATAAATGTTAACAGGCTCCACCTAAGAGTTTTAACAAAGTGCTTTCAAAAACCAGAAAGTAAACTGAAAGTGCAAAGACATAACAGAAGCAAATGCTAATCATTACATCCTGTTTCCAAGCACATATGATAAAACCTCAGAATTTCCACTTACTTGGGTTAGGGTGGGTAGGATGGTATAATACATAAGAATTCAGGTTCTGGGGTTGGAAGCCTGGTTCAAACCATCCACCTTTACTGCTGGAGACTACAACCTTTGCAAATGCATGACTGCTCTAAGGCTCAGTTTCCCAGTATACAAAAAGGATCTAATAATAAGTACCCCGTGGGGTTGCTATAAGACAACACATGTAAAGAATTCAGTACAGGTCCTGGCACATGGTAAGCCTTTAATAATAGTTATCAGTAGCAGAAGTAATAGTAGTGCTAGTGACAAGAGTAGTTAAAAAAAAAAACTTACTCTAAAATTATGAAGTACTTTAACATGGTATAATATAATATTATTTTATGGCAACTATGTCTTTTAACTGCTCAAAGTATACTTCTCAAATAAATGTTTGTGGGTGGTAAAGGGAGGAAGACAATGAGGCAAGCAAGTCTTGAATTTGTACGAAATTTTCTGTCATTGCTTTTCTGTTTATCAAAATCCAAATTAAATAATAAAATGATGGGTATAATCTTCTTTAAATACCAACTTATACATAGCTTCATCCAGTGTTAACTAAAATGATCTGAATATAAATTTAATCTCTAAAAACCTTGATCTAATTAAGTTCAACTCAATCTAGTAGTGTCATAAAGATATTTTTGTTATTAATGAAAAATGACCCTAGGAACCCCCAGACCCAACATATACAAGCACAAACATACACAAACAGCATATAGTGAGATAAAGCAACCTGGCTGATAATTATGAGTAATTAATGTATGTCAAGTTTATGAATATCCTCCTGATGAATAAAATGGGATTGCTGGCAAACAAAAATATATTTATAAATAAAACATTTAAGCTAAACTAATGTGAGAAATTTGGGATTAAGTTCAGTTTTAATAAGAGGGCCTAGATTATCACAATTCAATTTACAATGGCAAACTTAAAGCGAGTCTTCACTACTTGTTAAATGGCATGTGTATGTTAGCTCTATAAGACCTCTCTTTAAGAACCTATGTCAATGAGAATTAATCCTCCATTAGGAATCCTGCCTTTCGTTTATTCTAAATTGTGTCACCTGAATCCTAAGTCCCTTCCCTAATTGAATATGACTGGCCCTCAGTCATCTAATACTGTAAACAACTTCCACCTCTTCCACCATTATTACAGATCTTTCAGTTCATCAACCTAAAAATAAAAGAGAAAACAATAGATTTTATCCTAGATGATCTGTCAAAAAAACTGTAGGAAGGGGCTTCCCTGGTGGCGCAGTGGTTGAGAGTCCGCCTGCCGATGCAGAGGACACGGGCTCGTGCCCCAGTCCGAGAAGATCCCACATGCCGCGGAGCGGCTGGGCCCGTGAGCCATGTCCGCTGAGCCTGCGCGTCCGGAGCCTGTGCTCCTCAACGGGAGAGGCCACAACAGTGACAGCCCGGCGACCAAAAAAAAAAAAAAAAAAAAAAAACTGTAGGAAAACTGATGTGTATTTACAAAGATATTCATTACATGATCACCTAATAATGATAAATCAGAGCAATCTAAGAATCTATAAACAGGAAAATCCACACACATTTTTTAAAAGGCTTAAAGGAAATAAATAACTATCTCTGGGTAGTTATTTTTATTTTCTTATGTGTAGCTTCTGTATTTTCCAAATTTTCTATTATGAGTAATTATTAGCTTAGAAAACCATTCATTTTAACTTTTAAAAAAATTATGAAGAGCTTCTGTCGAATTAGCTCTTGAAAAAGATACAAAGAGCATATCTATTCAAAAGGGATGCAGCAAACCAAAAATACTTACCTTTATGTCAAAAGGTGATTTTTTCTTGATGTGGGGAGCCCAGTATTTACAAGCTAACTGCAAAAGTAAACAGTATAAACAGTAAGTCATAGATTCATACCACTGAAGATTCATACCACTAACAGACTGAGATCATTCAGAAACAAGCTGTTTCTTAACAGGGCACTACTGGCGCAGGGCGAGGCGATAGAGTAATTTACCTATTAAGGGGACTATATGGGCTTGCAGACCAGGGAGCATCTTCGGGCCCAATCCACTGAATGCCAGTAATGCCCCGCATGGCACCCTGCCACAATGATTTAAAAAAAAAACAAAATATATTTTAAACTATTCCTATGGAAACAATAGGGTGAAGTTAATAACCAAAGTCAAACACCTTCAGCATAGAGCTAACAAAACCCAGGTCTAGAAAGATTAAATGAGCTGCCCAAGACTACAATTAGTTAACAGGTGAGCCAGTACTAAAAAACAGATTCAAAATCCTCAGGAATGTCGATTTGCAAAACAATAATCTTTAAGTGATTAGTACACACTCAGGCACACCTAAACAAAACCTAAAAAAAAAATTGTAGTTTATCAGTGGGTTATTACCAAGAATAGAAAAGTCAGTATGTTATATTTCAGCAAAGCAGGTTTTACCTGAAAAATGTGAATTTAAATACATATACAGGGATACCTCAGAGATATTGCAGGTTTGGTTCAAGACCACCACAATAAAGTGACCACCTCAATAAAGCGAGTCACATGAATTTTTTGGTTTCCCAGTACATATAAAAGTTATAATTTACACTATACTGTAGTCTATTAAGTGGCAATAGCATTATGTCTTAAAAAAAACAATGAACATACCTTAATTTAAAAATACGTTATTGCTAAAAAATACTAACCATCATTAAAAAAAGTGAGATCAGGGCTTCCCTGGTGGCGCAGTGCTTGAGAGTCCGTCTGCCGATACAGCGGACACGGGTTTGTGCTCCGGTCCGGGAAGATCCCACATGCCGCAGAGCGGCTGGGCCCGTGAGCCATGGCCGCTGAGCCTGCGCGTCTGGAGCCTGTGCTCCGCAACGGGAGAGGCCACAACAGTGAGAGGCCCGCGTACCGCAATAAAAAAATTAAAAAAAAAAAAAGTGAGATCACAGAGTTCAGATATCTGATCTTCTTAAAACTAAATTTTAACCTCTACATCTCACTCATTCAATAATAATTAAAAAGCCCCTTCTCTAGTCAGGTGTACCAGGTGCTCCGAAATAACGGAGGAGGAGGGGCAGGGAAATGGTAGGATCCCTACATACTCTCTGTCCTCATCTCATACCATCCTCCCTCTTACTTCTTAAGTTCGCTCTCCTGGCTTCTTTACATACACACCATAAGGCATTTCCACTTGCTACTTCCTGGACTGTTTCCCTGCTCTTCCCCAGACTGGCTCCTTTTTTGCATTCAGGTCTTAGCTTTTGCATTCAGGTCTTAGCTCATTGGGGTCTTAGTCAGGACTCTCCTGACTGCTCTTCATAAACCCCACCCAGTCTGCCACAATGCCGTTTCATTTTCCTGATAGCAATAATCACTGTCTGAAACTACACTGTTCATTTATCTCACTCATCCCTCTAAAATGTAAGATCCCTGAGGGGAGGAAACTAATAACTTTTACCACAAAAATTCAAGCAATGGGAAAAGGGAGTTCTAGTCTAACTTGTCCAGAAAAACCTCTCCAAATTAATGTAGATGGATGACAGTGAATTAACCATATAAGAAAAGGTAGGGGAAAAAAATGAAGTAGAGGGAACAATGTTGAAAGGAGGTGCCAGGAGGTGAAACATTGCATGGCACAAATAAATTGCAGTTCAGTATGGCTAAACACTGTGAGAAAAGGAGGAAAAAAAGAGAGGAAATTGGATATAAGCATGGGTCAGATCACAAAACAAGGTGAATGATTCCAGTCATTATCCTAAGGGCAATTAGAACTCTTTAAGAAAGCATTCAAAATGACTCTTATGCTTCTGCCTTGGCAAATTTGCTGAAACAGGGCACAGAGAAGAAAGAAGCAAGTGAGTAATAAGTTCTGTATAGAGTTACTTGCACTCTTATCCAACACCCAAAGCAACAAATAAGGATTAGGAAAGTTGCTCAGCGCTACAGGGCTATGTTTCCCCATTCAAAGCCAACCGCGGTTCACCATGCAACACAATAAACAGGTTTTAAATGAACGCTCTCTGACCACGGGATTGCTCTCTTCGTAGATGCATGTATTTGGAGCAGGTGTCTTGTCAAATTCTCACCATTCCCTTCAAAGATCTAGGTTACTCTAAGGCTAAGAATAAGCCTATCCCTCCTTCGACCCTCAGTTCAGTATCACCTCTGCTATGGAACCTTCTTGCCAGTCTCAGGTGACTGGGGTGGTTCCTTCTGTGAATCCATCTCTCCTGCGACGAACTCTAACATAGAAAAGCTCGCATAATAACTTTCTTTTCATGTGTCTGTCTCCCCTGGAACATGAACTCCTCGGGGCAGAGCCTCTTTCACCACGGTCTCCCCAACAGCTAGCACAGTTGCTGGTACACAGCACGTACTCTTTAGTAAAAAGACTTGAGTGCATGAATTGACAAACGAATGCCTCGTCGGTGCTCCCGTTCCCAAGAAAAATCCCACGTCCTGGCCTCGGGGCTTCAGCGTCCCACCCCTTCACACACACCGGACTCGCCCAAGCGCACCTGGGTCACGAACTCCGCGTTGATCTGGGACACCGTAGGGGCCACGATTTTCTTGGGCTGAGCAGGGGCCGTCATGGCAGCACTCTCCTTCCGCTCCAGTGGAAAACAAAGGACCGCTCCGAGCAGCGGTGAACCCGATACACTTCCCGCTAAGAAGCGACTGCTGCTGCTTAACTCCGAGATGCAAATACCCGCGGAGCAGAATATCCTCAACGCTTACAGACCACAGGGATCGCGTACCGCAGCTTGTACATCCTTCAAGAAGCGGAACAGAGCGGGTCCGGAAGTGCATGCAAGCGCTGGTTTTGAGCTAGAGAGGCAAGGGCTTCGACCTCCCCCTCCTGACCCCTAGCGGGAAGCTGAGAGAAAACACCCAGGGAGACGGGATTGATGTCTCAGTGACCAGGTAGATGGTGTTGGTTAAGGTTTTCTTGTGGTAGGGTCGGGGAGGGAGAGGGAGACTTGGAGTTTCTTTCAACCCTATAAAAAGTATTAGTGAAAAAAAAAACTAAACGGGGAATGCGAGGCTTGATTTTCACTGTTTTTTAACAGATTCATGGAAATATAAATTAGCATATAATGAACTGCACATATTTAGGGTGTAAAATTTGATTTGTTTAAAATAGTCATACATATGTGAAACCATCACCAAAGTCATAATAATAAGCATATCCAATGTCTCTAAAATTTTCCTAGTCCCTTTTGCAATCCATCCCTATCCCAGTTCTACCCACCCATTCTCAGGCAATCACTCATCTGCTTTCTGTCGCTATAGATTAGTATCCTTTTTATAGAATTTTATAAATATGAAAATAATACAGTACCTTTTTTCTTTCTTCTTTCACTCAACATAATGATTTTGAGATTCATCCATGTTGATGCATGTATTAATAGTTGGTGCCTTTTTATTGTTGAGTGGTATTCTTTTTTATGGACATACCACAGTTTGTTAATCTGCTCATCTGTGGATGAACATTGAATTGTTTCCAGTTTTTGACTACTGCAAATAATGCTGCTAAGATCATTCGTGTATATATGTCTTAATGTAGACATGTGTTTCCCTTTCTCTTAAGTAAATACCTAGGAGAGGAATAGCTGGATCAAATGGTATGTGTATGTTTAAATTTTTAAGAAACTGCTTTTCCAAAGTAGTTGTACCATTTTATATTCACACCAGTAGCATATGAGAGTTCCAGTTCCTCTTCCTTCTCACCCACACTTGATGTAGTCAGTCTTTTTAATTTTAGCCATTTTAATAGTTATGTGGTATATCTCACTGTAGCTTTAATTTGTATTTCCCTAATGACTACTGATGTTGAATGTCTGTTCATGTGCTTATTTGCCATCCATATATCTTCTTTGTAGAAGCCTCTATTCAAATTGTTTGCCCATTTTTAAATTGAATTGCATGTTTTCTTATTACTGAGTTTGAATGCATACCTCTACCACTCCCAAATCCATATATAAATTAAATATGTACCTCTAGTAAACTTTCCCTGGATGAACACAGGCAAGAAACCGGTAACATGGTTGCCTCTAGGGAGGAGGAACTGGGGGAAGGGAGAACAGGAGCAAGGGAAGTCTTATTTTACATTTTACACCCTTTTGAAACTTTTGAATTTTGTAACATCTATAGCCCATTTGAAAATAAACAGTTGTGAAGGAAAAAACAAAAAAGTGTCTGTAGATATAGAAATTAAATGTGGAATCCTTTTTTCCTTCTACTTGCTATTGTATAAAGTTTATTTATAGAGCTAAAGATGAAAATTTGCATGATCCTAATTTTAAATGCAACAGATTTTGAATACATAAAGTATCTAATTACACTTTATTTACAAATGGAGTCTATACAACAAGAGGTAAAATAAGGTTTTCTGAATAGCTTTTATGATGAATCTTGAAAGGTAGATAAGATTTTGATAATCAAAAACATCAGGGACAATATTTCTAGTATAGTCATAGAAGAGATAAAGCCATGAAAGCAGGTCATGCTGGGAGAATGTTGGGAGTGAGCCATCAGGCTTAACATGTCAAAACTTTAAAAGCTAGAGAAAGGAGACTGTATTTATCTTGGAAGGCAATGGGAAACCACTGATTGGAAATCTACTTTTGGAAGATGACTTTTCAGTAGTTTGTTAGATGGGTTGGAATAGGTAAAGTGGGGATGGGAATACCAGTTGGGAGACTATTGCAAATCTAAAGCAAAAGTAACATGGCCTAAATTTGGGTTCTGGCAGTAAAATTGAAGAGGAAGGAATAAGTATGGAAGACACTGAAGAAACAGAATAAAGAGAAATTCATCCTAAGCAGTTGAAAGAATAGTGGAACCCTGTACCAGCAGAGAAGACAGAAGGTAGAAGGAAAAGATAGTTCCAATATATAGAGACATAGTCTGAGGTAGCAGGAGGAGATCTGGGCAGTGATGAGCAATTTATTTGCCAATTAACATTTGTTAAATTTGTAATTTACCTTATGATTTTGTGGCCAAGAGGATATTAAGCCAATAAGCTCCAGATCATATGTGGATCTAACTGTGTGAAAGATTCTAATTTATAATACCTAGTAGATTTCTGAAAAAATGCAGTATCATAATCTTTCTCCTTCTCTCTCTCTCAAACTCTCCCTCTCTCTTTTTCCTGCTCTCTCTTCTCTTCATGTCACTTCTTAGCCAAGTTTTGAATGATGGTTTTGGACATCCTAAAATTATAATATTTCATTTTATAACTTTTATTTTACAAGCTTTCTGTAATGAGTTTTGTAAGTAAAGAAGAGAGAAAGCAAAGAAACCAGGTAATCAAGTTTCAAAACACAAGATTGTCAATAGTATCAAATGCTTCAAAGAAATCTAAAAGGACAAGAACTTCAAAAAGTCCGTGGGTTTGGAAACTAGAAGACCATTGGTGACCATTATCAGTTTGTTGTAGTAAGAAAAAGAAAATTTAATTCAAATTGATTTTAAAGTAAAGGAAATCTATAGGTATAAATAAAGTCTAGAGATAAATTAGGCTTCAGGCAGTTGATCAAGCTTCCAGCTCCATTCTTTCGGCACTGCTCCCCCTACTACTCCCACCCTACTCTGCTTTGTGTTTTGACTTCATCCCCAGACTAGCATTCTTCATGGTACCTAAACGGAGAAAACTTCACACTCAGTTCTTCTTCCTCAATCACTGAAATAAGTACAAGGTTTCACTCTGATCAGATCAGCTTAGGTCAGTTCTTCCAGGCCAATTACTCTGGCTAGGGTAGCACTGTGCATTGACTGGCTTAGTCTTGGGTTACCCATCCCTTTAAGTCATGATGAATATTCTGATAGAGTTAGACTGATCATGACCATTGCTGGAGCTGCAGTTAAGATCAGTCCTACCCAGAATACCTGGCTGATATACAGTGAAAGAGAGAAGATGTGGTTGCAACTAACAATGCCTACTACAATGATCATTGATAGAACAGCTCCCAAGAGGTGGTGAGGAAAACACTAGGTAAAAAAGGGCTTAGAAGCTAATGAACGAAAAGGCAATGGAGGAAGTAGGTGTAATGAATTTTCAATATCTCCGACCCTAAAAGGCAAAGAGTAAAATATAACAGTAACCAAAATAATAGGTAAAACTAAAGTTATTTGGCTCAAATGCTATCTCTTTTTAAGCTTGGTGTAGTGGAAATTTTGACTGCCTATCCATTCCTCCCTTCTTTCCAAATGCAACTTCAAATTTGACCAGTATTTGTATTATCTTCAGGCAACCTTGTGCTTGAAGGAAGTAGGCTGAGGTCTAGGTCCAGCTCCACATAATTCTATCTCCTTTGTCAGTGGTTGGTTCAGGAATGTGGCTGTGAAGCAATTCTGGCAGGTGAGAGAGGTAATGTTCACTGTAGACTTCTAGGAAACTTATCTTTGTTCTTGGGGGAGTTTCTGGGTCTCTCATTCACTCACTGTCCCACCCTCCCCCCCATGAAGGAAGCATGCAGCCCTAATTGCAAACAAAGCATCCTAAAACCATAAGGAAAATAAACTTGTCATTGTGAAAGGCAGAGCAGATGGAAGGAACCAGAATCAACTATATGATTTAACAACCCTAGGGTTTATGTAGTTGCTGGACTTCAAGTCGTATAAGCCAATAAGGTCCCCATTGCAAGAAGCAGTTTGAGTCAGGTATTCTGCTACTTGCAGCCAAAATCATCATAACTGAATAAGGAACACATGAAATTTTCTTTAAGGAACCAATGAGAGGGAAAAACTAAAAACACCAGAAAAAAGAAGGGACTGATGATGAAGCTCCCATTAGGAGAGAGAGCAAGGAAAAGCTAGCTTCAGAAAAGTGGAAGAATATTATTATTCTGAGATACATGAGAAAAGTAAGGAGTAAAGATAGACATTTTTGAGGGAAGAGGAGGGAAGTTTAGAAAGTTTTGGATTGGCTTTGATCACAACATCTTAGAAGGCAAACTCATTCCAAGAATGAATGAAAGGCTCTAAATGAAATTATAGATTTACAGAGAAGGTAAGAGTTTGTAATAATGACTTCATTCATTTCTTCCTTTATACATTCAGTATATATTTGAGGAGGTAAAAACATTACAGATACTGCTTTATACTTTATGTATAAAACATAAAATCATGCATTCTCTTGCTTTCCAGAAAAATGTAGTTTAGCTCAATGGTTCTCAAAGTATAGTTTCAATATAGCAATAACAGCTAACCTGTATAAATGCAAATTTTCAGGCCCAACTCCAAATATTGAATCAGAAATTCTGAGGGTGTAGCTCAGCAATCTATGCTTTTAACAAGCCCTCTAGATGATTCTAGTGCACACTAAAGTTTGAAAACCACTAGTCAACAGTGACGATTAATAGAGTTATGAACAAAAAGCAGTGGGAGCACAGGGAATAGAGTGCTAGGGTAAATCAAAAAGGCTTCCAGAGGAAGCAGCGTTTAAGCTTAAACTTCAAAGAATGAATAGAAGTTAGCCGATATAGATGCAAAGTATTACATGTTCCATATTTTTTAATAATACCATTGTACCACTTTTCTTTTTCAGTTATCTTTTTTCCTCTAATAGAATTTTGTTCTCTAATAGAATAGTGCTAATAGAATTCTAGCAGTTAGCCCTGAAATTCTAAGCCCTTCTAACTGGCAATAGGAGAAATCTCAACAAGAAAGGAATTAAATGTGTCCTTTCACTGCTTCTAAAGAGCAGATATTCTGCATGAAACAGCCCTTGACAATTCACTTCTAACAAAGGATTCTTATAAGATATGCAGACTTCAAACACTGGTGCTATCCCTTAAAAATGTCTATAATTCTCATTGGTTATCTCACATAACGTAAATTGAAATCTGTTTTCTGCAAATTAAACACTTTAGTTTTCTTCCATAATCATGGACTAAAAACAAATAAAATCTGGCTCAACTAAATCTCTTCTTTGAATACAGTATGAGTTTGTATCTAATTTAAATTAATACTACATAGATAAGATGGAAGCGGGAATAACATGTATTGGATGAACTAATTTTATGTTTCTTTAGTACAAATCTGGGAGGCCAAGGAGGAAGATAAATGGATAAGCAGATAGATCATGTGACATGCAATGGAGTTAACATATCCATTTGTAGGTTATAAGGAGCTATCAAAGAAACTTAACATGAACAAGGAAGTAAACGATTAACTATCCATGTAGCAAGCTCAGAAGGTAGAAGGTAGACTGGAGTGGGCCCAGGAAAGTGTCTGGCAATCAGTACCTTGTTCCTGTATTATGTGATTTTCCCTTTTAAAAAAGTTCAAACTGTGTAATTTGAAACTTTATTTTTAAAATATTCTAAAATTTGAATTTTTCAAGAATCACCATCTACTTTCCTTCAACACACATTTTGTCCTAATAGGCCCTATTGCAGTACAAAACAAGAAGCAATAATTTCACTAACTCAACCAAACTACTTCAGTAAATAATCATGCTACAGCCTGGAATTGCCCAAACAAAAATTCTTCTAATTTTCTTTACAGATATTTAAAAGTTTATTTTTTTCAGAAAACCAAAGCAATTGATTCAACAATAATAACAGTTCTAGCATGCAGCAAGTCATCATTTAACATCTAATGTTTAAACTTCTTATCATGGATGTATACAGTTTATTTTCATTCCTATAAAGTTTCCACAGCTTGTAGTGATAATAAAAGTAAATAAGTATTTCGTTACAGGTACTTCAAATAGCACTACAGTACCTCTTCGACAAAATTTTTACAATATTCCAACTTTCAATATGAAACAGCTTAAAAAGGCATGGGCCAAAAAAAAAATGTATAGTAGTATCACTTAGGCAAATAAAGTCTAATAATCATACAAGCACAACACTGTTAGGATTCTCCTGTTAGGGTTGGGAAAGGAGTATATGAGACATTTACTTCAAATAAAATTACATAAATAGCTTAGGAAAATTCCCAAATATATAATTTCAGACATATTAAACCCTTGAACCTTTATTCTTGGAAAACATGAACTAGTTATCCCTTGCTTTTATGTAATGGATGTGTTCTTAAATAGTTCTGTGTAAAGCAAATTTTATAAAACATCACCTTGTTTGCACTGGAGGAACACATCTCAAGGAAACATAAGAGAAATTATTCTTTAAAACACAATTCTCCTGCACATTTGTACATCGTTGGGCTTTTATCTGTACTGTTAAGTTTAATCTCTATGAATTAAACCCAAGTTTCTCAAAATTCACTTGTAAAAGCAGACTGACTTCTCCTCCCCCCCCCCCACAAAGACAATTATTACAGTACAATGTAAAATTGTTCCTTTATCCATTCTCAGTAGAGGGCTTGTCACTACATATATCTGAGAGGGCTAGGATAAATACCCACCTGTTCTTTTCACCTTAGAAAGAGAATGGTTATTTTCTCTTATTGCTAGGAAATGTCATTCTTAAAGATTTTATTAAAAATGGCAAATGTGAAGGACAATGTGTGATTACAAGCCTTTTACAGTTTGATTAAATATTCCCCAAATCATGACAGTACTGTTTAGAATGATACTCTCAATTCCATAAGCATCTTATTCCTATATGGGATTACCTTACTAACTAAAGTAACAATTTACTAATGATCAAAATAACATTCTTTAGCATTAGAATCTTGCAAAAAAACAGGAATAAAAAATAGAACTAGACCTAGTCACTGCCGTTTGATCAAACTTAATAGAATATTTAGTTTAGTCATAGGACCACTCAAAGAGGTATAAAGAAAGTTTTGCTAAGGTGAATGTAAAAGTCTTATGGAGATGCAGATCTACAGGTGAGTCTTAAGTCTACAACTACTGCTATCAATCATTAATAAGCATGTAGATGAATTGCATTCATTCCTCTGAAAAGATGGCACTGCGTACATATCATCAAAAAGATTATGGCACTTGAACATTATTCCTGACAAATAAACATGGTAAATGTATACAGGTGCATCCTAGCCTCTCTCCTACTTGTACATTTTGGGGGTAAAGATAACAGCAGGCTGGGCAAAAAAACAATTCAAATCACCTATAGAATAGGAGGGTAAACTACCGGAGTCCTAAAAATAAACAGCTTGGAAAAGAACAATGAAAATAATGCTATTATTTTCTCATCCACTTTCACTTTTATTGCCTTTATATTTTTTAGCTTATAAGAAAAAATTTTGCAATGGAATTTGAACCATAGGTGTAAAATACATGAAATAATATAGTGGGGCTATCTGTAGTGGCCAAAACCCAATTTTTGCCTCTCAGTCTTTTAAGCATATATAAAAGGAGATGGTGTGTCTTAAGGAATAATTCCTTTAAAAATGAGGCTGAATTATTTGTACTACATCATGGATTTACATTTTCAATACAGCCAAAGTGTATGTTAAAATAAAACAAATACTTGCTTTATGGCATCAAATCATGTTCTTCCCCCTAAAAATTAATTTGGCTGTTCCTAAAACATATTACATTTCTATGTATCTTACCTCTGACTATGCAGACAAGCAACTGCCTATGAAATCATTCAATCTAATGCAGGCCTTTTGATAAAAATACATTATAAATGATAGAGGCTAAAGAGCAAGGTCACCAGAAAGACCACACATGTGTTGGTGGGTCTGTCAATTACATAACTGAATTTAAGACAACCATTTTCTCTTGTGGTCATTCCTTAAAGTGAGTAAGTTGATGTCTCTTCCAGTGAGGAGCCTGTCTGAATGTTTTGCCACAAACTGAGCATTCGAATGGCTTCTGCCCTGCATGAATTAGATAGTGTCTTTCCAGTTTAGATGGGGATCTAAAGCTTTTAGAACAAACACTGCATTGGTAAAGAAGGCCATCATTCCTCTCAGTACGCCCTGAATAACTACAACAATGACTATGATGGCTCTGCTCTGATTCCAGAAGGGCACTAGAGAGACAGGGCTGCCTGTTCCTATAGGGGGTACCAAGAATGAAATCCTCTGATTCTGCCTTCACTTTTATTTCTGATGTTTGATCTGACTCTGAGACCTCGTATTTTTGAAAACCAAGAGTCTGACATTGCTGGGAAGCACTATAGTTAACATTATCACCTTGATGAATGAAAAGTTTGTTCAAATTTTCCAATTCTACTTGGCAAAGAGATTTTCTATATGGAATCTTATCAATATGAGTTAATTTATGTCTTTTCAGGTGAGCTGACTGTCTAAAAGATTTCCCACAAACATTACAGCCAAAAGGCCTCTGTCCAGTATGAATTAAATAGTGTCTTTGTAGTTTAGATACAGAAGGAAACACTTTCTCACATTTGTCACAAGGACACATCTTATGTCCAGTATAGATGTTTTCATTTGTAACTGAAAAACCACACTGAAGCACTTCACAGTTTTCAAAGAATTCCTCACCTGATGAACCATAGATAGATACATCTTTATTATTCACAGAATTATCCATAGTTAACATGTTCTCTGGTGTAAGAATACCTTTTACGTTTTTTCCCATATTTTGGCTCTGGAAGTGCTTTTGCCAAGAAAATGGCAAAGTCAACGTTTTCTTCTTTTTATTGCCAACTGTCTTATATTTTCCATGCTTGCCAAGAGAACCCATAAATGTTCTCTGGGTTTGTTCAGGGCTCTGGTCACCGGAAATAAGTTCACAATTTTTCAAGAAACTGTTTTTAAATACTTTTTTCTCAGATCGAAAATTATCTAATTTTTTACCCCCAGCTCGTTTAAGCTTAGCCAAGATTTTTTTAACAATGGTTTTATAGTTGTAGCTTCTTTTGAGCCTGCTTGGAATTTTGTCACTTCTGGCAGGAAAACACTTGTGTCCATTGAGAATCTGCTCTGATTCAAAACATTCTTCACACTCTGGACATTGAAAAGGGACAATATAAATAGAGTGGACATCAAGTTGATTATTCTCCTCAGATTCACGTATATCACCATTTTCAAAACTATCCTGCTTTGCATTTAACTTATTAGGCAGGGGCCCTGATTCTGGACTCTTCACCTTTAATGAAAGAGTCTGAAAAGTCTTATTCCTGGCATGGATTTGTTTATGCTTCAGCAGTTTGCTTTGAATCTTAAATCCTTTTTGACAAAAACAACATTGAAAAGGTCTTTCCTCTGAATGTGTGAGTTGGTGGATTTTTAAGTGAGTTGACTGTCGAAAAGATTTACTGCACAGGACACATTTAAAAGGCCTCTGACCAGTATGAATAAGTGCGTGCCTATCAAGTTTTGACTGTGAGGGGAACAGCTTGCCACAGATTGTACACGCGTGAATGTTCTTTTTTTTCTTTGTAGGGCTGTGTGTAGGATCAGACTTGGAGCACGGGTGTAATGCCCATCTCTCCTCTGTGGTAAGAGCATGATACATTCCATACACTGGCTTTTCTTGCTTGGCCTCCAGCAGTCTTCTGACCTGTTTAACATCATTCTGGTAAGTCTCATTGTGAAGCTGTTGGTGCTTCACGAATGTCTTCAGATTCTTAAAGTGGCGTGGACAAATACTACATTTAAAAGGCAGATTATGAGTTAGTTGATGTCGTTCCAGATGAACTAGTTGTCTAAAGGTTTTATGACACACATCACATTCAAATGGCTTTTGACCAGTATGAATGAGATAATGCCTCGCTAATTTTGAGGGTGTTTCAAAATGCTTGAAGCAAATATTGCAAATATATGGCCTGTTTCTAGGTAGTTTGTTGGCTACTACACACTGTTGAATCTTTAGCATTTTAAAATTGGTTTCAGCCATCATATTCTTCAGTGATATACTCTGATGAGCTCCATAGTGTTCTTACACTCCACAGATGTCTAAAAATTAAAAATAAAAATGTATTAATTAAAAATTACTTATTCATATGAAAAGAAATAATTTAACCTGTTCTTTGGCTAAAGGTATTAAAGGCAATAGGGAACCTCAACTCTTCCTGTGTCTAAAAGTAAGTTAGGGCTTCCCTGGTGGCGCAGTGGTTGACAGTCCGCCTGCCAATGCAGGGGACACGGGTTCGTGCCCCGGTCCAGGAGGATCCCACATGCCACGGAGTGGCTGGGCCCATGAGCCATGGCCGCTGAGCCTGCACGTCCGGAGCCTGTGCTCCGCAATGGGAGAGGCCACAACAGTGAGAGGCCCGCTTAGATACTTTAGAATCATTAAACTAATTTCACTCATACAGAGAAATGAGAAGTCTTTAAAAGAAATACTTAAAAATGTATATAATTTTAAGCAATATTTCTAATTAATTGAGATGATACATTAAAAGGGGACTGAGTTGAATTTCTTAACATTAAATCTTTTAATTCCAATTTTCCTAGTCCACTATTAAGTAGATTTGTCATTTTTCAAAAATTGGGCTAGAAAGATAAAGAGTGTAAGAAATAAAATATAATACTAAAATTAAGACATATCTGCATTCAATTATAGCATACCTTGGACATGATCTGAGAATGGAATGTTTTAGTTATCAAAATTCTTAGCCACATCATTAGCAATATTTACTCTCAGTTACTTCTTTGGACCAACAAAGATAACATAAACAACTGGGAGAAAATGTCCCAGAAAACCTGGATTCTAGTCCCAGATTTGCCATCATATGAACTTGGTGGCAAGAAGAAGGAAATATAGATTCCTCATCTCTAAATCAGGGAAAATGCCTCCTGGCCTGCCTACCACATTGAGTTGTTGTGAGAATCAATGGAGATAATGCACCTAAATGTGTTGGAAAACTGAAGCAATGTATAAATGTAAGGTATTATTTAGCTCAACACTAATCAAATTTAAAAACTTTATCCTTATCTACTTAATATCATTTTTAGGGTTTCTAACTAAGAGATAAACACACTAAACAAACATTTCTTTTTATTTCTCCTTTCCACTTTGTTGTAGAAGTCCTAAAAGACAAGTACAGAGGCAATGAGGTTGACACACTGGCTACTTATATACTTATCTATGGCTAAGTAATTGAAAGTCTGAGTGTAGTTTACTTTTCAGGCAGTAGAATAAAAAGGTCATTTTGGTCTCAGTTAATATAAAGATAAAGATATTTTCCCTAATATGCTTCTGTAGGACACATGCAAAAGCTTACCAGGAACTTTCTCAACCATTTTATACCCTGTCTTCTCCTAACTGAAAAGTCAATTTTCTTCTCATCCTTCGTCTTCTACTGCATTTCCCTTAAATAAGGAAGCCAGCGATTAAAAAAAGCTGTGCCAGCTCTCTAATGTTGTATCTTCTAGTTGAGATCAGAGAGTTGATAAATCTACCAGAAACTCAGTGTACTTTTGTCAGATGATTTAGTGAATATCCAACATATATGCTGTGTGCTATTATCTATTTTCTCCTAGAAGACACCTTAAACACAAAATCACAAACACACCCACTGTGGTTCTCTTCAGGAATCTGATTTAAAAACAGAAAAAAAAAATTCATTTATTGAGCAAATTATCTTCTAGTTGTTTTATCATAGTGGTTTTCAAACTGCATGTCACTACCCATTAGTGGATTGTGCAATCACTTTAGTGGGTCATGATCAGCATTTTTGTTTAATAGAGTAGAAAATATCAGATTGCATAACATATGGTAAGGATAAATACTGTTTCGTGAAACTTCTATAGGAGGAGGTAAAAACCTGTGAAACCTGTTCCTGGCATACCTCTTTACACACTAGACAGAGGAACCTACAACAAATCAATCACTTTATCCAAAGTGGCAAGTAATCTATTAAGTAAGATTGGGGCCCATAGGATGAGACAGGATTACTAAGGATTATTAATTTTCTTCAACTGCCCCATATAACCCCAAAATATTTATCAGAAAAATCTAATTAGAGGCCAAAGGTAATATGCCACACAAATAATCTGACTGCAAGCCACTATATTAAGGTATAAAATATACCATATAACCCAGATATCCACGTTAGCAACAATCAGCTGTTGATGCTATTACTATGCACTTTCACAACACTGAGTTAGAGAAATTACAGGTGAATGTACTCCAAATCCCTAAAATGCTAACACAGCAGCAGTTACGAGGATTAAAATTAAGTGAATTGCCAAGAACTTGGCAATTTATTTAATTCCCGTCAGGCAAAATCAGGTGTTGAGGTGTCAATTAGGACAATGAGCCAAACTGCAAGTAATAATCAAGTCTTTATTCACTTACTGCCACAGTGCAAGCACGAGGCTAAAAACTACTGGTTCCCCAGTGGTCGATTAAATGGAACACTAGGTGAGGGTTAGGTGGATGCAATGCACACAATCATCTCTCTGCAAAGGAGGCTGGAACAAAAGGTTTCTGCCTCTTTATGGACCTGTGGGCCAGGGGAGGAGGAAGGAAGAGCTACAAGTGGAATGGTCCTGGGTCAAAATGGAGAAAAGTACCTCAGTCAAGGCTGCCCCCTCCACCTTCCCTCCCTTTGCAATAAGGAGGTATTGGTGGAGGCACCTGGGAAGTACCTCGCCCAAGGCCCTCAGAATGGAAGTACCTGAGCCAGGAATGCAATACAGTATGAGCATGGCTAGTGGGAGGGAAGGGGTGAGTCCTTGACTGCAACTCCCTCCAGAAAACTGCAGTGCACTGGCCATGCCCAAGTCTGGTGTGGCAAGAGCAGCTTCCCCCGAAGAGGCCAGCCAGGCAAAGCCACGCAATTGTCTATGGTCGGGCCTGAAAGATCACACATAGGATTCTGGCCTGTAGCCAGGGTCCTCAGCTCCTATTGTGTATTGCTTCTTTCCTTTAATAGTTTCTTTGGAACACTTGAAAAAAATCCCACACTAGAACCACACACATGACAACCATTTCTGATTATAACAGGAATTGACTACCTATAGTTACTGTGCCAAAAAGAGACTATGGCTTATCAACTAACACTAGCACTAAGACTGGATACTATTGTCAGTTGCGTCCACACCATGTGGGAAAGCACTTACTGGAAGCCCTATATTGTTAGAATCACTGGTGGCAAGCAGTGATCTCATCTGCTATTTATAAGTGACAGCTAAGGGATCCCCAAGCTCCAAATGCAGTCCCACGCGTACTTAAGCATATGCACAGTAATCTGATAGAACTCCAAATCCCACTTCTACTGATTTCTCTGTGTTCTCAAATGACCTTTTTTGTCGGTCATATTTCAAAAACAAATCCAACAGCGTGTAATTTTTCCTATGTTAAAGTGAAAATAAAAGATGGTAAATCTCAATGGGTCAACCCCCAGATTACCCTGACTACAGCAAGATACACTCCGTTATAAAACTGTGAAAACTGATCTCAAAAAACTCCAACGATACTTCAAGGCCGAAAGCCTGTTGGTTTTTCAGTCTTAACAACACCATTAAAACGACGTGAGGATATCACAAAAGTAAATGAACAAGAAACACAAGAACTGAGAGAAAGTTAGAGAACTTTCAGTTACGGAATAACCTCTGGCGACATTTATCACAGCCTTTCCCTCTCTGTAGCTTCTTCTGCCCCACTTCCCCCGGCCCCCTCTCTTGACCTTGAACCCTCACCTCTTCCTCTCAGAGGGATTGCACAGGACACAGACCCTGACAACTGGCCCTCGCCCTAATTGCCCACAACCAGTAAGCACCTAGGAGTCGAGCCAGAGTTCAGAGACTGCAAAATCCCACACCAGGAAAGTAAAGGCAAGGATGAAAACTGCTTTGGCCACAGAGAGGGGGAAAAATGCCACATGTGATACGACCCACTGCAGGGGAAAGTATCGTTTTTGCAATTCCTCTCAGAGATTCCCGCTCCCCATGAGCTGCAGTCAGAAGGCGGGGATGTGGGAAAAGCAAAGGAGCTGAGGTCGTGGCGCCCCCGTTCTGGGTCCCCGGGCACCTTGGAGGGACCGAGGCAGGCCCGACCTTTCCCGGGGGGGTCGCTCCACCTCACACCTGGGTTCTTGAAATCCTCCTCACGCACCTGGAGCTGGCACGGGCCCGCGAGCCGCGCATCTCAAGGCCCAGGAGCCGCGAAGGCAGCGCGCACACGTCCTCAGGGCCGGCGCGGCGACGGGCTGAGTGCGCAGGCGCGGAGCTCGGAAGCGCCGCCGGACGCGGTCCGACTGGAAACAGGCTCCCTCCAACCCAGGGCCGCAGTCGCGTCGGCTAGCCTGCGAGTCTCAGAGGAAAAAGGGGCTCCAGAAGTGCGTGCCCCGGGCCGCTCACCCGGCCCTGCAATTGTGGGAAGAAGAGAATAGAGGAGTGAAGAAGGGTGCATTTTCCATCTCACCTCAGTCCTCGGCTAGGAAAACCACATAGCCCTGACCAGTGGGCTCAAGGCCCTGCTGGAAACTGGTGAGCCTGCGTTCAGAGACCACTCTTCTAGTCCTCTCTAATGTCAGAGGGCCCATGGTAAACAAAACGCCATGTATCAGGGCCTTTCTGTGCCAGCCCTGTCCTGGGCACTCGGACGTTGTCAGAATATAGCGCAGGGGTCAGGGACATGGGCTTTGCGGTCAGGCATACCTGGGCTCCACTCACAGCTCTACCAATATCCTGATAGCCCCGGAACTTCTTAGCTTCTTTGAGCTTCATTCCGTCAGTATATTTTAGTTGTCTACAATGTACAAAGCCCTGTGCTCAGCTTCTGAGTTTCTTCAGATTTCTCTGACAGATGAAATGGATGTAAAGTGCTCAACATAGTGCCCGGTGCATAATAAACTCCCATATAGCTATCATTTATTAATTACTATTTTCAAATTAAATATAACAACTTTATGAAGTGATAGGATACCATTTTAAAATGAGGAAAATGAGACAGACGTTAAGGAACTTAACTTTGCACAGCTGATAAATGATGGAGGTGGGATCTGAACACAGGTAGTCCTGCGCTTTTAATTCACTACTGCTTCTCAGATTGTGGATATGTCAGCATTTTATGTAGACACAATTAAGGGTTAAATGTTTAGTGCAGTTACAAACTAGGGTGGCACATTATTACTGAATAAGATGCTTGAGTATGTACTGAAGATTTTAAGTACAGAAGACATTAGAGAAGAATTTATTGTGGTTTTTGCAGGTTCTGAGTGTATATGTCTCAGCTTGAGATGAGAAAATGAGAACAAGTAACAAGCATATTTTTTCAACTGTAAGTATCTTTTTACATTACTTTTCAAGGACCATTGAAAACAAAAATAGTTATTTCTGATGTTGGTATATGCGCCTCTGTTTAAAAAGGGAGAAGTTGGGCCAATGAAAAGTCTATTTTCCATGTGATAACATGAGGAAATGGCTAATAGGAAATAAGCTTTTGCTTCTCACGAAACAACCTTGGAAGAGTCACATTTGGGAAAGGTTGAAACCCTTTCTTTCAACAGAAACAGAGGCGGAGAGAGGAGGGGAAAAGCTTTATGTATCCTGAGTGCTAATCCCAGGGTGGGGATGCGGATTATTCAGAGTTGCTTCATTCTGCAGCTTCTCTTGGAAGCTCAGCTCAGTCAAACCAAGGAAACAGTTGCACCCATCACCAGCCACATAAGTCCTTAGGAGAGATATGCAGATCATGAGAGACTGTTACCTGAGGTTGGGGACCAATGGATGGTGCATTACCTGCAAAACAGGTAGGCCTTTGCACCAAGAGCCTGAATATGGAGTGAGGAACACAAGTGGATAAGCTGTTAAAAGATAGGCCACAAACCCTATCTTATAACCTCCCCCATTTACCCTGAGAGCTATCTCAGGAACTTTCTGGTAAAAAAAAAAAAAGGAGAAATTACTGTGAATAAGAGTCATCTGGAAGATTTCATTGAATAGGTGGGATTTGATTTGAACAGGGACTTAGTAATAGGTACAATATGAATAATAGAAAATGTGGGACAGGATAGAACATTGTAGGGAGATATGGTAGTAGTGACAAGGAAAACTAAAGGAATGGCTTGGTATACATTTGGGTTAGTATCTTACCTCTGCAACTTACTAGTGTGTGCCCTTAAAAGTTATTTAACCTTTTTAAACCTTATTTTCCTCATCTTTAAAATAAGGATATAATCAATCATTCATTTATTCAATGGCATATCATGTACCAAGCACAAAGGAGTCACTTCTAAGTACATACAAATGAAAGTGAGGCCCTTGATTTCAATGAAGTTTTCAGCTCAACATACAAAGAAGTACAATATGATAAGAGAAGTTACGTACAGGGAAGGAGAGAGAAGCAGGAATATCTAAATCTTCCTGGAGGCTTCAGGTAGAACTGGTTTTTGGGTTGAGGTTTTAATGATCCACGCACCCATCCATCCTACATATATTTTATGAAGCACTTTCTGTGTGCCAAGCCCGGTTCTAGGTAATGGAGATAGTAGTGGACAAATTAAAAAGTCAAAAATCCCTGTCTACCTCGAGATTATAGTTGATGTTTTATATATGCCTACTGAGGGTTACAGACAATAAGTTACATAAGTAAAATACATAATATGTTAGATATTGAAAGAACTGAGGAGAGAAAATAAGTATAGGAGAGGGCTATGAAAATTTGGGGGGAGAGGGCTTGCTGGCATTCTAGTAGATGGCCAGGGGTGACCTTTCTGAGAAGTTCTGTGATTTTTGAGTTGAGGCCTGATAGAAAGAGGGAACCATGCTCATGCTCCATGTTTAGAGAACCCACTGCTCACCAGGCACTTTGCAAGAAGCTGGGAAAGGCCTTAAATGCTTTGCAAAGGTTTTTGTCTTCTTTTTTTGTTGTTGTTATAAATTTATTTATTTTTGGCTGTGTTGGGTCTTTGCTGCTGTGCGTGGGCTTTCTCTAGTTGCGGCGAGCGGGGGCTACTCTTCGTTGTAGTGTGTGGGCTTCTCGTTGTGGTGGCTTCTCATTGCGGAGCACGGGCTCTAGGCGCACGGGCTTCAGTAGTTGCGGCGTGCAGGCTCAGTAGTTGTGGCTCACGGACTCTAGAGCACAGGCTCAGTAGTTGTGGTGTGCGGGCTTAGTTGCTCCGCGGCATGTGGGATCTTCCCGGACCAGGGATCAAACCTGTGTCCCCTGCATTGGCAGGTGGATTCTCAACCACTGCGCCACCAGGGAAGCCCCTCTTCTTCTTTTTTAATCCAGTAGGCAATGGAAAATTATTGAAGAATCTTGATCATAGGTAGGGCATGCTTAGATTTGTGTCTTAGAAAACTCACTCCGAAGTTATATGGATAATGAAATGGAGGAGGCAGAATTAGAATAGCCATGCTGTCATCTGGGGGCTTCCTCCTCCTTGAATATCTGGTTAACTTAGGTGAAAATCTAATTCTGTGGCATGTGACAGTCTTCATGATACCTGTGAGTTCTCACAGCTTGCTCCTAGTGTGTGTCTGTCCTCTGTAGTCCTTAACCTTTAGGGCTATCTCTATATTCAAACCATTGAATATAGAACTTATTCATCAAGTTCTAGAAAAACACTCACTCATAGTTGTCTGTGTGTGTGTGTGTGTGAGTGTGTATGTGTGTGTGTGTGTGTCTAAATACTTTACTGAAGATTTAGGAGTCACTATGGGATGGCGCTTCCACTGAAAGTATGTGGGGCCTTGGGAGCAAGTCAACCGGTACCAAGCGCATTCAACATAATTGCATTTGAAAGGAGTTCACACTTTCAGCATCTGTCATGCCTTTTGGAATATTTTAAAGACAAATTTTGAAACTGAGTTTTTCTTTTTAATTTAAGTAGAGTTGATTTACATATTATATTAGTTTCAGGTATATAGTGTGGTGATTCAGTATTTTTACAGATTATACTCCATTAAGAGTTATTACAAGATAATGGCTAGAATTCCCTGTGCTATACATATATTCTTGTTGCTTATCTATTTTATACATAGTAGTTTGTGTCTCTTAATCCTATACCCCTAGTTTGCCCCTCCCTTCTTCCTCTCCCCTTTTGTAACCACTAGTTTGTTTTCTATATCTGTAAGTCTATTTCTGTTTTGCATATACGTTCATTTGTATTATTTCCTAGATTCCAGATATAAGTGACTTCATACAGTATTTGTCTTTCTCTGTCTGACTTATTTCAGTAAGCATAATATTCTGTAGGTCCATTCATGTTGCTGCAAATGGTGGAATTTCATTCTTTTTTTAATGGCTGATTAGTATTCCATTGTGTGTACATGTGTGTGTGTATATATATGTGTGTGTGTGTATATATTTTATATATATATATGCCACATCTTCTTTATTCATTTATCTTTTCATGGCACTTGGGTTGCTTCCATGTCTTGGCTATTGTAAATAGCGCTGCTATGATCATTGGGGTGTATGTATCTTTTCGAAGTATGGTTTTCTCTGGGTATATGCCCAGGAGTGGGATTGCTGGATCATATGGTAGTTCTATTTTTAGTTTTTTAAGGAACCTCCATACTGTTCTCCATAGTGGCTGTACCAATTTACATTCCTACCAGCAGTGTAAGAGGGTTCCCTTTTCTCCACACCTTGTCCAGCATTTACTGTTTGTACACATTTTGGTGATGGCTGCTTGTTTTTATCCAATGACAGACAGAATCTCAATCTTAATTTCAATCCCTCCCTCTCTCTCTGTTCTCTTGTGGTTACTCTCTTGCCTCCTTTTAATTAACTATTAGAAAACCTTGAATTTGAACCTTGTTTTTCCTGTAGGTAGAATGTGTTACCCAGGGTTTTCAGAACCTTAACTGGATAGCATGGTGAATATTTGTTTGAAGACATTTTTGCAACCCAGTTGTCCTCCTGTCATAAATTTGATTCTTGTGCCTGTCTCCTTGACTTTGATGTGTATGCCATGACCAAGCTTGTATCTCAGTCACTATCTTGGACTTTTAAGGGTAAGTCTAGTCAATTCTCAAAGCTTTTCTTATTTTTTTTGAATTTGCCTTGCAGTTAGTTCAGGTGTTGGTTTTATTTGACTTTATAGTTCTTCTCAGAAATTTTAAATCATTAAGCTCTACAAAATTTATGCGGTCAAGGACATGATCTGTCTTGGTCACCTCTGCATCCTCAGAGTCCAAAGCAGTACCAGGCATGTAACAGATGCACAGCAGATATTTGTTAATAAATGAATGCATGCCTGAATATTTACACAAAACTTTGGTGGGTTTTCTTAATTTTGTATTGGACTTTAAAAATTATTTCACTTTAAATTTGTGTTCTCTAAGAAAAAGCCAGAAATTGCATTTTAAAAGAAGATATTTGATTATACACAATTCTTCTTCTTTTGCTTTTATATAAAAAAATAAAAATACCAAGTACCTTCTTTATTTCTTTTAAAACCTGAAATTCTGTATCCCCCAAGAATCTCTCTCTAAGCTTTTTTTCTATTTTAAATATAGTAGGATGTATATGTCAATCCTAATTTCCCAGTTTATTCCCCCCTTCCCCCCCAGTAACCATAGGTTTGTTTTCTACATCTGTAACTCTATTTCTTTTCTGTAAATAAATTCATTTGTACCATTTTCTAAGATTCCACATATAAATATCATATAATGTTTGTCTTTCTCTGTCTGACTTACTTCACTCAGTATGACAATCTCTCGGTCCATCCATGTTGCTGCAAAGGGCATTATTTCATTCTTTTTTATGTCTGAGTAGTAGTCCATTGTATATATATACCACATCTTCTTTGTCTGCTCCTCTGTTGATGGACATTTAGGTTATTTCCATGTCTTGGCTATTGTAAATAGTGCTGCAATGAACATTGGGGTGCATGTATCTTTTTGAATTATGGTTTTCTCCAGATATATACCCAGGAGTGGAATTGCTGAATCATATACTAATTCTCTTTTTTCAGTCTTTTGAGGAGCCTCCATACTGTTTTCCATAATGGTTGCACCAATTTACATTCCCATCAATAGTGTAGGAGGGTTCCCTTTTCTCTACGTCCTCTCCAACATTTATTATTTGTAGACTTTTTGATGATAGCCATTCTGACAGGTGTGAAATGATATCTCATTGTTGCTTTTATTTGCATTTTTCTAATAATCAGGGATGTTGAGCATCTTTACATGTCATTATTAGCCATCTGTATGTCTTCTTCAGAAAAATGTCTATTCAGATCTGCTCATTTGTTGATTGGGTTGTTTGTTTTTTTGATATTGAGTAGTATGAGCTGTTTATATATTTAGGATATTAACTCCTTGTCAGTCATATTATTTGCAAATATTTTTCCCATTGAGTTTTTTTTTATTTATTTACTTTGTTTTTGGCTGCGTTGGGCCTTCCTTGCTGTGCGCGGGCTTTCTCTAGTTTCAGGGAGCAGCGGCTACTCTTCATTGTGGTGGGCAGGCTTCTCATTGTGGTGGCTTCTCTTGTTGCAGAGCATGGGCTCTAGGCGCACGGGCTTCAGTAGTTGTGGCACGTGGGCTCAGTAGTTGTGGCGCACAGGCTTAGTTGCCCTGTGGCATATGGGGTCTTCCCGGACCAGGGCTGGAACCTGCATTGGCAGGTGGATTCTTAACCACTGCACCACCAGGGAAGCCTCCACATTGAGCTTTAATGCTTGTTGAAGCCTGTTCCTGCCCCCCCAGTGACTGGCCTAGCAGAGAGCTTACATCTACTGTTTTCATCCCACCTCTTATCTTTCCTCTCTCCTCTTCCTCCTCCTTTTGTGGAGCAACCAATAAAACCATCTGGTCACCTGCAACTAATCTACCAAAATCTGTATCCCTCAGGTGTCAGTTTCTACTCCCAATTATCAAAGAATTTTTTTTTATTATTGAAGTACAGTTGACTTACAATATTAGTTTCAGGTGTATAACATAATAATTTGATATTTTTATAGATTATATTCCATACAAAGTTATTATAAAATATTGACTATATTCCCTATGCTGTATATTACATCCTTGTAACTTACTTATTTTATACCTAGTAGTTTGTACCTCTTATCCCCTTCACCTGTTTTGCCCCTCTTCCCATCACTGCCGCCTCTGGTAATGACTAGTTTATTCTCTGTATCTGTGAGTCTGTTTCTGTTTTGTTATAATTGTTCCTTTGTTTTATTTTTTAGATTCCACATATAAATGAAAACATACAGTATTTGTACACTCTACGTCAATCCATGTTGTCACAAATGGCAAAATTTGATTCTTTTATGGCTGGGTAATATTCCATTGTATACATATACCACATCTTCATCCATTCATCAGTTGGTGGACACTTGGGTTGCTTCCATATCTTGGCTATAGTAAATAATGCTGCTATGAACATTGGGTGCATACATCTTTTTGAATTCGTGTTTTTCAAAGAATTTTTCTAACAAAGACAGCTCTCCCTTTCTAAGGTGAATAACATCTCTTTCTCATCATATAGTTCTAAGAGGATTTTTGGTGAATAAAATCTTCTCCTCCTCATCATGTATTTCCTTGAGAAAAATATTTGCCATCTCTGTATATTTTGCTACATGGCTTCTGAGGGAAGGGTGGCAGTGGCTGGGGTTGGGGAGTGGTCATTTGGGATCAGAAGGTAAAACGTAGTAGAGCTGTATTTTACTTAAGTAGTTGGACCACCTCCAACTCATAGGCTAGTATCGATCTCCTAAAGCGTTGCTGGAAATTTTCTCGAAAGCTCCATTGGTGATAATGCCTATTGGATTTCTGGGTCTAGTTAGGTAGCACCATCGTACCCCACTCTCTATATGTTGGTTCAAATTCAGTAGCACTGGGGTTCTAGAGTTACCCTAAAAGCAGGCAGGATTCCCAATATAGGACTTTGACCACATTTGTTCACTCTTAAGTCAGGGCTGACCACTGGACCGTCATTGACTATGGAGACCCCTCCAACTATTATAATACCAGGGTCTAGGCTAGCCAAGGAGGGAAGGCAGAACTATGGTATCTACCAAGCTTTTTTGTTTATGGTGTCAGAAGAGCTTGATGCTATGACCTTTCTCCTGTTTCTGGATCTTAATTTCTGGAGGACTGTTCTTCTCACAAGCACATTCCACCAAAAAACACCCATCTTCACAAGAGTGGGAACATATGGAGGTATTTCTCTTCTTAGCCTCCACCCCCAAGTGGTGCTGTGGATGGTAAAACTGTCGCCAGCGGCTGCTAGATTCCAGGGGCAAATATGTAAGATATTACTGATGTCTTGTTTAGGACTGACTTCCCAGCTAGGTAAAAATTCAGTAGTCATGGTTTGTGTTTAAGGCCCAGGGATTTTTCTAGCATGTTCTCTGATCCAAAGTAAGGAAGTCACTTACTCCGTAATGAGGGGACTTTGGTGTTAGAAATCTGAACTTGGGTGACTGAGCTCCACCCTCTGCTCGGCTGGATTTGTACCCTTATTTCTAACCCTGAACAGTTCCCTTTCTTCCTCCCCTTGAATAACTTCTTTAAGAGCAAGGAGTGGGAAGGATAACTCACAATTTCACAGGGAGTTCTGAGCTTCTCCTGTGATGTTTTGCTTTAAAATCCTCCTACAGCAACTTTCTTCAACAAGCCTGAGTTTTCTAAACTGCTTTCTAATAGCAACGTGGAATGCTTTGTGGCAAAAGCTGCTTAAGTTTTAACACAAGCGCAAAGGTCATTTCTCCTTCCAGCTGTTACATTGTCAAAAATCTGACTTACAAATCCAGGCAGTTTACCACATTTTTAAGTATTGTTAAGCAGTCAGCTACCCAGTGTACCCCAAGGGATGCATTGGAAGCTTTGTGATCACATAAATTCCTAATTCTGGATCCTGCAAACTTTAATTATTGTCCACATCCCAACTGTCATTTCTCTAATAGTTCAGGGAATGTAAAAATCCTCCTTTCTTCACTACCTGAAAATATCTAAATTTCTTGTGGCATGTAGCATTTACTAGGGGTCCTGATAGTCAGTCCCAAGTTCAGATCTCTGAAGGATCCTGTCCCAGTAGAAGAAGCAGGCATAGTAGGAATCTTTCATTAGACCTGTAATGAGTTGCATTGTGTCCCCTAAAAAGACATGTTCAAGTCCTAACCCCAGGAACTGTGAATGGTACTTTATTTGGAACTAGGGTCTCTCCAGATATAATGAATTGTTTTGATATGAAATCATCCTGGGTTTAAGGTAAACCCTAAATCCAGTGATGATTAGCCTTTTAAGAAAAGGACACAGAGAGACACATAGACACACAGTAGAAGGCCATGTGAAGATGGAGACAGTAAAGACCTCCATGTGTTTAAGGAACAAGTAGAAGGCTCAGGAATGGTGCTCAAGGAGGAAGTGGTACAAAATGAATGAGCTCAGAGAATGGTAGGGGTCAGATCCTGTGCAGCCTTGTAAACTATGGTAAAGAGTTTGGATTTTATTCTAGATGTAGGGGAAAGCATTTGAAAGGCTTTAAGAAGAAAAACTGGTCTGATTTGAATTTTTAAGTGATATCTATTGCTGCTATGTTGTAGTTAAGTGAAGGGTTGGGGAGGATTTGTATGGTGTCAAATTAGCTAAACCTGAGTTATGTTTCCCAGGATTCCCTTCCCTGCATGGTTCAGGGGTAGTGAGCCTCACAAGGAGCATTTTGTATGCTATTTGGAAGGCAGAAAGGAAGCAGTAGCCTATTGCTTTTACACTTGGAAGGTCAGAGCAGGGCACAAGACCCCACTGCAATGCACCCACATTGCTGTAATCTGCTGGCTCACCTTACTGGCCTGGGACAACATCTGGCTCACAAGTCCTGCCAGATTTTCTCCTTCAGCCTCGCTCAGCCCTGGGCCAGGATCATATTTAGCTCCATGACTAAGGGCGTCAGCTTCTCCAGCGGGACACATACTCTCATCAAAGTTGGAGGCTCAGAGGTTGTGAGAGAATGACAGTAATTCCGAGTCTGTCTTTGTAGGTTCAAGTCTGTTCTCACAGGTTCCAGTTGATCCTCACATCTCCCTCTTTATATTCATCATCCCTTTAAGTGCCAGAGCCTGGGGCTGGCACGTACACTGTTTAATCAGCTTCCACAGTTGTAAGGTCAAAGCCCTATAACAAATTCATATGCATATGTATGTGTGTGTGTGTGTGTGTGTGTGTGTGTGTGTGTATATGTATTTACATATATGTGTATTTTATATATTTATATAAATTTTGTAGTTTTTATACTTATATAAAAGATTATAGGGGCTTCCCTGGTGGCGCAGTGGTTGAGAGTCCGCCTGCTGATGCAGGGGACGTGGGTTCGTGCCCTGGTCCGGGAGGATCCCACGTGCCGCGGAGCGGCTGGGCCCGTGAGTCATGGACGCTGAGACTGCGCATCCGGAGCCTGTGCCCCGCAACGGGAGAGGCCACAGCAGTGAGAGGCCCGCGTACCACAAAAAAAAAAAAGATTATAGTATATTTATATAAATGTATTTAGTTATAAAATATGATATATATTATATATTTAAATATACTGTATTTGAAATATGTTTTATTATATTTAAATATTTATTACATATAAAAATATTTTAATATATTATATATTTGTTTTATATATGCATGTGTGTGTGTGTGTATGTGCATCCATCCTTGTGGTTCTGCTTCTCTGATTGAACACCACTGAAGCAGGGGCAAAAGTGAAAGCAGGTGCACTTGTTAAGTGGCCAATACCATTTAGTCCAGAACCAGAGATACAGAGATATCGTTATGGAGATGGAGAGAGGTGTACTAATTTAAGAATTGTTTTGGATGTTGTATTAGGGTTCTTTAGAAAAACAGAACTGATTGGATGTATAGAGAGAGAGAGAAAAGAAAGAAATTTATTATAAGGAATTGGCTCATGTAATTATGGAGGCTGAGAAGTCCCAAGATCTGCAGTTGAGAAGCTGGAGACACAGCAGAGCTGATGGTGCAGTTCTGGTTTGAGTCTGAAGGCCTGAAAACCAGGAGAGCTGATAGTGTAAATTCCAGTATGAAAGCTGGTGGACTCAAGACCGGAGAAGAGCCAATGTTTCAGTTTGAGTCTAAAGGCAAGAAAGCACTGATGTATCACCTCAAATAGTCAGACAGAAGGAGTTCCCTCTTACTCTTTTTAGTTCTATTCAGGCCCTCAACTGATTGCACGAGGCCCACCAGCATTAGAGAGGGCAATCTGTTTTACTCAGTCTGCTGATTCAAATGTTAATCTCATCCAGAAGCACCCTCACAGACATACCCAGATAATGTTTAACCAAAGTCTGAGTACCCTGTGGCCCAGTCAGATAGACACATAAACTTAACTATCACAGAGGTAGAACTTACAAAATGTATGGATCTATATTGGATGCAGGTCTGGCCTCATGTGCAGTTGTACCAGGCCCCATACTTAGAAGGACTCCACAGTTGGTTTAATGCTTTGCTGTTGCTCTCTTGAAATTCTTGATAATTTTTCAACAAGAGTCGCTGCATTTTCATTTTTCACTGGGCCCCACGTATTGTGTAGCTGGGCCTGATGGATGTGAGGAGTGAGGGGAATAAAAGGTTTAAGGATTACACTTGGGTTTTTGGATTAAATGACTAGGTAGATGGTAGTGCATTGGAGGTGGAAATTGACGGAGAGCTCAAGAATTTTGATTTGAACATGTTAACGTAGAGCTGCCTCTTAGACATTGTGGTAAGATATTTGTTGATTGCTTCCCCAGCATTCATTTCCCTCTTCCTGATTCCTAGCTAGACCTTGTTTCGCAGCCTTGTGGCTAGGGTTTGATTGGCTCTAGTTCCAGCCATCCACACGCTGTCCTGGCATGGCAGTCTCTGCCATATAGGGGCAAAGTAATCAACTAAGCTATATAAACTACTGGTGCTGTTTGTAATTCCCTTTAACCATAGACTAAAGAATAAGGAGAAGACTGATTATTTGAGAAGGAGAGGCAGAGTCTGCAGAAATCAAGCCTAAAGTTTTCTCAATTTCAGGTCGTGTATAATTGTGGGAAGAACTCCTTGTTTTCCCCAATATCTGTCTTTGCCATCTTCCTCCTTTGTTAGCTGAGCTCCTGTTAAAAAGACTACATTTCCTTACCTTCCATGCAGCTAAGCATAGCCTTGTGATGATATTCTGTTTAATGGGCTGTAGGGGACATTGTGTGTGTAATTCCTCCTCCCTTCTTCCTTTCAACTGTCTAGAATTTATATGCATTGACAGGAATCTCAGTAGTAGGTAGCAGAAAAGAACCCTGGTCCTTTGACATCCTGAAGCCATGCCAGTTCTGGACTTCCTACTTCTTGTCTGTTACAAGAGAGCTAAAACTATCTTATTGAAGGTAAGATTACTATCCACCACTATTTTCGATTTCTGTCACATGTAGCCAGTGTTAATCCTAAATGATACAGTGTCCATATAATTAACTCCTTTTCTTTCAAGGGCACCTAAATGAATGCTGGCTTGATGCAAACAAGAGTCTAATTAGAACAATTTTTTTTCCTTAGTCAGACCTGTGTATATTTTCTACATACACACCAAAAAAAAAAAAAAAGAAAGAAAGAAAGAAAGAAAAAAATCCTTTTACCCAATCCATATTTTGCTTTGACTTTTAAGTCATAGAAGAATTATAGATACTTTACCAGGATCTATTATTAAAAGCACTGCTACTTTCTCTAGGGAAGCAACAATTGATCCACATTTTCCTGGCACTAGCTCACAGTTCATAAACCCTTGTTTAAAATTAATGCAAATCATTAAACAACACAGAAAAAAATTCTTTTAAAATTACACAGTACAAGCTGCCTTCTGAGAGACTGGAAGAAGTGAGTTTACATGTAATCTCAGATAAGGTGACCAAATATTCTAAATTGGCTAAGACAGCCCCAACTCCCAGATTGCCCGCTGCTCTGGTTTCTGTGTCAGCACACGTCTTGTGGTTCTAGCCAGATGTCATCCAGCTTTAGGACAGGAATTCCTCCCCCTGCTCAGGAGAGCAAATAACTGAAAATGGGGAGAAACAAACTGAAAGTATAAATGGCAAAAAACTAAAGCATGGTTACAATATTTTGGTTCTTTGTTTGACAAAGTGTGGAAGCATTTGTCAATGAATACTGTTTAGTTTGGTGTCTTTCACACTGTGTATTGCATGACCCATTTCTAGGGTGTGATTGATATTTTTAAAAAGTGATATGGACTACAATAGGCTAGAAAATGCCAGAGTGCATTGCACATACTAAGGATGAGTATTTTTCAGAAATTTCTGTTTGTGTTTTGTCTGTGAGTCTTTGGTACAAGAGGGTGAATAAATGAAATTTAAAACCACTAAATTTTAGTTATTTATGACTGCACTCCCCAATGTTTCTTGAATCATACAGCAATATTAAGAAATGTTAAGCCTTCCATTCATCATATATTTAACCTATGTAACAGTAACAGTACTTGTGAGTCCATCACTTCCTTGGGTGGGGTTTTCCCTTCAAGTTCCAGACTCACATAAGTTTTCCAAGGCTGTTCCAGGGACTTTACAAGTGTCCAGGACTATTGGATGAGGTGCTGTCTACAGGGGATTGGTCAGTGGATAGTTCACTCTTGAAGTTCACTGGAAGTTCACATGGTGTTTAAAGACTAAATTGAAGTTAGCCAATTGGGTAAGGAGAGAATGGCATTCCAGGTAGAAGGAGCAGTATATATTAAACAGAAGAAAGAAATAGTAGATTGTATGTATTCACAGCATCTTACATATAATTTTGAAACCCAAGAAGTTCTAAAAGCTGAAAGGTTTTCCTTAATCCATTAGGCAGGAAAACCTGACTCAATCTGAACTCATTGGTGTGCTGGTCAGGGACCCATCAGGAAACAGATGGTATTCTCAAATTGGGATCGTTGAAAGAGGATTTAATAAAGAGACTCATTCAAAGGTGTGGGGGGAGTGCTGGCACAGGGATAGGAATGTGATAGTGGGACAGGAGAGTTGTGATCCCGAGACACACGTCCCTAGGAGACGAGAGGAGAGAGTGGTTCTTGGAGGCCAGAAGGAAGGAGTCATGGGAAGAAGACTGCCTAAAGAGCACCTGCTTCCAGATGACTGTCCTTCAGGAGAGGGAAACATCCCAGGCTCCTGGATAGCCTGCTGGGCTCCCCACTGGCTGTATCCCATTAGAAACCTGGGGGCAGTGGAGTGTGGGGCTGAAGCGCAGATAGGTCAGTTTCCCAGGCACAGAGCAGGTGCAAAAGGGCGGATTATAGATCTGGAGGAAGCAAGGGAAGTGGCTCAGTGGCAAAACCAGACCCCAACCGACTGAGGCCATTTGTGGCCTTATTACACTTAATGTGAATATTCTAGGTTTGCTGCAGAAACATTTATGTGTTTGATACGAGTTGATGCCTTAGATCATCTGGGGTGTTATGTAACATATATACATATACATCTATCTATCTATCTATGCATGGGATTACCTGTTGAAAATCTAAAAAGTTATGAATTCTGAAATGCTTGTGGCCTCTGGGGTTTCTGTTAAGAGCATACCTACAAACAGTAAACTGGAGACATTTCCATATGGCTAGAAGATTTTGTACGTGGGGAGTTAGAAGGCAGGAGAGGAGGCTGGAAAAGTGGACTGGAGCCATGACAGAAAGAGGCTTTTATGTCAGGCCAAGAGTGTGGACTTGGTTGTAAATGGCGGGGATCGATAATAAAGACTTTTAAAGGGGATGACAAGGTTATGCATGTGTTTTACAAAGATCACTCTGGCTATAATGCACAGACTGGGTTGTACTCTCCAGGGCAGCAGAGCATATGATGGCCTGGGTTTGGCGTTTCTCTCATATCTCAGAGTAGAGAAGGAGCAGGGGAGGGAGGCAGGGAGGGGTGAAAGGCTGGCTCTAGTGACTCACCACTGCACAGATGACACTTGAACAGAATGTGGAAGAATCAGAGAAACACCTGCTGGGGACCAGAAGAGGACACTATAACAATTTCAGATGTCATGTTCAGCACCGCTTAGTAAGCTGCTTAACAAGGCTTTTGCCAGCATTGCAGATATATTTCATTGCTCGTCAACCAAGAGAGATACCGTTCCCTTGCTTTTTTGGATCATATATTCTTCTTAAGAGAAATGAATAGGGACCCACAGGCGTTAAGTGGCAGTAATTACCCAGTGAGCCTGTGATAGAATCTGGACTAGTCTTCTAACTCTGGGCCATGTTGTTTTTATCACAGCACACTGCCATCCAGTCAGTCTGCAATATGGTGATGGTCCACATAAATGTGTACTTGAGTTTCTAAAAAGAAAATATAGAAGTAAAAGACTAGTGCATTAACTATTGACTTATCAGTCTTTGGAAGGTATAATTTTTTCCTCTTCAAGTTTTAATGAAAATAAAACCTCAAAATCTATAGCATTAAGCAAAATAAAAGTCTAGTAAAGCTAGCACAGTAGTTTATGCATAATTATGGAAAAACTGGTACACAGAGTGATTATATATCATGGCTCACTTTGTCAAACTTATTACACAGTTTATTTATAATTGATTCTTAATCTTTCTCAAATTGTTTAATGGTTTCCATATGCTTGCTTGTGTTTTAATTCATGTGCATTTAGTGAATCTCACCTACCACAAGCAAGTGAAAGTCTATAAAATAAAAATTTATCTCCTTTTCGCCACTACCCCTCCCCGTTCAACACTTTCTCCAGGGATAACCACTCTTAAGAGGTGTGTTCTATTTTTTCAGGTTTGTATCCAAACCTGCCTATATGTTACAGACATACAAAACCAAATGTTTCTTATGTTGTTTTCCCACAAAAATGGCATAACACCATGACAGTGTTCTGCAACTTGCTTTTTTCACTTGATATGTTACATATATATTCATGTAAATATTAATGATTGCTTTGTGTTCTATTGCAAGGATTTTCTTTAATTTAACCATTCTGTAACTGATGGTAAATAGGCTCTTTTAAAGTTTTTATTATGACAAATAATCCTTCAGATTAACATCCTTGTACTACTTCTTAGTTGTAAATACTTGAAAGACCTTGCTCTCTAAGGTCTTTGGCCAAAGTATATATTTTGTAGGAAGTGATAACCTGTTTTTTCTTAAACCTTCTCTTGGAAGTCATTCATATTAACCTATAAACACAGCAACAAAAAGCCATTTTATTGAATTTTAGGCAAATGATAAAAGTGACTAAGAGGTTTTAGATCCGGTAGACACCATTAATATCTTGCTATTTTCTCCTTTAGCTCACTTAAGCAAGGTCATTCTGGAGATTACTCTTAAAAAATTCTTCTTTGGAGTTTACTTCATCATATCTTTTATCTTAAGAACATCTAAGAGGAACAAACCTGAGAAAGAATCTCCAGGTTAAAGAGGTGGAGGTTGCTAGAAGTTAAAGCAGTGTTTCTGCCCTAGGGAAGTGACATGCTAAAGGGCTGTGGCACCCAGGACATTTTCTAACTCTCTGCTTCCACCTTTGCCTCAAATAATGAGCTCCTCTGAGAGGAGCAGTGTGTGGTGGCTAGGAGCGTGGACTTACGCACTCATCAGCTGTGGGCCTGGAGCAAATGACTTAACTTCTCTGTGCTGCAGTTTCTTCATCTGTTAAAACAGGGATGGTGATGATGATGATGATGATGATGATGATATTGCCTACTCTGTAGGGTTGTTGTGAAAAATCAGGGATTTATATTTATAAAGCACTTACAGGGCCTGGCATATAAAACGCACTATATAGGTATTTGTTAGATAAAATGCACAATGTTATAGGCACTGTGAAGTCTCCTGAAGAAGCAACTGTTCACGAAACTTTTCCAAAGTTCAAATATAGCTAAAGTTGCTCAAAATATCATGTGAAAAATCTCCCTTCTCCTCCTTATCAGACCTTCACTATAGAGCTTTCTCTAGTCAGTACTCACAGAAGCCCTATATTTCAGTGGTTTGTTCTGGATTTCTAACGTCTAATGAGAAATGATATTTTCTTTAGGTTAAAAAAAAAGCAGGTTAAAAAATGGACAGATACTGGATGTCTATTTCCTCACAGTTGTTAGCACATTCTTTTTGTTCAACAAAATAGTCTAACAAGAAGAGGAGATTTGCAAAAACATATCATAGAAGAAATCGAGTCAGATTTCAGAAACATAAGTACAGAAACAAATTGGATTGTCAGAAAACAACCTTCTGAACATAAAAAAATGATAAAAAATTCATTGACAGTATATATTTATAACTCACATTTTCACATTCTTTGTTGTTTGTTTGTTTTTTTGGCCACACCACGCTGCTTTCAGGATCTTTGTTCCCCCACTAGGGATTGAACCCGGACCCCAGCAGTGAAAACACTGAGTCACAACCACTGGACCTCCAGGGATTTCCTATAACCCACATTTTCAGATTTTATTATTATAACTATTAGAAATACAGACAATTTTTATATAATCAAGAGCTGGTTAGCCAGATCTGAGATTTTACAAGTCTTTTGTTACTCTTTTCTTTTCATCCTGCCCCTGCAATATCCTGCATTTTGATCAATTTCAAAGCATAGGAAGTCAGGTATGAGATTTGTTTCTCTTAATATGGTTAGACTTCCAAGGCAAACTGTGTAGTGTTTTACTTCCTCTTTAGCAGGAAGGTACAGAATGAAAGGGCCCCTCCTTCTGGGGGCCTCTGTATTCTCTGGAGTAGTTGACTGTAGCCTTGGGCTGAGCACTCTGACCAAGTAGTTTTATATTCTTGTCTGATGTATTATGATTTAGTTTCACAACAGAGTTGAATGTCTTACTTCCTCGTATTATCACTAACAGGATTTGGGGGCTTGACACCAACTTTTAATACCAACTTCAGCCTAGAATCGTGCTTGTAGGACTTTAGAGAGGATTTCTGATACTGAAAGAGGGAGGGAAAATTAGCTTGCTGTGCGTAGCCACTGAAGTACCCATGGAGAGTCGGCATTCAAACTTTCAGACTTGATTAAAACACTAGGAAAGAAAAAAAAAACCTCTAGGAAAGAAGCTGTAGCAGATATAGCTGTAGCCACCTTGTAATTGGGTATCGTGTATGTTTGTTTCTTTTATACTTCGCCTGTTCCAGAAAGTTAAGCAGTTAGCATATGATTCCTCTTCCAGGACAACAACAGGAAGAGATGGAGCTCTTGTTTCTTTTCTTCTCCTTGGCCTGAATAGGCCTGTGTTTAACTCTGTAATAATTTCTTTTAAAATTAGAATTGCTCAGGCAACTATACCCTTTACTTTCTAACTTGACCCCATTTCCTGATGAATGGTCTTTTTATTTCTTAGCTAAGTCCTAAAGGTTTTCACATTCTGCAATTTTCTCTGCTAAATAGCTCTAGGCATAATTGCTTATAAGATCATAGGCAACCATAAAACCTTAGATTTTTTTTTTTTTTTTTTTGCGGTACGTGGGCCTCTCACTGTTGTGGCCTCTCCTGTTGCGGAGCACAGGCTCCGGACGCGCAGGCTCAGCGGCCACGGCTCACGGGCTCAGCGGCTCCGCGGCATGAGGGATCTTCCCGGACCGGGGCACGAACCCGTGTCCACTGCATCAGCAGGCGGACTCTCAACCACTGTGCCACCAGGGAAGCCCAAACCTTAGATTTTTTTAAGGAAACTTAGAGACCATTTAATCCAACCCCCTCATTTTATTTTATTTTATTTTTAATTTTTTTCCCGTCATTTTATAGTTAAAGAAATTGAGTCCCCAAGAGGGTAAATATCTTGTTCAATGACATCCAACTAATTTGTAAACCGGGTAGAATTTTCCCAAGCTAATTTTTTTTGGCTTGACTAGAATTACAACTAAAACCATTTTAAAGGCCACATACTTTTCCATCTTGGTCCTTTTGAAATATCATATGGATATAATGTACAGTAATCAAATTTACAAAATCTTGACTCCTAATTCTGAGAAACACTGTGATGTGAGAAATTGTTAAAGAGGTTTGGAATTAACATGCTTGTTAATAGACCATTTCTTACAACTCTGGTCTCAGATGTACAAGTTAATTGAGGGTTGGTTAGGTCAGCCTAAAGAGATTGCTTTGCTTTACCTAATGACCTTTATTTTGGTGAGGGAGGGAGTTGAGGGAAAATGAACCAACGCAAATAGAGAGAAATAATGTCAACATAGGAATCAGATTAGGTTCAATAACCTATTGTCATTACTATTAATATAATATCACACTTTGTGCCTACAAGATCATAACTCTAGTTTGGCAAAATGAAGACCAGTAAGAAATTATAAATTACCTTTGTGTCGATAACTTGCATCTAGCAAGAGCCAAAGGTGAAAAGTCTGTAGCTTCCCCATTCTCTTTCTGTTGCCCACTCATACCGGTTAGTGAGTCTGTCTATGTAGCCACAAATAACTCACAGAATCTTTGAAGAGTCACCCTTCTTGACCTCTCTATGCCTCTCTTTGCAGGATAGTGTATCCCACAAACAGGCCCATCTCTAATATTTGTGAGCCTGAGGTGAATGCACAAATGGTTATTTTCACAAATCCGCCCTAAGTGGGCCACCTACCCTTCTGTTCATACTGACCTCAAAGAAACTTGTGTATAAGTGTGCAGAGTATACCCTACATATTCAAGTTCTGTCCATAACTCCAAACACAAACTATACAAACAACTACCTCTTAACTACACTTTGGGCAGTATGGTCTGCCCCTAATTGTACAGAGAGGAGCAAAAGCCCAAGCAGGCCTTGGAAGTAGGCTCAGAGCTTCATGAGCAGGGAATTCTGGACATCCTGGTTAGGGAGAGCTTGGTTTAGAAGAGGATAAGAAGGTTACAGGTGGTCAAACATCCTTGGACTCACAGACCCACCATTGTTCGTGTGCGGGGGAGGAGGAGGGCCAGAAGAGGGCCTTCTAAAGCATGGGACCCAGGAAAGAAGTTCTGGTTAATTGGATCAAGAGCAGTACTGCCAACAAAAAAACTCTGGGATGGAGCCCTCCTATAGACATTGTCTTGGGTTGGACCTGTACAGAGTATGGAATCAAAGATGTCTGATGGCCAGAAAGGAGTCATTTTTAAAACGGGAGGTTCAAGAGATTGAAAAAAGCATCTAAAAGAACAAGACTGTTCAAGAGTTTGTCATGTCAGGACTGAAAGGAATATTCAAGATCAGCTAATAAAGATGGAATGAGACTACAAAGACAGACAACTTGCTCAGGGTCAGACTGCAAGTTAGTAATAGAGCTCAGCCAAAAACTTGGAACTTGGGCTGCCAGGTTCTCAGGACTGGGTTTTTTCCACAAACCTGTGCTGAATCCCTTTGATGTAAAACTGTAAGCCAAGATGGAAGAAAGATGGCCACAGGGTAGCTCTTATACTGTAAGTCTTTTCAACAGTGTGACAAAGCAGAATGGCACATACCAATGGCTTCTACTGAAAATCAAAGATCAGTCAGCCTCTGTGTGTGTGTGTGTGTGTGTGTGTGTGTGTGTGTGAGAGAGAGAGAGAGAGAGAGAGAGAGAGAGAGAGAGAGAGAGGGAGGAAGAGAGAGAGAGAGAGAGAGAGAGAGAGAGAGAGAGAGAGAAAATCAGGTAAAGAAAGAGAGGGGAAGCACTAAAATACAGGGGCCAATGTCTTGGTGGGGATGTTGAGCATCAGAGAAGCTCTATCTCTTTTTATGAGTCAAAACCAGGAAGTGATATCATCATTAGATGGTTCAACTGGGGAACTTGGTACAATGAGAAAAGGTAGAAATGAGGAAGGGAGCTATAGGGTGTCTGAATTAGTCCCTCACTCCTGTTTGCCGCCACTTTGGGACTCTATTTCAACTTCATTCATACCCTCCTACACTGTCAGTAATGTTTGTTTTAAAAATGAAGGTCAGGAAGAGGGAGATGTCCTGGAACCTTTGAAGGTATATTCTCAAGATGCTGATATAATTCCTCCACATAATATTGATGAGAAAACAACCCAGAGGGACTTCCCTGGTGGCACAGTGGTTAAGAATCCGCCTGCCGATGCTGGGGATGCAGGTTCGAGCCCTGGTCTGGGAAGGTCCCACATGCTGCAGAGCAACTAAGCCCGTGCACCACAACTACTGGGCCTGCGCTCTAGAGCCCATGAGCCATAACTACTGAAGCCCATGCTCCTAGAGCCCATGCTCCACAACAAAGAGAAGCCACCACAATGAGAAGCCCGCACACCACAACAAAGAGTAGCCCCCTTTCTCTGCAACTAGAGAAAGCCCGTGTGCAACAACGAAGACCCAATGCAGCCCAAAAGATAAATAAATAAAATAAATTTATTAAAATAATAAAAAAAAAACAACCTAGAGCAGGAGGAAGGTGAGGAGGAAATGGCAGCTTCTCAGCTCCAGTGATTATCCCTCACATTCACGGTGAGAGCCATGAAAATCCTCCTCTTGGTCTGTGAGGAACTACATGACCTGGCTGTTTTTCCACTGCTAGTAGGGACCTAGGAAAAACTGTGCACATTTCTGAGTAACTCTCTGCATCATACTCAATGGTGAAAAGCTGAAAGCATTTCCTCTAAGATCAGGAACAAGACAAGGATGTCCACTCGCACCACTTTTATTCAGCATGGTTTTGGAAGTCCTAGACGTGGCAAGCAGAGAAGAAAAAGAAATAAAAAGAATCCAAACTGGAAAAGAAGTAACACTGTCGCTGTTTGCACATGACATGCTACTATACATAGAAAATTCTACAGATGCTACCACAAAACTACTAGAGCTCATCAATGAATTTGGTAAATTTGCAGGATACAAAATTAATACACAGAAATCTGTTGCATTTCTATACACTACCAACGAAAGATCAGAAAGAGAAATGAAAGAAACAATCGCATTTACCATCGCATCAAAAAGAATAAAATAACCTAGGAATAAACCTACCTAAGGAGGCAAAAGACCTGTACTCCAAAAACTAAGATGCTGATGAAAGAAATTGAAGACGACACAAACAAATAGAAAGATATGCCATGCTCATGGAGTTGAACAATTCGTATTGTTAAAATTATTCCACACCCCAGGGAAATCTAGAGTTTCGATGCCATTCCTATCAAAATACCTATGGGGTTATTTGGAGAACTAGAACAAAGAATTCTAAAATGTGTGGGGAAACACAAAAGAACCTGAAGAGTCAATACAATCTTAAGAAAGAAGCACAAACCTGGATATATCACGCTCCCTGATTTCAAACTATACTACAAACCTAGAATCATCAAAACAACATGGTATTGGCACAAAAGAAATACACACAGATCCATGGAACAGAACTGAGAGCCCAGAAATAAAGCCATGCTTATATGGTCAATTCCTCTGTGACGAAGGAGGTGAGAATATACAATGGGGAAAAGATAGCCTCTTCAATAAACGGTGTTGGGAAAACTGGATAGCTACATGCACAAGAATCAAACTGGGATCCTTTTCTCTGCAAAGATAACCTCAAAACGAATCAAATACTTCAACACATGGCCTGAAGCCACAAAACCCTAGAAGAAAACATCAGCAGTGTGCTCTTTGACGTCACCTCACACCTGAAAGAATGGCTGTCATCCAAAAGACACCAAATAACAAGAATTGGTGAGGATGTGGAGAAAAGGGAACCCTCATGCATTTTGTTGGAAATGTTCCTTGGTACAGCCACTATGACTATGGAAAACAGTTCAGAGGCTCCTCGAGAAATTAAAAATAGAACCACCATATGACACTGTAATTACACTTTGGAGTATCTTTCTGAAGGAAGCGAAAACACGAATTCAAAAAGATACATGCACCCCTAAGTTCACAGCAGCTTTATTGACAATAGCCAATATATGGAAGCCACCAAAGTGTCCATCAATTGGGTAAAGAAGACATATATATGGGCCATTCTCTGAAACAGGCAGAGAGTGGAGTTGGCTATGGTCGTGACAAAGCTCACTGACACCTCAGTAGTCCCAACGGAAGGTTCCCAGAATGAATTGATTTGCAGGAGTCAGCATGCCTGCAGCCTTCCACCCTTAGGCCTCGGCCCCCAGATGGTGTACCTTTCACAGGAGAGATTTATTTCCTGCTTTCAGGGAGACAGACAGGAGGTGGAAATTGTCTTTCTTGCATGGGTCTTTCCTTCTCTAACATTCATTAAAGGAATATGTCATTAAGGAAAAAAAAAATGAAGGCCAGGGAATAAAATTTATTAAAGTAGCAAGTATGGTCTAAGCACTGATTGATAGTGTTAAAATAAATTAATATTTGTGGCCTATGAAAAAAAGAATTAGACTGGAGTACAGAATTTGTATTCCAGACCTAACCTTACAGCAAGCCGTTTAACCTCTGTAAGTTGGTTTTCCCAAAGGTAAACAGCAAATAAGAAAGTTAGCTCTCAATATTTATGACCACAAAAAAAAAAAAAAAAAAGGAGGGGAGGACCCAAATGTCAACAACAGGGAAATAAATTATGGAATTTTTAAATGCTACAATATTGTCAGCATTAAAAATGTCAGTTTTGAAAACTTTTAGCAATATACTAAAAATTCATAATATAATGTTGCATAAAAAAGCATGATTCAGAAACTATATATTGTTATGCCAATTTTAAAAAATAGATGATTATAAAATACTTGAAACAAATACATCAAAATGTTAATTTTATTGTATCTAGGTGGTAATTAGAGATGTATTTTAATTTTCTTCTTTATATAGTATTTTCACTACTTTCCAAATTGTGTCTTATGACCATAGACTAATTTTACCATTAGGAAAAGATGTTGTTTTTAATGTTGTTTTAACAGATGTTGCTTTAGCCTAATTCATAAGGATGTTGTGAGGAAAATGAAATAATAGGAGTTTAAAAATTGAATTCTGACAGACATGTGCTAAACAATCCAAGTATTTATGTTAAAGGAAAATTTTGATGTATGTCTCCATGTATAGCTTTTTTTCTTAATAATGAATGGAGGTGCCTGGAAGTAATTATCTGTCATTAGAGGGGCACAGTATATAGCCACTACCCCTTTAGGGCTAGTTTTGTTTGCAGACCCTTGCGTCCAAGAAAAAGTCAGATAGACCTTGGCCGTTATACAGCAACTTTATCCAGTCATCAGGAGGGATAGCTAGCTCTTTGGGAAAGTCTTTGTGCCTGAGCTGGGGAGTGTGTATACAGACTCTTTTTTTTCTGTGGCTTCAATTTCAGCCCCTCTTCTCAGTAGGCAACAACCATTATCTCATGTCATTCCCCATGGAAGCTGCTGGTAAGTTGGAAGAGGGTTAAAATAGGTTCTTGGGAAATACAAGAAGGCAGCAAGTAGGGGTGCAAGTGGGACTAGGACCAGAATTAGCTTGGCATCTTGGTAAGATAAGATAAGGTGTGACTACTACCACTTATGGATTGCTCTGTCAGGTACTTGCTAGTCATGATCTCATTCAATCCTCTAAAAACATGAGCTAAGTCATGTTATTTCTTTTTTCTTCTCCTTCTTCTCCTCCTTTTTTTTTTTTTTTTTTTTTTAAACTGGAGAACTGAAGCTCAGAGAGGCAAAAAATCTTGTCTAAGATCACACAGCTAATAAATGCTAGACCGGGAGTCTGACATCAGGTTTTACTGGCTCTGAAATGTGTGCTTTTTACAGTAAAGTTCAGCGAGTCCCAGAATTGTTTAACACCAGATTCACTCAAGGAGAATTTTGAAAATACAGATTCCTAAGTCCTATCCCTAGAAATTCTGATGATTTAGTAGGTCGGGAATGGGACCAAGGAATCTGTACTTTAAAAAGCCTCGTTGATTTGCTGGTCAGGGAGGTTCGAGGACCACTGCTTCATTCCACATTGCTGCTCCCATATCAGCCATGAGACAGGATGTGTTCTTGTGCATGGACCTGAAGACTCCACCCAATGAGTGAGCGATGCTGGAGGAAGTATTACATGTGAACTGCACACCCAGCACAAAATCCTCCACTCCTGACCCCCGTCAATTCTTCAGTTTCATCTGTCTCTCTCACAAAGTCAGAATTGGGGAAAACCAGCCAATTGGGAAGAGTGCTAAAGCCAAACATGTAAGTGTACCAAGATAGAGGAAATTATTTTTAGTAGAACTCTTCACTGAGACCTGAACTGTGTTAAAATTGACAAGAAGAAACCAAAAACAAAAAAAGAAAACAAGAAAAGAAGAAACCTCTTGGGGTAGTGAGTGGGAAGAGGGGAGCGGCCCCCCAAGGAGTTTGTTTCAGCAACAATAGATGGTCACTAAACAGCTTCTAGGGAGGGCAGGTCCTGCTAGGTGCAGAGCTTGTATTTGGCTGAGAGACTTTGCAGGTTTGGGGCCAAAGTGTGTCCATGTTTAGGACCAGAGTGCAGTGGCTGAGGTGCCACCTGTGTTCTCCTCACTACTTCTTCTCCAGGCTAATCAGCTTCTCCCTTGAGTAAGTATTTTACAAGTATATTAAATGTATTGGCTTGAAAAAGCACAAAATCATTGACCTGGCTCATGCATCCCCATGTTTTAGTCCTGCCCTGTTTCTCACCCCACCCCCATGTTACCTCCTTTCTCCTCCAGGTCTTTGGAATACTGTTGTTTGGGATACTCTTCTGTTCTCTCTCATCCTCTTTCCCTTCACTTATATTATTCTTATTAGTCTTGTGGGTGTCAGCTTAAGCATCCCTTTCTCAGGGAGGCTTCTCCAACATAGGGGTTAGAGACTCTTAGTATAGTTCTGACAACTCTCTGTCATAGTCACCACATTTCATTGTTATTTCGTATCTAATTGCCTATTGGCTCCTAAACTGAGTTCAATGAAGGCAGGAACCTTTTTTGTATTGTCCACCACTGTTTCCTCATAGCTAGTCCAATGTTCATTAAGTATGTGTTGAGGACTGAATGAACTGAGTCTGAGGCTATGTGCAGAGTGAGCCCCTCACTTAGAAGGATCCAAGGCCGGGTCTGAACTGCGATCAAGTCACAGGAATTCCACTGGAGAGAATCCCTAACCTTACCGAAACCCAGCCATACTCCAAATTATGCTACGAAGAATCCCAGAATGAAAATCAGGACTACAAGGTTCACCCAGGTGTGTGACTTTTGGCCAGTTGCTTAACCTCTTTATCTTTCAGACCTTTTCTGAGTAACAAAGGAAAGTGTAGGGAAGTTCTTTGAAAATAATATGAGTTGTAGTAGAGACATTGAAGAGATGGGATCATCTTTAAAAGACTAAGGTGCTTGGGACTAAGGGACTTCTCTCTGGTTCCCATTTTTCCCACCTCAAACCACGTCTGGTTGAGTCAGCGCAGTCAGTACAGTGGAGCCCTCATCAACCCCCACTCACCACCACCATTATCTGGTTGACTAATACAGTTTGTGTTTTATTACAAAGGAAAGGGGAGGAGGCGAGAGAACCAAGTAAGTGGCAGCATTGGCTGGAGTAAGAATGGGGTGGACCTGTCAAAAACACTTTCCAGATCCCTCATTCTCTAGGGGATAATTTTTCTGCTGATATTTCAAACTTAAATACCTGTACCAGAACTGCCATCTTCAAGGTGATAGCGCTAGAAATCGCTCTTGACTTCTCAATATGAGAGGTTTTAAATAATAGTTGCTTTAATGAAGTACCATATGGATAACATCTTAGGACAGGCAGTCAAATGGTGGTAAGAAAGAAGAAAATCAACTATAGAAATAAGTGAAAGCATTTCACTCTATATATATACCAAATCATCATGTTGTACACCTGAAATTTACACAATATTATATGTCAATTATATCTCAATAAGGCTAGAAAAGAAAAAAACAGGGTAAGGAATTAGAAGTAGAGTTGCCAGATTTTGCAAAGAAAAATATTTAAGACATACTTACACTAAAAAATTATTGTTTCTCTGAAGTCCAAATTTAATTGGGTAACCTGTATCTTATCAGGCATCCTTTAATAGAAGGCCTCTCCTTTTCCCTTAGTTCTGTTGTGATTATTCCATAGTGAAAAACTAAAGCGTTCTATAGAAATATTCATTCTGTAGCTCATTTAGTGTCTTTAAAATCACGTTTCCCTTCAAAAGAGCCATTGTTTTTCACTCATCTTTTTATATAGGAGATTAGGGTTAATTTACCTTTTTAATTATTTCGTGTATTTCTTGAGATCTGTGTTTCAACCTTAAATCAATAAGGATTTTTATCATTATGCTCCTTTTATTATAGTTCAATACCATGTATTACTATGTATTATTTGAAGGCAAGTAAAAGAAATCACTACTTTACACAGTGAAAAATGTTGGGCACTGCATTTTTTTCATTCTGTTCAGCACTCAGTGGGATTGTTTTTCTGTATTATTTTATTTTGTATTGAAAATTTCAAATGTATATAAAAGTAGAAGGAATGTTACTATATTTCAGTATGTATCTCTAAAAAGATAAAGATCTTCAAAAAATATTCACAGTACCACAATATCATTATCGCACCTAAAACCACCAGCATTTCTTTAATATTATCGAATATCTAATGAGAGTTCAAAGTTGCCTGATTATATAGTTTCCTAATTTTTTTATAGTTTTTTTTTGAATCAGAAACCAGACCAAATTAATTCCCTTTGTTGTAATTTGTTGATAGTTTTTCCTTCCTTTTTTCCCCCTTGTAAGCTATTTATTGAAGAAACTTGGTTGTCCAATTGAATCTCCTACATTCTGGGTTTTTTTGTTGTATCCCCATAGTATCATTTAACATGACTCTCTGTCTCTGTATTTCCTATAAACTGATTGGGCGTCATGTCAAAGGGTTCATGAGCTAACTTGAGGAAGTTTCCCCTGGCTAAAGATGGAAACTAACAGAAATAATTACTGCAGTGGATTGCAGACACATCAAATATGTTAAAATCCATGAGTTTATGATGTTAAAAAATATCTCACTGGTAACTTTTGCAGAATGCTAAGGAGCCAGCTCATAAATCTAAAATATGGTAAATAAACAGAAAGAACCAAGCATTTAACTTGCCTTTTTGTGTTGGATACTTCAGTGCACCACCCAGGTCCCCCTCTTCAGGACTGAGACACTCATTCAACTGCCAGGAGCATCACCAGGAATTGTCTTTGGGTAAAGGGAGCTATCTTACCGAAGGTTACATCCTCAACCTAGGGGCAGCCCACAGAAAATGATTAGTCGATGCAAGAGTGGGAGGGGGTACAAAGGCACGGCCTCCACTTCGAAGGGTTACCCCAGCTTCAAAGCTCCTTGTGGGATTGACTGAGTGAATCCTCCTTTTCAACTCCATCACAGTTCAACTCCTCCCTCACCCAGTCCCTGCTTCCCTCAATGGGGTTGTTCCCTAGTGCTCTGCTTTTTAAGCCTCTGACATGCAATCTTCATCTCAGAGTCTGTTTCCCAGGAAACTGACCTAAGATACTTTCCCATAAGAAATACACTTCAGGGTAACAAAGTAGCTGATGAGGTGATATCACAAAAAGAAAGACAACTGGGTATTATGTGCCTCCTGAAAGAAGTACACACCACCATCTAAGAGGTATTCTTGCAAAAAAATTTAACCTAAATTAGACAATCTCTAGATCCAACTATCAGTTTACAGGAAATACAGAGACAGAGGGTCATGTTAAATGATACTATGGGGATACAACAAAAAACCCAGAATACAGGAGATTCAACCGGACAACCAAGTTTCTTCAATAAATAGCTTACAAGGGGGAAAAAAGGAAGGAGAAACCTATCAACAAATTACAACAAAGGGACTTAATTTGGTCTGGTTTCTGATTCAGGGGTCTATGAAACTTCTTTGATTTTATGTTAGTATCTCTTTTCTCTTCCTCAGAAATCCTTGTTCTTCAGACTTTAATATGCTTACTTACTTTGTCCTTCTCTCTGTATAATGGTTCCTGAATTATAGTACTAACAATGTGATTAGTGAGAAAAGTTTAGGACTTTTGAAGGTTTTTCCCTTCACCATAAGTCACATCTCACCAGGGATACACAGTCAAATGATTGTGTTTTAAAGTCATTTAAAATATATTTTCTCTGCATTGTTAGGTCACCAATTTGATATACAGTTAGGTTCATTTGTATCATTTTGCTTTTGAGTGTTAGAAATACCTTTAATATTTTTGATATGACTGTTATTACTATGCAAAACTTTTCCATGGTTCCAAAGTCAAATCTATTGAATAAGGTATATTCAGAGAAGTTTAGCTTCTATGCCTGTTCTTTTATCATTTTTTTTCCTGCTTCCCCCCCAAAATAAGCATTTCTTTATGGTTTATACTTCCTTTTTTTGTTTTTAGTTAATTTAAGCAATTACAAAAATATATTTGTATCCCCCTTCTTTACTAAAGAGTTTTTTTTGTTTTTGTTTTACTTTGCTTTCTTTCACTTAATATTATAGTTTGGAGATCTTTCTATAACAATACATAGAGATAGTCTTTTTTAAAAAAATTATTTATGTATTTATTTTTGGCAGCATTGGGTCTTCGTCGCTGCGCGCGGGCTTTCTCTAGTTGCGGTGACTGGGGGCTATTCTTTGTTGTGGTGCATGGGCTTCTCATTGCAGAGCATGGGCTCTAGGCATGAGGACTTCAGTAGTTGTGGCCCGTGGGCTCAGTAGTTGTGGTGCACGGGCTTAGTTGCTCCACGGCACGTGGGATCTTCCTGGACCAGGGATCGAACCCATGTTCTCTGCATTGGCAGGCGGATTCTTAACCACTACGCCACCAGGGAAGTCCCAGTCTTTTCTTTTTTAATTAAAAAAATTTTTTTGGCTACGTTGGGTCTTCGTTGCTGTGCATGGGCTTTCTCTAGTTGTGGCAAGAGGAGGCTACTCTTTATTACAGTGCGCGGGCTTCTCATTGCACTGGCTTCTCTTGTTGTGGAGTACAGGCTCTAGGTGGCAGGCTTCAGTAGTTGTGGCACACGAGCTCAGTAGTTGTGGTGCACAGGCTTAGTTGCTCCGCGGCATGTGGGATCTTTCTGGACCAGGGATCGAACCAATGTCCCCTGCATTGGCAGGCAGATTCTTAACCACTGCACCACCAGGGAAGTCCAGAGATAGTCTTCCCTCCTTTTTGCCACTGCACAGTACTCTGTTGTGTAGATGTTTGCTTTATTTAATCAGTCCATTCATTGGTGGACATTTGAGTTGTTTCCAGTCTTTTGCTATTACAAATAATGGTGCAATGAATAGCCTTGTGCATACATTACTTGTTTTTTTTTTGTATATCTGAGAGTGCATATCTGGGATAAATTCATAGAAATGAGATTGCTGGGTCAAAGGGTAAATGAATATATATTTTTGCTAGATATTGTCATATCTCTCCCTGTAGAGGGTAGTGCCATTTTGTATTCCTGCCAACAGTATATATGAGTACTTGTTTTCCCATAACTTCTCCAAAATGCGTTGTCAAACACTTGGATTTTCATTTGGATTTTTGCCAGAAGCAAAGGTGAGAAATGGTATCTCACTGTAGTTTTAATTTGCATTTGTTTTATGATAAGTGTTTTTGACCATCCTTTCATATGTTTAAAAGCAATTTGCATTTTATTTCCTGTAAAATGTGTGCTCATGTCTCTAGTCCTTTTTTCTTTTAACATGATCATTGGTCTATATCTTCTCAAAAAGTAATTTTAGAAGCTCTTTATATACTAGAAATTTTAACCCTGTGTAATATAATTTGTGGAATTTTTACCATTTGTCTATGATATAAGTTGCAGATTTTTTTTGCAATACATCTTCTCACCTTTGTAGTACATTTTTTGGCCATAACAAAACAAAACAAAACAAAGCAACCCCCCTGCCCCGCAAACAAACAAACAAATTTATTTAAAATTTGTATGTAATCAAATTTATCAATCTTTTCTTTTAATACTTTTAGATTTGGGGTCATAGTTAAGAAAAATTTCCCTCACTCCTAGGTTATAGAGGAATTTATCCATAGTTTCATCTAGTACTTGTATGGTTTCACTTTTTACACTTAAACCTCTGATCTGTTTGGATTTTGCCTTTGTGTGAGAAGTGGATCCATGTTATTTCTTCCTCATGTGTATCCAGTTATCTCAGTAGGTATCTTTATCCTGAAGACTCGTATTTTTCTTGAGCTCAGAAAAATTTTCTCTTTTTTTCCTTCTCTGTCCCCCACCGTTCCCCACCCCATTGTCTCTGGGCCGAAAGTTGTTGAAATTCCTGGATCCTTTCTGCATATATCAACTGTCTCTCAATTTTGTTTCATATTTTCTGTTTCTTTGGTTTTCAATTTTACGCAATAGAAAATTTCCTTGCATTTACCTTCCTTATTATTTGTTTGATCTTTAATACTGTCCAGTTTATTCTTTATAGTGTCTTTTCATTAATGTCCAATTCATTTTTATTTTATGTTATTTTTAGAACTTGTTGAATTTTTAAATTTCAAAAATCACATTTCTGATTTCCTAGCACTCTATGTTATTATTCTCTTATTACTCTTTTTTTCACAGCAGGCTGTTCTTGTTTAATAGATTCAATGAAAAGAAAAAAATGAAAACTCAAAGAAAGGGATGTACCTGAGAATTTATATATCATTTTAACAAATAATGATAAACTTGTGAAAAAGTTACAAGACAAAAGAAAAGGGGATTAAGCTTCTAGGGGTGGTAAATTATGGGAAAGTGACTAGGAAATAGATGGGGGAAACCAGTGGAAGATAAGTGTTATCTTAGTAGGTTTGTTTGTGCAGGTCAGTTCCTCATCTCTGGTGATAGAATGTTCTTCTCTTCCTTGTATAGGGACGGCACCTTTCTCATGGGAAAATTTATAACTTGCTTTTAGGCAGAAAGCGAGAAGTCAGAGTGCCCTTCATTCATCTGTTTTTTCTCAAGTGCCTTCACTTCAAAATAATCAATTTGCCAAAATGACATATTTTGAGATGGCATATTCTGATCCCCTTCAATGTCAAAACCAAAAAATTGACATCAGTACAATCCATAGATCTTACTCAGACATCACCAGATATATAATTGTGTGTGTATAATTACACACACAAAAAGTATATATATATATATATATATATATATAATTTTTCCTGTAATATTTCTTGAAACTTTGTAGTCTGGTACTGGATCTTTTTCTTGTTTTCTAGCCCAATGTGTATTAATAAATAGGAATTTTAATGACATTGGAAAGAAATAGAGGTAGATACATGTGCTCAGTCTGCCATTTTGAAACTGATGCTTTATAAAGCCTTCTTAATATCATCAAAAATCAAAATCTGGTTTTTCCTTACATGAAACATCAGGTTGTTTAATGCCAGAATTTCTTAATTAAGAAATATATTTAGAAATACAAGAGCTTTTTATTACATTTCATTCATACACCTACTTGTTTTCAATTCTACATTTACTTAGGAGCTACAATGTGCCATGAACTGTGCTATTATGATCTGTTGTTGCCGGACTTCTGGCTCAAGTTCTGATCCTTGGCCAGATAGTTTAACCCCCTATTGGCAGTAACAATAGAGAAGGGTCTGACCTTGGGGCTGTTCTTTTTCCTTAACCCTTGTATGACTGATGGGTATTTCAGAAGGTTGGAGAAGGCATATCTGGACTTCAAAGCTCAAGTCATGATTCCTGCATTTTCAGAATCAGAGTGCACAGGATATTTTAAATTTAATCTCACGTGAGAAGACAGTTTATAGGATAAGTGGATGACATTCAGATAAAACTGTCTTGCTGGTACTGGGAAATACAGGGCTGGGATGAAGGAGAGAATTCAATGAAATACTGCGGGGGTCGGACGGCTCACCAGCTGTTTTCATTGCATCAAATGATAGAACAAATGCACGTGTACCTAAGCTGAAGTCAGAATATCTTGAAAAGAATTTCCTGGAAGAGTGGGGATCATAATGTAGAAGATAGTTTAATAGCTTTCTCTAGAATTTGGAAAGGTTTGCACCTATACGGGCCATAGATTCTTATCTGAGGGATGGGTTCAATAACTAATAGCTTCTCAGTGTACTTCCCAGCCCCAGGAGTCGGTAATTTAGTGTACTTAAGTAGGGATCTCCCTGACATTTTTGCATTGAATATCAGAATAAATAGGTAATAGCAAATCTATATAACTTGCTAACATGTCATTTAGGCCACCTGACGGCTGCAGTAAATTGCTCTGCCACCTTTTTAAGTGAATATACAAATGCTAAGCATCAGTGATAAGATCATCCTGTGTTTTATTGTTATTCCTTCCTACTGGTGCTGAGAAATAAATTGCTGATGAGAGGCAAGGGAGGATTGGCTTAATAACTTGTAATCAGATATGGCACACAGCAAATGTGAACTTCCCATTTCCCTATTTTAGCTATCTTTTATCCCAAGAAGAACAACTGAATCTTGTAATATGGGAAAGGGCAGTAGTAATCCTTGAATGTAAAATGCCTACAGGAATTAGGTGCGAGAATAAAGCAATGGAATAAACTTGTGCTTGGTGACTATCTTACGATTCTTTCTTAAAAAAAGTTCCAAGAGAACTTAATAATGATGTTAACACAGTGCTTACTGTTCTAAACACTTTACTACTCATAGTTTAATGCTTACAACAACTCCATGAAGTAGATACTGTTATTTTCTCGGTTTTGTGGATGAGGGCACTAAAACAGGGGTTAAGTGATTAGCCCATGGCTACACAAAGAGTACTGGAGAGTATGCTAAACTGCTCCTAATGAAATACTGATTTCCTGACTGTATTTGAGTTTGTTCAGTACTGTGTTTCTAGGGAAGACTTAATCCGTTTTTGAGAAAACATGGCGTTCAGTCCAATTTCAAATTAGGAAGAATCTTTGGCTCAATCCTTCAGTCTCTACAAGTCCCTCAGAGCCTGTACTTGGATAATTAGTTGTGAACAATATCAGTTATATCTAAGTGGACAAATTTAATTACTACAGAAGACCAATTGATTTTTTTTTTTCTTTCTTCCTTTTTTGTGGTACGGGGGCCTCTCACTGTCGTGGCCTCTCCCGTTGCGGAGCGCAGGCTCCGGGCGTGCAGGCTCAGCGGCCACGGCTCACGGGCCCAGCCGCTCCGCGGCATGTGGGATCTTCCCAGACCGGGGCACGAACCCGTGTTCCCTGCATCGGCAGGTGGACTCTCAACCACTGTGCCACCAGGGAAGCCCCAACTGATTTTTTTAATTATCATTGATTGCTCAGTGGTTATCTCAGTATAAAGATTGGTACATTCTGAATCTTTTTAATTGGTTTATTAAATAATCCCAAGATTGACACCAAAGTAAGAGAGGTGAATTTTCCTCCTGCTCCTTTTTCTTCTGAAGGAAAGGTAAACACCACGGAATTCTAAGACATTCAAAAACAAAAACAACAACAGTTAACATTAAATTATGTGTAGGTTTTTGTTTTTTGTTTCTCATTTTTTGTTTTAGTGGATTTATTGGAGTCTGTGATACCCTAGTCTTCCTAATGGTGAAGATAGAACTTGCCACATTAGCTGGGGTACCAGACTGCTGATACTTTTTAATCCTTAAGTCAAAATCATAATGAAGCCAGTTAAGATCATAAGGATTATTGGAAATTGATACGGATTTAGAGAGAAAACGACTGTCTTCTACTCTTTATCTTACCCTCACTCCTTTCCTCAATAGCTGGCTGCATGATTTAACTTTTCTGTGTCTCAGTTTTCTCATCTTTAGAATGAGGATAATCATATTTGTCTTTCCAATCACACAAGCCAAGTCTGTGACAGTGCATTAAAAAATGTTAAATGTATATAAGTTCAAGGATCATTAATATTTGGAGAAAACCGTGGTATTTGCAATATTTTGCTACAAAAATATTGTCTGATGCTGATTGTATCAGTTATCTATTGCTGCATAAGAAACTACCTCAAAACTTATTGGCTTAAAACAACCATTTATTGTTTCTCATAAGCTTACAAATCATCTGGGTGGGTTCTGCTGGTCTGTGCCAGGTTCAGCTCTTCTTGGGCTTGCTTGTGCATCTGCGATCAGCTGGTGGGTCATCTGGAGGCTGGCTGGCTGGTCTAGGAGGGCCCCAGCTGGGACAATTTGGCTCTCTTTCACATAGTCTCTCATTATTCAGCAGGCCAGGCCAGAGTTGTGGAGAAGAGGAAGAAGAGCAAGACAGGGGGTGAGTGTGCATAACACCTCTTAAGAGCCCAGCTAAATATGGCACCTCATCACATTCTAGAGGCCAAAACAAGTTGCAAGACAGCTTAATTCAAGGGGTAGGAGTGTGGGACAAATAAATGTCACATTGTGATGGGAGGAGCTGTATAAACACATTGTAATAAGTGGGGAAAATTGGAGCCATTTTTGCAGTCATCTATCACACTGAGTCAATTATATGCAATTTAAACCCTTGATTTTTTTTTTTTATCTATTTCACTGTGGCAGTGATTTCTGACATTTTCAATTTTTACATTGCTATTATATCTCTCTTTTTGTTTTTATAAATTTATTTATTTATTTTTGGCTGTGTTGGGTCTTCGTTTCTGTGCGAGGGCTTTCTCAGGTTGTGGCGAGAGGGGGCCACTCTTCATCGCGGTATGCGGGCCTCTCACTGTCGCAGCCTCTCTTGTCGCGGAGCACAGGCTGCAGTCGCGCAGGCTCAGTAGTTGTGGCTCGTGGGCCCAGTTGCTCCGCGGCATGTGGGATATTCCCAGACCAGGGCTCGAAACCGTGTCCCCTGCATTGGCAGGCAGATTCTCAACCACTGCATCTCTTACATAAATGTACGTATTCACATCCCTGACTTGCTGTCCGTATATAAACCTAAAATAAAACATTTGAAAATATTTGCAGTTATTGTGAGCAATTGTTACCTAGAAAATCTATTAGATATATTTTTATTTACTAACTCTTATTTGTTATTTAGATTTATGTAAGGAGATAAAACAAACAGAAGATCTGGTTAAAATAATTGTTGGAATTATGTTTTGCACTACTGGATTCTCTGTTGCACTGAAATTATTAGTACACTTCATTATTGGTCCTAGAAACAGATTAAATGAAGATTTTTGACAATATAAATTGAAAATCTAGGTCTCTAGCCCTGCCTTTAAGAAAGAAGAGAGGGGTTTTGGCTTTGTTTTGTTTGATTTAGAATGAGCCCAACTAGTTGTCTATATTGATTAAATTCCCTGAATGTGTGTTTAACTCATGATTTCACTTGGATTTATGCATTTAGTTGCATGATGCCAAACATCTGGATTTTTTCCTCAACAATGCCAAATATACATCTGTGTGGAGGAATGTTCTGATTTTGGCATTTAGTTGCCATTGTTATATATATGCTCTTGAACCAGGTGCACTACACCACTGGGGCAACTCCGGAAGTTTGGGTCAAAGGAATGTATTTCTGATTAAGTTTAATTCTACGAACAGTAAATATAACTTATCTAAATTACACATAGGCACTTGGCAATATCCTGTATATTCTAACATTTCCTCTCTCTGTGTTGGCATCATGTTCAGGAACATTTAAAATATATTGCCATAATATTTTCTAAATGTATTGCCATTTCATGTAATATTTGGCAAACACAAGCAAAATACAGTAGCTAATAGTGCAAGCTCATTTTATTTGCATACCATCGTTAACCGCTTTCATGTCGTACTTACCAAATGTGTCAGATTATTACGATCTATTTAATGACTTAATGGAGGAGATACATTGTTCTTAAATTCAATTATACCCTTTGCACCTCTGGAATTAAGGTCATGTCAGCATTTCTATTATATAAGTTGCCTGGGTTTAGCAGTTTTTAACTGAGCTATAAAAATTGGCTTCCAAATCCAATCTTAGTAATAAAAGGTCACTGCCTGGGGGAATTTTTTCTCCCAAATTTAGCATGTATAATTTTATGGTGCATCTCCTGCTTTCTAAAATAATCTTTTAGGAAAAATTCCATTATGATCCTCACATGGCAGAAGGAAAACTGTTTAATTTTCTCACTGTTTTTTAAGACTAGCATTTTTTTCCCTTGCTGAGTATCAGTCATCCCTCAGACAATCTGACTTTTAATACACTCTCTGTACTTATTGGTTATGCAACCTCAAGCTGTCACTCAGCTACTTTGTGCCTCAATGTAAATTTACTCATGTTTAAAATGGACCCGCCTCATAGAGTTGTAGTGAGGATTAAATGAGATAATATACTTATGTGTCTGGGACAATATATATTGATTGCTCAAAAAGAGTTAGCTTTTGTTATTATTAGATAAGAGATTTAATATAAGTCAATACAACATTAGAGAAACATTTGAAAAGAAAAGGCTACTGAGGTGAGATTTGGCATTTACTGAGAGGTATGGAAGAGGCTATGGTTATGAGCTAATCATCACCCTGATGTCAATAGTTTTTTTTTAGAAATTATTATTTTTATTGTTCATTCCCAGATTTGCTTAGAAAGAGAACAAGATTGTATTAGGTGGGTTATTGGCCATGTAGTGTTAAAACATAACTGTATGTGTTGCTAATGAAATGCTCTAGGCAACTCCATGCAACTGCATATAAATTATAAGAAAACAGACATATTTTCCTGGGTGCAGGAAAAAAGCCACTCCTTTACTGACTTAAAAAAAATAATTAACTGATAGATTTGATTTTGCGTTGACCAAGTGCTTGATTTGTTCCTAAGTAACCTGCAGAGAAATTCTCCTCCAAAAATTGGAAAGAGGCTGACCCACTGACAGAAAAATCTGTTTTCCTCTGTCTGTACTCATGGAAGAATCACTGGTTTCTTGACCTCCTGTTTCTGCAGGGGACAGGTCACTGTGTGAGAGACCCCACGCAGAGGTATTACAGTGGGGTGATTACATGTGCCTTTGCACAGACACCTCAGCGCTAATGTGCCACATAGCAAAATATTTCAATGATGTCTAAACACTGAAAATTATAATTCTCAATTCAAGTAATTGACTGAGTTTTCACCTCTGTCAAAATTCTTTGAACTGTTCAATTTGATTCAGGATGAATTTGATGTTTTTCTCCTTGATGTAATACAGGTAACATTCACACAACTACGATCTGTTGTTTCCACTCTGCCATTATACAACAGAATCCTAGAGCTGGAAAGTCCTACAGAACTCATTCTTATAAGCTAATATTGAATGTTCAAACCACTCTATTCACATGAATTTCTTTTTCTTAGAAAAAGCCCATGGCCTCTGATGGGTAAAAATCTGAAGCAGGGAAAATGCTATTGTTTAAAGCCCTTGCCTGGCAGACATATCAAAGTTAAAGGAATCTAATGGTATAAAGAAGATTTAAAATAAAACTTTGTAAAATGAAGTAAGGTTGTACAGAGGAACCATCTAAGTACTGGTCTATTATCCAGTTGTTTCAAATATGCAAAAAAACCCAGCTATAGGTTAAAATAACCTGAAATATTTATTAGCAAAAACAAGGTAAATGCCATTCAGGATTCTAGACAATAGACCATTTATGACCTGACTAACCATCAAAAAGAAGTTAGAGATACATCAAATTCCTTTTCAAAATTCAGTTAATGGTTAAAAGAGAATACTCAGCATAGTTGAGCAGGAATCGCAAAGCTGGTATGATTTCTGAATAAATCTGGTATATATCAGTTGACCAGAAACCATCCATATCAACTATGCAATGGAGATTACATTGTCCAGTGATCCATGTTACATCAATACCAGTAAGAGATTAGGACAAGTGATGATACAGTATCTTAGAAAGTCATTACTACTGTTCTAGAAATTCTGTTTAATCAAATTAGCTGGAGAAGTGACCAGCATAAATAATCGGCAGCAATTTTTGTTTTCTTAAAATTCTACTGTAAGTGAAGTTCAACTGGAAAGGAAAATGCAGTAGTTAAAATAGAATTGCGTACAAGGAAAATGGAGATAAATGCCTTAGATCAAACAGATGTGAAGACTGCCCAGCCCCCATAGATAGTGTTCATGTGAATGGCATCCCCTGGAGCTGGGCATCCTGACACTACCAGTGCAGTGGTAAATGAATTAAGAAGTTAATGGTTAAGCTTAATATTTATTGAGCAACAATAAATTGTTATCAATCCACTCAATGGCAGGCACAGTGGAAAACGATAGACAGTTTAGTAATCTAAAGAGAATGCAGACTGTACAAAAAAGTGCTGAACTGGCTATGAAACCTAAAGATGTTTTTAGTGTTACAGTCAGAGTGTCACATAGCATGTGGCTCCAGACTATTAACTGAAGAAAAACATCTAATCATTAGGCAAGGGACAAAGTAATATATATATGTATAAACCTTCCCATCCCTTTCCTTATGAAAACCTTTTCATCCTTTTAGTTCCAACTCAGATGATTCTTCTTCTGTGAAGCTTTTTCTTACAGAGGCAAAAATAATACTTTTATGACCCCCAGAGTATGTGCACATAGTTCTAGTATTACACTTATTCCATTTCATTCTAATAATTTGTGTATGTGTTAGTTTCTCTATCAATATGGTGCGAGTTCATGGGACTGTGTCTTTATTTTTGCAGTACTGGGCACATAGCAGGTCCATAATAATGGGTATTGAATGCGTGTGGTTAGTATATGAGAACAAGAAATGTTCATGCTACCTATGATGCTTGTAATTCCAAAGATAAATGGGCTGACAGACAAAATAAATCTCACAGAACAGATTTCTGTTTACCAAAAACATCTGCTTGTCAGATTAAATTATCTGGAAATCATCTAAACACAAAACTCTAAGAGATATTGAAAAGTCGGAGAAATCATCTATTACAAATCAAGATGATATTGAACAGAAATAAGAGCCAATAACAATTTTTAATCTTTGATCAGATCCTGCATCCAAAAATAGACAAAGAGGGCTTCCCTGCTGGCGCAGTGGTTGAGAGTCCGCCTGCCGATGCAGGGGACATGGGTTCGTGCCCGGGTCCGGGAGGATCCCACATGCCGCGGAGCGGCTGGGCCCGTGAGCCATGGCCGCTGAGCCTGCACGTCCGGAGTCTGTGCTCCGCAACGGGAGAGGCCACAACAGTGAGAGGCCCGCGTAACGCAAAAAAAAAAAAAAAAAAAGACAAAGAAAACTTGAGGAACAAGGGGAAGATCTACATTAAAAAATCTACATTTATGCAAATATTTAATTTGGAAATATGTAACTTTTCTGTTTGTATTTTAACAGGATAAGAGGTAGTAAAAAGGGCTAAATTGTTGTCAATTTCTCAATTTTCCTCTCTAAAACTTTGCCTGGCCACACTGATAACTGGTCACGTTGCATGTTTCCCCCTTTAGAATGATACATTTATTATAGAGGGAAAATTTTAAAAATTAAATCAATATTTGAAAGTGCAAAAAAACACAAAATAAGGAATCAAACAGTGGAGTATTATTTGTTATTGATATTAATAAAATTAATATTTCATTAAACTTTCTAAAGCTCTTACAAAAATAAGTTGTTTTCCTAAGCTAAAGTTCTTTTTTAAGTGCAATTTAAATATTTGCTCTTTTCAGTTTTTATATGAAACATTTGACTTGTCAAGTGAAAACACTTAGAGGTTTTGCCGGCTCAAGAGCTTCACTGCCGTCTTGGTAGTATGTTTCATAGGAGAGAGATCGGGCAAGGAATTGGGGCCCTGGAATGATGTATTTCTTCCACTCTTTGCCAGCCATACCATCTTGGGCAGTTATTTTACGTTAGTCTCAGAGTTCTCATATACAAAATGAGGATAATCAGGTATTTCACAAGGCTGTTGTGGCAATGAAGTTACATGTACAAAAGCACTTGTAAACTGTAAAGCACCATATAAATGTTTGTTATGATTATGGCTTCTTCTACCATAACATCATGGAATACAGGGAACTTATTTCTTTTTCCCAGATGTGCTCCTCTGCAAAACAAGTAGTAGAGATTTTTTTTCCATTTGCTTCCTCATTTTTTCCCCATTTTTTTTTTTTGTGGTATAATACATTTAACGTAAACTTTACTCTTTTAACCATTTCGAAGTATACAGTTCAGTTGTATTAAGTACATTCATATTATTGCACAACCATCACCACCATCCATCTCCAGAACTCTTTTCATCTTGCAAAACTGAAACTCTGTACCCATTAAACTACAACTCCCCATTCCGCCTTCCTGCTTCATCATTTTTTGAGATAATTTAGAATTCTAATACTGCTCCCCCTCTTATCCCTAACACAAAATTCACTGCCAACCAGAAGTGCAATGGTGGTAATTTCAATTCTATCTGCTACTTCCATTGTTTTGGTCCTTGTAAGATAAACAGTAAGGAGAAGTCGTAAAAAAATACTGTAATGTAGCCTTTGAATGATAGGAGAAATTTGCAATTCAACTACAGGTAAAAGGCTGGATATTTTGAAAACTTTTGGATGTAATGATTTTTCTGGAAATGTATCCTAAGGAAGTAACTAGGGATGTGTGCAAAGAGTTATCTGATTATGGTTAAGAAATATAAATAGATATTCTGAATTCTCCTCAATTGCACATCAGTTTAAAAATTGATGGTACATACATACAATGAACAGTTTATAACCACCAAATATCTCATATACTGTCAAATATCTCATAATAGAATAATACTTAAAAATATGGGAGTATGATCATGTTAAATATTGTTTAAAATTTTAGAAAATAGTATATATGACATTATATCAATTAAGTAATAAAAATAATACAGATATATACATATATAAAAGAAAAGTCTAGTTGGTATACAGCAAAATGTTAATGGTAATCTCTTGATGGGAGAATTATTAGTGATTTTAATTTCTTTTTTGCAATTTTTTATGTTTTGTAATTTTTTCAGTGACCATATATTACTTTTATAACCAAGAACAAAATGTAATTAAATAAAAACTCAAGCATAGGCCACCTCCAAAGCAAACCCAGCAATGAAGTAATTGGAAGTTGGGAGGACGGTAAAAAGTAGTGACTGGGGACTAGTATTTGAATGAAAAACCCAAAGAGCTTGTTTCAAATCATGTCAACTTTCACATTACTAATATAATTAAAGCAAGTAAATCAGTTGGGCAACATGCCACTCACCCTTCAGACACACGTCACAGCTGTCTGCATACTCACTATCTTCACCTTGCTTAATTTTTACAGTTTTTAATATGAATATCAATTCCCTTTTTCATAAACCTAACCTGAAAATGCCACAACCCCACTGAGGGATTTCCCCAGGCTTCATTTTAGGCTCCACAGAAAGGATGTAAAAGAGACCTTTCTTTTGTAAAGTGATTCTATAATTCTGTCCAATATCCATCATTTTCAAGGCCAAGTAATCATATTTAATAGATCCTAAATTGCATTCTGTCAGGAAAGGATTCCCTTGATGATATTAACCAGAGCGAGGACTGGCAGTCAGAGGCCCGAAAATAAGATATTGTTCTACAAAGGGCTTACAAGCTTTTGCTTGCAGGGGTCAACCCCACTAAGTTCGGGGTGGTACAGGATCTGTGCCTTCACCACAATCCTCAGCCTTCCCTGAGTTTCCCACAAAGCAGCTCCTGATTTCCCGTCTTAAAGTCACTTTTAAAATTAAATTACTTGGCACATATTTTACCCTTTCCTTTGAGGAAATTGCCATCGTGAATTTATTTTTATAGTACTCCTCTAGCAAGACAGCTAGATGTGTAAACATCTGCCTATGCTATCTATCTGCTTAGAGGAAAACTGGGAGAAAGTTGGAGAAGTGCCATCATGCCTGTGCTGTTTAAAAGAATGTTGCAAAATGTAATCATTTTGTCCAGATCATTTCTGGACAGGAAAGATTATGAAGTCATGATGTCAGAAAATGAGTGTAAGGACAGATTTTCCTTTGAAAAAGGAGGAAATCTTGGACCAGGTTTTCATTAGGGGAAAGTTCCCATCACTCCTTCTTTGAGCACCTCTATAGGAGTAGTTTTTATTTCGTAGATTTTACATCTCAAAGGTGTTAAAGGATAAGAAAGTATCAAAAACACGCATTTCCCTCAGTTAAAGAAAAGTTAAGTTTTTGATGCTACAGTTATTGAAACAATTCAAGCACAAATCCTTACTTTAAACTGAATCAAAATCCAACTATTGAGCTCTTGCGATTGCCTAACCTCTGCTAGTGCCTTTATAAATGTTAACTCATTTCATTCTTACAAAGGTTCTGTAACCTACAGATATATTTATCCCAGCTTTAGGGATGATGCTTACAAGTCGACCACTTCTAAAATCTTTGGATGGCTTGGACTCCAACAGTTTGGGCCACTGTTAATTTTTGATAATTTGTCTCACCACATAGAATTGGTGTTATTGTTCTGGAAAAAAGTAATCCCAACCCAGTTGCTCCAAACTTTAAGCTATATGATCTTGAAATTCTTGCCTAAAAAAACAGTTAAAATATGAAAGGATAAGAGTAGGAAGGAGGGGATAATGGTGATTAGTGTTTAACATTCTAGAACAAGAAGTAGGATGATGAATGTTAACACATTAGAAAAAGAAAAAAGAAAATATTAAACCTTTACCAAGGTACTTGTTTCACCATTTTGAGGGGCAAAAATACATTGCACAAAGGAACGAATTCTGTCTGTTTCCTGGCCAATTTTCTTACTTTTATCCCTCCATTTTTTAAGTTCTCAGATTTCTATCTTTTATTTGCTCCTCTTTACCAATTCATTTATTTTTACTCACAACTCTCCCTTCTTATTTCTATCTTACCATCACTCTTTCTCCTATGCTTAAAAAAAGAGAAAAAAATAAGACAAAGTAAATTCAGCTTTTGTGCTCTCCCTTTTAGTGCAATAAAACACAGGTGCAAAAACTGAAGGAAGGAATTGGCTGGTTTCACAATCGTTTCTTCTATCTTTCATCATCATTAACTCCTCTTCTTCTTTACTTCTTTCTTTCTAATAAGTCACTTCTTGCTTTTCAATAAATCACTAAGGCTAGGATTTAAAACCACTTTACCACATTCTGATACACTACAGTAGTTAGTAGTTTCATTTTCACATCAGTCTAACCCAAACTGGTTTCTCATTGGCAGAGCTCAGCTGCCACCAATTTCCGGCTGTGTTCAACAAATGGAAATTCTCAGTAAAACCTGTATTACCATTTATTTCTACTGTGGAAATACTAAGCAAGCTGGAATGTGGTGGTTTCTTTAATTTTTTAAGTCATAACACAATTATTGGGATAATGAAAATTTCACAATTTTCCTGAGTATGAATTTCAAAGGGACTGATCATTTAAAATCTGACCATCAGGTCTCCAGCAGACGTTGTTCCATTTTGATTCATTTTGCCTGGACGTGTTAATATACTACTTATGTCCTTCTCAGTGACGTTATTTAAGAAAAAAAGAGTTGGCTCTTTTTTATCTTTTAATGGGTTTATTTTTTTTTTAAATTCTTATTGGAATCTAGTTGCTTTACAATGTGTGTTAGTTTCTACTGTACAGCAAAGTGAATCAGCTGTGCATATAAATATATCCCCTCTTTTTCGGATTTCCTTCCCATTTAGATCACCACAGAGCACTGAGTAGAGTTCCCTGTGCTATACAGTAGGTTCTCATTATTTATCTATTTTATACATAGTATCAATAATGTATATATGTCAATCCCAGTTTCTCTATTTTCAACTCTATTGAATAAACAATGACAGTTGTCTGTATTGTGTCACATTTTATATTTTTCGGAGAACTTGCATAGCATTATCTATTTAATTCTTATTAAAACACCAGACACTTGTTGGGCGCTGTGATAAGTATTATAGTCCAGCTTCTTCTTTGAGAGGCTGGGGGAGAGACTGTGAGGACACATGTCTTGAATAATGTGTTATGAGCTGTAATAAATGTATGTATATGGTACTATGTGGGCACTGGGTAACTAATTATTAATTATATTCTCTGATAGCACTTACCACATTAGATTTTAATTTGATATATTGTATCAGTCAGCTTCTCCAATTAAATTGTGATAGAGAAGATATCTTATTCATTTCTGCCTTCCCAGCATCAAACATAGGGCTTTGAACATGAGAGCCAATTACTCTTCAATGAATGGGTATAGATATATAAAATTAGTACAGATATATAGAATATAAATGAGTGTAGATATATAGGCATTCATTTTATATATTATAAATGTATGTATAGATATATAGATATACATTTATTTATATGATATATGTTTACATATTATATATAAAATATATTTAGCATATATATATTTTTTTGTTTGTTTTTTTGCGGTACGCGGGCCTCTCACTGTTGTGGCCTCTCCCGTTGCGGAGCACAGGCTCCGGACGCACAGGCTCAGCGGCCATGGCTCACGGGCCCAGCCACTCCGTGGCATGTGGGATCCTCCCGGACCGGGGCTCGAACCCGTGTCCCCTGCATCGGCAGGCGGACTCTCAACCACTGCGCCACCAGGGAAGCCCTAGCATATATATGTTTGAATTCAGAATTCCAGGAAAGAGAATCCTTCATGTGATATGAGAAAAGAATTGTTTTTTGGTGAGTGGAAGTACTGTCTTTGTGTTCATACAAAGCCAATACATAATAGGTAGCTATGTTAGGTTTCAACTCCTTACGATGATGTAGCTGTGATGGTCAAGGTCAGACTCCTGAGAAAGATCAAATTCCCAAGTTTCCTTTCATTTTAAGGAGTGAGATCCTTCAAGTCTCTTGCTCTTGTTCTTCCTTCCCAACATGACTAAAATTCATGTCTCATTTAGGAGCCTATATTATCTTCTATCTTCAGTTAGTAAATACTTCTGACTTGTTAATTATGTGCCACATACCTGTTTTATGCGTATTTTCTTCAACTTCTCGCTGCTTCAACTTCAGTTGCCTAGTGACCACCATCCTAACTATATTTGATTGCCAATTGTGGGGGGGGGGGTAAAGGAGAGCCAATTGACATGAGGAGGAAAATATGAACTCAGAATCTTGATTTCGCACCTGTAAGTTGCATAGAAAATACCCGGTCAGATTTCTAGCAGGGCTTCATTCCTTAACTTTGCTCTCTGATATGTCGTATTTGGAGAAATATTGGGCCTTATGTACTTTTACTTAAACAAATGCCGAAAGTAAGATAAGAATACTTTCCTGGGACTTCCCTGGTGGCGCAGTGGTTAAGAACCCACCTGCCAATGCAGGGCACACAGGTTCGAGCCCTGGTCCGGGAAGATCCCACGTGCCGCGGAGCAACTAAGCCCGTGCACCGCAACTACTGAGCTTGCACTCTAGAGCCCGCAAGCCACAGTTACTGAGCCCCTGTGCTGCAACTACTGAAGCCCGCGTGCCTAGAGCCTGTGCTCCGCAACAAGAGAAGCCACCGCAGTGAGAAGCCCGCGCACCACAACAAGAGTAGCCCCTGCTCGCCGCAACTAGAGAAAGTCTGCACGCAGCAACGAAGACCCAATGCAGCCAATAAATAAATAAAATTAAAAATTACTTTAAAAAAAACAAGAATACTTTCCTTTTTTGTGAAGACTCTGCTGAAAGAAATCATTTGTCCTGTGGCCTTTTATCTAGGCAGGGTAGAAGAATACATTTCAGCACCAACTTTATTTATGGTACATCCGTTTTGTTGCAGTGTTCACTTTATTTCTGTTCCTCTGGCTCTAGCAGTGGGCTCCTAACCCACACCTATGGGCTTTCCTTGTTCAGGAATGGAGATCTAATGTGGGCTTTAATATGGGGTCAGTGAGGAGCCCCATGCCATCTCTGAGTTGGTCCTCTGTTGGCTCTACTAGGATGAGCTTTAGCTATTTTCCTCTTGTTTTCCACGGCTGGGTGCCATACAGGGAAATGATATCAGCTGCTGTCTGTGTGCCTTCACTGACCCCACTAACTGCCTCTAGTGAAAACCTTTGCTAACTGCCTGCTCTGTGCCTGCTTGGATAGACACCTGTTCTCTAGTCCTCAGGAGTCTACACTGTGTCTTCCTTGTCCTTTCTCCTTTGGGCTGGTATTTTGTTTTAGCCCCACTTCCTAGACTCACATCTCATTTCTTAAAACAATCATCCTCTGGCCATGATGACCTCCTGTGTGGATCTCTGACTCTTCCTAGACCCTGAAAGTCTCCACTTTTCCCAGATGGTTTCAGGCTTCTCAGTTTGTCTGACTGTCCCACTCACTCAGTTTTGTTTAAGACAGTAAGAGAAACCCAGATGTGCTGCTCTATTGGAAAAAGAGAGGGTTAACCAGCTTTTTCAGGATCAGCAAAATGATTTATGCAAGATCCTTTTAACTTACTTGGAAAACCTCCTCTGGATCATTTCATTCTGGTCATTCAGGCCAGGAACTTAGGATCCTGGGACAAAATCTCAGAATAATTCCATACAGCCCTTGTTCATTACCAAACTCCCCTTTCAGTGTATGAACTCCTTGGCTGATAGGTGAAAGTAGGAAAGAGGAGGAAGGTAGTCCTAGCTTACCTCTGTGTTGTCTCTCACTTGCTGTTGGCTTTTGTATTTTGCTGCATTGCCCCATGCAGACTAGCACCATCCTCGATATGCTGAGAGTGTCAGTCAAAGTTCCAACAAGAAACAGAGGCACATTCAGAGGGGCTTATTAGGGGAGTTTAACAAAGAGGCTATTTATAAGGGTGTAGGCGGGTTTAAGGGAAACCAAAAAAGGGTGGTGAGATATCCACAGGGCTAGTAACAGCTAGGAATCTTCACCAGCAATAGGCTTTTAGGGGCAGAGGAAGGAAAAACTACCAGAACATTGAGAGAGATCTGTATCTGTAGCATGGTGGGGGCTGTGGACTTCTGCTGAGGGAAGAAGCCACTGCCCACCCTCGGTCACGCAAGGAAAGACCTCTGACCTTACTCTGCCTCCTTCTTCTCCCATCCTCACATCTCCAGCCCATCTCTTGCAAGCACCTCCTGTTACCTGAATCCAACCAGAAGGCAGAGGAGAAAGGAGCTGGGAGGATGCAAAGAGCCGAAGTCAGCCTCTCACGGGGCAGAGAAGGTTGGGGAGGGTGGAAGGGGCATCTGGAGGGCTGGGGCTGAAGATGTCTGGCACACTGGGTAATTGATCCTCATCTAAGGTTGCCTCTTTAGACCATAAGAGGGTTTCACTGTGGTGAGTGGAATATGTCATTGAACTCTCTTAGAAGCTTATATAGTCATTTTCCCTCTGTGAATAGCTGTTTTCCTAAAGTAGTCAAATAATATAGTAAGTAGAAGATTCCCTATGGCCCTAGGGTCTCCCTGGGTCTTTGGCTTGCACATTGGTCTCGTAGCTCTTTAGCCTCCCACGTTTTGTGGAAGTTGCTCCCCTGGTAGCTGCATTGACGAAAAAACTGGTCTTTCTTTGATGCCCTTTTTAGTTGTATTCCTTTCAGCAATGGATATCAAACCACAAACCAAACTCCTCTCCTCCACTGTCTTACACTGGAGATCAACCTTCTTTATGAGACGTGTCTAGTAATTATAGGAAGCCTTAGAGGGATTTCTCCCTCCTCTTCCCACCCCGTCCCCCCACCCCCGCAACTTATGGAGAATTTGAAATCAGGGTTTTTTGATCTTGGGAGGGAGAAGCAGATTCTCCAGAAAGGAACTGAGATGTTGCTGAGTTGAGTGGCAGGAGACCCACCTAGATACAGCCTCTTTTGAGCTTGTGCCGCTTTATGAGTCAGCATTTCTTCTGGAGATAGTTCAGTGAACTCATATATTCCAGATCCAAAAGGGGCGGACAAATGTACTATGAGTTCCAGATACAGGCTCTAAAACAGGGGTCAGGGACAGCATTGAAAGGAAAGGATGTCACAGTTTCTTAATGCATAAAGTTTTTAAATTCTATGACAAGTGGGAGTTTTTAGATTCCTCTAAAAGGAGAGGTTTGGAGATGGTTCCCCCTCCTTTACATTGTGACACCATTTCTCATTACAGCTGTTCTAAAGGAGCTGTAGCAGGTCTGCTTGGCCCTCCTGTAGACATCTGCTTCTGTGAGGGGAAGGCCGAGCCAGGTGATCACCCAGTTCATGCTGAGACACACCTGCCAAGCCTCAGAAAGAGTGCAATTAAACCATGGAGTGGGGCTAACACCAATGCTGACCCCTTGACAGGAGCCCTGGTGAGAAATGTTTTGCAGCCTGCTCCCGGCCTCCCTTGGAGAGCTGAGAGATCTGAGAAGCTGTCTTCCCAGACCAAGCAACATGTGCAGTTCTCATGCCATGTAACCTTGGAGTTCTACAACGTATGCTAAGCAGCATGTTTCCTATGGCTCTGATGGCAAATGTTTTTTGCACTCTTGGTCTATAGAGTTTGGTGTTCATTTCTCTTGGAATTAGGGTGACTGACTCATCTTGGTTTGCCTGGGACTTTGCTGTTTTTAGCACTGGCAGTCTGATGTCCTGGGAATCCCCGTACTCAGTCACCCACATTGGAATCTTGCGACTGTGCAATGTGGAGGGAGGCCTGGACTGTGGGTGTGACATAACTGAGAGTCAGAATCTGCAGAGTCAGATCTCTACTAGGAGTGTGGCTGCGACATCACGGCCTTCTTCGCCAGGTTCCCGGGGAGCGTGAACTGAATGTACTTATTCCTGTCTCACAGAACACTCTGGGTGGTTGTGGGTGAGCTGAGGTTCAAGTGCGATAATGCACTAAAGCTTTTTGTAGATTATAAAGCACTATGCAGGCACAGTTATTCTGGTTACGTCATGCTTTCTTCATTGATAATCCCTGACCCTGAGCACATGTGGATCTCTCAACTTCGGGAAAGAAGAGGATCTAATAAATATTATTAATTTAGTATGTTCATTAATATTTAATACATTTATTAATAATTTAATGTATTAAAAATAATGAACAGTAAGTACCTCCTGTGTCCACTGAACATTGTGCTAAGTACTTTGTATACATTATTGCTTTTAATTCTTGTAAAAATTCTGTGAAATAGTTGTTATTATTCCCCGTTGCCGTTAGAGTCATTTCCTTAATACAGGAATCCTGTTCTCTTTTGGTGTAGACTCAAGGCTGATGAAAGCAGATGAGCCAGTATAAATTATCTGGGCTGGCTCCCAGAATGGGGAAGCTGTTTTGCATACCAGCATAAATCCTGTATGCAGACTTCTAGCTGGTCAACCCTCGAGGATCAGGTGAGGCCCGACCTACCCTTGGTGGCCCTGCTCAGACCTTGAGGTCTGCAGGTCTAATTAAGCCATCTTGAGCCATTTGACACAATCCAGCATTCTGAAAGGTATAGGAGTATGGGCTCAACTCTGTTGTAATATATACATTTGGAAACTTGTATATTTTTCCTTGGCTACTAAAAAAGTTTCCAGATAATGTCAATAAAATTATTGTACAGACATGATAAAAAATAATTTTCTAAAATACATATTTGTATACACAGCCTGTCCTTTTATTATGTTTTCACTCAATATTTACTTATGATCAAGTTTAAAATTTTATCCAAACATTCATCATTACTTTCCATTGAGTTAATATTTTTTTTTAAATGCAGATGTAAAGTGCACTTCTTACCAATTTAGCCTTCACCTGTTAAATTCATTAATGTCCATAGATTATCCATGATACATTTGATACAACAATTAAATCATGATGTCAAACCAGTTTCCACTTATCAAGAGATGTTTTCTCAAGGCCCTTGGAACCCACTCCAAGGCACCAATTTGCTTATAGAAAGAATCTGAAGAAAGATCTTTTTCTCCATGATAACAGCTAAGTTTGAATTACGTTATCTAAAGTAGAAATTTCTCTCCATTAGTCAAATCAAAGTGCTCAGAAGTTTCAAAGAAACCAATTTTCCATACATTTAAAGACTCTTATATATACATTTAACACCTTTCAATGAAAATTCTTTGCCACACAAAGTAGTAAAAAAAAAATACAATGTTTCTTCCTAAATGACGTTAAAACAGCTTCTTGGACAAATGGATTAAAAGACTGGGCCAAAACTTTATTTCAAGCTAGCTGCAAGGGATGAGACCCTTAAGTGTGCTGATTCAAGAGTCCCTTTAGGGATTTTATAAGAAAAGTGAATGGTTAATTATTGTTAAACCAAATACAAGAAAAAATAATGTCTGGCTAAAGATTATTAGGCTAGCCATTCAGCTGGATGGGTAACCCTGGCTTCCCAGAAGTCCTTAATCTTATTTAGGTTTATCAGAAAATTTCGGAAGCATTTTAACAGCAATGCCTATTACATCCCAGAAGAGGCTGTGAATTATATCATGTAAAAAGTTCTGCCTTAGACCAGGTTTGGGACCATTTTTATTCTCAGTGTGAATGTAACTTTTGTGCCAAGAGTTCTTACCAGTTTTTTGTTCTAAAATAATTTTTTTCTTAATATTCAATTTAAGTGGTTAGTCCTTTTGGAATAAAACTATCAAATATTTCTTACCTTAAAAGAATGTTGCAAGATTTGAAAAACGTGAAAGTGAAATGCAACACCTGTGAGAAACAGTAACATTTCATAATGGAAATAGTACTAGAGTAGACTGCACATGTGATTTTAAGACAAGCCGATAGTGTCTAGATCTATCCACTAATTAATAGGCAGTACATGGTAAACTATACCATGGAGGGGTGGTAATATCCAGACCATGGGAAATTCTACAGGACCAGAAATGATTTCTCCAACAAAGAAATTGCAAGGTGAGAATGAGAGAGAGAGGGAGAGAGAGAAAGGGAAAGGGGAACCTATAAAAAACACTTAAAAGACTTACCAATCAATCACACCGTGTAGACCTATTTGGATCCCAATTCAAACAAACTCTATAAAATAAAATTATGGTATTCATGAGGCAGTTGAAAATTTGAATTCTTACTGGAAATTTAATCATATTAAGGAATTGTTAATTCTTAAATTGTATCAATGGTATTGAGCTTATCTGTAAAAAAAAATTAACCTTAGAAATAAATAGTGGAAAATTTGCAGATTAAATGATACGATGTCTAGGATTTTCTTCAAAATAATACAAGAGGAAGAGAAGTGGGTGGATATAGATGAATATGATCAGCCTGAGTTGATAATTGTTGAAGCTCGGTAATGAGTATGTGGAAGTTCTCGTACAAGTCTGCCTACTTTTTGTACATGTTAGAATTCTCTTTAATAGAAAGTCTAAATAAAACGATGCCAGCGAGATTGGTTCTCTGAGCTGTTGGTACTTTCATTACTTCTTTGACCAAACTCCTGTTCTAGAGCCCACAGCCCGTGGAGCTCTGTGCATAAAAAAGCAGTTTGGAGAGCAGTGATGCCAATTACAGTAACATGTGTAGAAGTGATACAGTAATACGGTGTCAGCGAAAACCTTTCCTTTAGAGCATAACATAATAGAAGAAAGGAATTATGGCTAGACACAAAGAAATGGTTGTCATTCTGTGCATTGTAGTGAAAGGGTAGAACTCATCACTCGTAAAAAACTTGGAGTTTATTGGTTGTGGATAGAGAGTAGGGAAACAAGTGAGAAAGAACATGGTCCCAAATCCTGCTGTGGACAGAACTGTTCTTACTTAGTCTAAAAGGTACTAGGCCTCTTATGGGAAGTAATGCTGGACTAACATTACTGAATGAGGACCTCGTCTGGAAGGTTGGTGAGCCACCCACCTACCGACAGACAGTGTCAAGCTGACAGTCTTCAACCAGACTTGTATTTATTCATCTTCCTCTTAATCTTCTTCCTTGTAACTTCTTCTTCCTTCTTCTTCCTCCTTTGCATTCTCCTCCTCGTCTTTTTCCTTTTCTTTTTCTTCTTTTCAATAAATGTTTCTCCCAAGAGAGAATTCTTTGGTTTGGCTTGCAGCAAGCTTGGAATCAGACTCTGACATTTCTTGTAATCAATTTGAGAACTTGCTTTCTTCAGTTTTTTCATCATATGGAAATAACTAGATTGTTCATTGGCACATAATAAAAAATAGGAACCTTAGAGTTTCTGGTCTAGCAGCTCAACGTTGGCAGTTGGAACCCTGGGTGAGAGGGTAGAGAAAAAAGAATCTGGAAAGAGAGGAGCCCCGCAACAAGGCCAGAAGCTGGGACTCTGGAGGAACATAACCAGGGAAAAATTCACCTGCCTAACATTCAGCTTGACATCCTTTCCTGAACTGTATTGTTTTTACTACTCTCCTCTCCAATCTCAGTAAATGACAGCCCCATCCTTGAATTCACACAGGTCCAAAACCTCTCATTCTTTTACATCTGCATTTGGTTCATCAGTAAACCCTGCTGGCAGACCTTCAGTGTATATCCATAAACTCACCATCACCCTGCTGGGACAGTGGTTCCAGCCACCAGCTCTGACCTGGGTGATTCTAATAGCTTCCAAATTCGTCATCCAGCTATCACCTTTGCCTCTTTTAGTCTCTTCCCAACCCAGGAGCCAGATGGTCCATCTAAAATGTAAGTCAGAATCACTCCTCTACGCCAAAGCCTGCGACAGCTTCCCAATTGACCCTGTGTAAAAGCTAATGTTATACTGACCTACTGGCCTGCACAATCAGCTTCCAAGTCCTCTGATCACATTTTGGCTTTCTCTGCATTCATTCCCACTGCAGCCACAGCCCTACTGGCCTCCTGCTGTTCCTCCATCAGGGGCTCTGCACTTGCTTCTCCCTCTGCCTGGGGTGTCCCTCCCCCAGGTAGGGACATGGCTCTCTCCAGCACCTCCTTCAAGACTTTGCTCAATGTAAAGGCCTCACAGTGAAGCCTTCTTGAGTCTTCTATTTAAAAATCAACTTTCTTCCCAGCACTCTACTTCCCCTTTATTTGCTTTTTTTATCTCTGTGCATTTACTGTTATCAGACATACTCTATAATGTCTTATTTATTGTATGTATTATCTGAGTGTTTACCCTGGAATGTAAGCTCCACGAGGGCAGAGATTTTTGTCTCTTTTGTTTGCTGCTGAATCCCAAGCCCAAACAGGGCCTAGTCTGTAGTAGATGCCTAATACATATTTGTTAAATGAATGAATGAGTTCCCCAAACTAATAAAAGCTAGCATTGAAGGCATTCTTATGTGATTAGTGCTTTGGGGGGATGAAGCAAAGTGGCTGAGCGCAGATGAGACAGGGTGCTGCTTTCTAACAATGAGATGCTGAGCTAGTAACACCGAGATTTGTGGGAACAGACATTTCAAGTGAGACGTACTTGAGCCCCTGGGAAGGGCCTTTCTGACCTTCCCACGATAGCCTGAACTGTCTTATTTGGATCTTTAGACAAAGGCAGTTATAGATTTGGAAATACTTATGAACATTTGGTTACTTTAATAAAATTTAAAGTTACATTTTGAGAAAAGACATACTTTCTAATACTGGGCATTTATACTTCTGGTATTTGTGCAATTTATTTGTCAAAAAAAGAGGTTTAAATATTTGAAATCAGACATCTGGCAGCTTAAACAGCCTAAAATTGAAGACAGTCAAAGCTCTATTTGAGATCTGCCAGGCACCAAACACAGCCTGCAATGTTGAACCTGTTGCGGAGGCGGGGGGCGGGGTGAGGGTAGGACTGGGCAAGGTAGGGGCAGGCCCTGTACATTGACTACTTCTCTGGGGGCCCTGAGAGGAGACAGAGCAGGAGTGGAGATACTGGCCAGGAAAGTGGAGGAGACTGTGGTCGAGGTGCTGCCAGCCCTAGAACGAGGCTTGTCCCTGTGTTGGCCCAGTTGGCCTGCAGTGACCAGATATCTCAGGGGTCCTAGGAGGAAGTTATCTTGTTGGCACTAAGAAGAAGATAAAAATTTAATTGAGAAAGAAAAGCTACTCTCAAAAATTTAATTGAGAAAGGAAAGCTACTCTCATACATAAGTAGCCCTGCCCTCCCTCCAGCCACTTTTGTTAATCTGTCATCCGGTGGGCCCTCTTCCCGTCTCCCCTTCCAGTCATCTTTCAACCCAGAGATCGGCCCCATCTCTGAGGTCACAACCCACTCCTATTCCTCCCACACACTCACCTTTAAAGGCCTCTCTTGATGTTCATTTTCTTTTTCTTGATGTTCATTTTTGTCTTACATAAAAATATTAAGAAAAAAAAAAAGAAAAAATAATTCAGGCCCACATTTGCCAGGGCTGGCTGAGCTGCTAAATAAACCTGAGAGCGAGTACAGAAGTCTGAGGAGTTGACTGAATATTCTGTACGCTGATGTTGGAGGAGGGGGCGGCCACATCAAAGTAGAAGTGGCAGCACGCTCAAGTGGGCCTAAAGGGAGGGCCTGAGTTCCCCCAGGGGTCCGACCCAGATTCCAGCATACCCTGAAGGTACCCAGGGGTGGTTGTGTATCCAGAAGAAACACTGACAATGCTAAGGGCATTGGCCGGCAAGCTTGCCAGAGGGCTAAGTGGGGCACCTGGCCCGTGTGTATCTACGTATGTCAGTGTGTGTGTCTGGGGAGGCTCAGGGCAGCACTGGTCTGGAGCTCAAATGAGGTCTGTAGGAAGACATCAGGTCCCCTAGGAGGCAGTACTGGGTCTGGCCAAGCTTAAAGAGAAACCAGAGGACAAACTGCAAACAGCAGGAGCCGCAGACCTTAGCTAGACAACAGCAAGTGGAGAGACAAACGACCAGGACCTGCAGCCCAGGGAGCTAGAGGATGTCACGTGTGAGGCGCCTGACCCTACCTACCACGAGGTTGCAAAGTTTAGGAACAGCAACCCGATCCCACGTGTATTCATGTACTCAGGTGCCATCCTGCAGAGGAGCCAGGAAGGGGGATGGAAGACAGAGAAATCACCAAGTACCTTTAACTAGAAAGGTGGAGCATTAAACAAGGGGACTCTGAATGGTTTCTTTGGACCAAGGTTTATAGCAGATTGGACCTTAATTATTTTTCTCCTAGTTACTCAGCAGTAGGGAATTCACAAAGATGTTCATCTATTTATCTAAAACTACCAGTTTTTTTTACCCATCTAATAAGAGGAGTGAGTAAATTACAACCTCATAACATGTACGTGATTGTCGGTAGCCCTGTGTTTAGTTAGTTCATACGTTTAAAAGCTTCTGGCTGTAGTGGGAGAGTGGAGAGAGGGTGGGCCCTAACTCCACGTAGATCTAGGTTTGAACCTGCCTCTTCCACTGGGCTCCCTCCCTGTGGGAACTTGGGCAAGTTACTTGACACGTGTGAGCCATGGTTGTCTATGAAGTGGATTCAATACTTCTTACCCCTGAGGCCTGTTCTGAAATCAAATGGCATCTGAATATAGAGTTAATCAGTGCAAGGCTTGTCACGTGGTAAATGCTCAACAAATATCAATTTCTTTCCTCCCCACACTGAATAATTTGCACACTGATAAACAAATGACAAATTGTTTCCTAGTTAATTTCATCCAATTAACTCCCAGTAAATTGACCCTAGTGTTTGATGGAATCATCCAAATTGGAGTATCGACGAGTTAGTATATACCATTCTTTATTTTAATCCAGTTCCAGCTATGACCTGTAGATGTCTCTGTGAATCTTCCTCTGTACCCAGTTAAAGCTAAGGGTACTGAAGGTGGCTCAGCCATTTGTGTTAACGACTATTCGATTATTCGTAAAGCACAGGGGTTGGTGTGTGAGAAGGGAAAGCACTGGTCGCTTTGCCTGTCCACTTACTTCCTCTGCCCCCCACCACAGGGTGACTTTCCTTAAACTTGACCCTTTGCACCCCATCCACTCTCGACTTTGCAGCGGGGGTGTAACCACAGAGGCAAGGGACTCTGGGTGGAACAGCCAAGTTCTTGGGATCCTTTTGATGTCTCCCCATCCCACCCCCCACCTCAACTAGGATGAGAACTCAGGGCAAACACCTGCTTAAAGCTGCCAGGTGGGGCATTTTTCACAGGAAGCTGTTCTTTTCCATGGCATGTGATTTGACTTGCATGATTTGACCTGGGTAACAAGCTGAATAAGAGAGGGCTTCTGCCATGTCTCGCTGTTTGGGACAAAATATTTAGCATTTGTTTCAACTGACCCAAGCAACTCAAAGCAGAAGAAACGACCATTGAAAAGATAAGGGAGAAGCTGGAGAAATACACCTGAAAGCACTCCTAAGCGAGAAGCCTTTTCCTTAATTCAGAATCATAATTTGGTCCATTCCAAGGTTTTAAAATAATTCTGTTTCTTTATATGGGTCTAAGGCATTTTTTCAATTGAGGTGAAATTCACCTAACATAAAATTAACTATTTTAAAATGTAAAATTCAGTGTCATTTAATAAATTTACAATGTTATGCAGTCACCACCTTAAAAAAAAAAGAAAAAAGAAAAGGGAGGATTTAATAAATCATCTACGCAATATTTTATTTTATTTTATTTTATTTTATTTTATTTATTTATTTATTTTTTTGCGGTATGCGGGCCTCTCACTGTTGTGGCCTCTCCCATTGCGGGGCACAGCCTCCGGACGCGCAGGCTTAGCGGCCATGGCTCACGGGTCCAGCCACTCCGTGGTGTGCGGGATCCTCCCGGACCGGGGCACGAACCCGTGTCCCCTGCATCGGCAGGCGGACTCTCAACCACTGTGCCACCGGGGAAGCCCTACGCAATATTTTAAGTGACATTTTTTACTCCATGAAAATAGGACTCCTTAGAACCCCATAAAATGGATACAAATATAGTTCATGAATCAATGGGCCTGACCTCTCCTGGGCTCTATTTTATGTGGCATAAAAGGCTTCTCGTGACTAATGGGATATGGGACGGTGGGTGAGCAAGGAGAGGAGAGGATGAATCTCCCGTCTGCATTCTGTTTCATTTTGAAGAGGCTAGAGTGAGCATTTTTTATTTTAGGGTCAGGGCTTTCTTCCTGGCAAATGATTGAGACAATTTGAGTGGAATAGAGTTTTTTTTTTTTTTTTTTTTTTTTGGTTTCCCTTGAGTCCCCTGGAGCTCAGCACCGTCTGGTCTTCTTGAGCAAAGCTGAGGAGATTGTGACTGGCCTCCTTCTCCTCATGGAGTTCAGGCATCTGCTTTGTTTGCCTTGCTGTGAGTCTGTGCAGATGGCAGTGGTCACGTATTGATTCACAGAGGATGAGAGTGAGACAGGGTCTGTTGGCTCTGTGGCTCTATTGTCTTTGGTGGAGGATGATCTCACCCCCTTGCAGACATGAGTAGAAGCTATTAACCCCAGGGAGTTTGTTGGGGCAGAGGTACCTGAGGTAAGTTGGGGATGAGAAGAAAAGAGACATAACACTTGAAAACATAGATGTAGTAGCAGGATGTTAGATAAGGGTGGAGCCCTGGAGCCAGGGGAGGGCAGAACCTGGAATCAGAGTCACAGCCGTTTGTGGGATGGTCTGAAGCTTGTTCTCTGGAGGGTCTCCAGTGCACAAGACCATGCATTCTGGTATGCTTAGGATACTCCTGGGTTATGCCTGTTGCCCAAGGCAGTTACGATAACACCCCTTTTACTCTTAAAAGGGCCCTGATTTGGATGAGAAATTCTATTGTCACCCTACCTATTCACCTTACTATATCTTTCCTCAGCATCCCAAGAGGGTGCTATGCCTGACAGTCCAGTAGAACATATTATACAGAAAGCTTCTTAAGGACCAAGGAACTGGTCTAGAATTGGCAAAAGTTTTCTTTGAGAGGCATTGGACTTCCTAGCTCCTACTATGTGTTCACTTCACCAAATTTTCTTTGATCCTCTCTCTGTTCTTTCTATCTGGCTAAAAAAAGGGTTGTTTTTAAAATCAATATTATATGATAAATTACCTTTTTACTAAAAAGCATATTCAAGTATTTCTCTATTAATGGACAGTTTATGGCTACTACAAACAATGCCTATACATATCCACTTCTGGTTTGCTGCACTCATTTCTGTTTTCTCATCTGCACATGAAGGAATTATAGGATTGGTGGCAGGATTAAATGAGATAATGCTTATAAAAGCACTTTATAGTACCTAGTACAGAGTAACTGTTCACTAAAATTGGTTGTTGTTATTATTTAACTACTTATTCCATAAATTATTTTCCTTTGCCTCAGAGAGGCCCATCCCTGGGCCTTCTGACTAGTCGAACTGGTGTCCCTATGTCCTTTCAAAGCCATAGGCAGGATCATGGCACGTCTACATAAAATGCCTTCCTAAAGCATCACTCGGAACCTTACTGAGAGTTCTGAGTGAGGTCCCCAAAGTTCATATGGTCTACAGTCCCCCTCAGTTCCCAGTTTCAAAGTGGATGTGATGCTTTATTCATTTCTACAGGGGCCAAAATGCCATTTGCATGTTGTCACTGAGACATTAGACTTTCCTCTCATCTCTAAAGTATAAAATTCATGACACCTATAGAAGTGGGGTTGAGAGAGAGGAGGATAAGAGGGGACCTTCAAAAGGCTGCAAAGCAGAATGGGATAGTAGGAGTGGGCCTGCCACTCTTATAACATGAGGTTTGTTTGGAGGAACTCCTGTAGAGACCAGAGCGGGAAATGGCAGGGTAAAGAGCTGCCTCAACTTTCATGTTGGGAAATATGTTTTTCAGATGTTCTTCCCAGCCAGAAATTGTCAGTGTGATAAAGAGACAGCTGTCTGACTTCAAAAGAAAGTGACCTCCTGCCTCCTAAATATCTCTCTGCAGTCCAGGGCTTCCAAAAGGAGCCCTCTCTGGATGAAAACCGATTTTCTCTTTGCTGTTTTTTTTTTTTTTTCCTAAAAGCTTTGAACAATATGGCAAAAGATAAGAAAGGAGGCTTTTTCTCCAGATGTGCAACGTTTCCTAGAAGAAAAAAGATCTAAAAAGCTTCTCTACCACCTGTCCTGGTAAGGCAAAGAGAGGACTTGACTTCACATGAGAGAGCTTATCAAATAAAAACTCTGCTTGTCAGAATTTTCTCTAGTTCCCGTCCTACAGAGGCATATCCTGACAAGCTGAAGAGTCTCTCCACTGACCAAAAGCAAAAAGCAGCAAGACAGACTAACTCAAAGTAGGGCTGGGTAGAACTGAGAGTTTATGGAGCTATTAAAAACTAACGGGAGATGCTAATTTTACCCTACAAAGAAACAAGAAACATGACAGGAGATAGAGGCAGAAAAGAGGAAAAATAGTTGGACTTATTACCCATTTTTAATCTTGTTTACATTCAGAAGACTTACAAAACTTAAAACAAGTAAAAATGAAAATATTGAATACATGCAAAGTCTCCATTTCTCAAGGCCACAGGAATGACAGGTGGCATTGTTATGGACTGAATGTTTGCCCCCCCAAAATTCATCTGCTGAAATCTTAACCCATCAATGTGATTTTATTAGGAGGTAGGGCCTTTGGGAGATAATGAGGTCATGAGGGTGGAGCCATCAATGAATGGCATTAGTGTGTTTCCAAGAAGAGACATGAAAGCTTGTGCTCTCTGATCTCTGCTGTGGGAGGGCATGGCGAGACAACAGCCTTCTGCGAACCAGGTAGCGGATTCTCACCTGATACTGGATCGGCCAGCACCTTGATCTTCAACTTTCAGCCTCCAAAACTGTAAGAAATAAATATTTGTTGTTGAAGCCACCCAGGTGGTAATTTGTTATTACCTGAACTAAGACAGCACAGGTGAATTGAATCCACAGACGCCCAAAACAAAAGTTTCATGTTTAGTTTTAATTTTCTTCTCAACCAGAGAGTCTGACAAAAGTAAATCAAACTACTCTGAGTTTCAGAAACTTTCTTTTCTCTCTCTGTACTAATGAGTTATGTAAATGGCTATTGACGAAGTGAGGAAAGGGAGAAGCAACAAGATTCATTAGACCACATTGTGGGCATCTGTGGAAGGACTATAGGCGGGGGTAACTCAGGTGTCAGTGTGAGAGAGAAACAGCAAGTCGGACTCCTAGCCTTACCGCTGTGTCTGGAGGGATATGGAGACGAACCTGGTAGGTGCCAGGCAATGTGATAGTTGTAAGATATACATTGGCACTTAAAAAATTTATGTATTTATTTTTTGGCTGCACTGGGTCTTCGTTGCTGCGCGCGGGCTTTCTCTAGTTGCAGAGGGCAGGGGCTACTCTGTTGCAGTACGCAGGCTTCTCATCGCGGTGGCTTCTCTTGTTGTGGAGCACGGGCTCTAGGTACGTGGGCTCAGTAGTTGTGCCTCATGGGCTCTAGAGTGCAGGCTCAGTCGTTGTGGCTCACAGGCTTAGTTGTTCCGTGGCATGTGGGAACCAGGGATTGAACCTGTGTCCCCTGCATTGGCAGGCGGATTCTTTTTTTTTTTTTTTTTTTTTTTTTTCGGTACGCGGGCCTTTCACTGCTGTGGCCTCTCCCGCTGCGGAGCACAGGCTCCGGACGCGCAGGCTCAGCGGCCATGGCTCACGGGCCCAGCCGCTCCGCGGCATGTGGGATCTTTCCGAACCGGGGCACGAACCCGTGTCCCCTGCATCGGCAGGTGGACTCTCAACCACTGCGCCACCAGGGAAGCCCGGCAGGCGGATTCTTAACCACTGCACCACCGGAGAAGTCCCTATACATTTGCACTTAATCCTCACAGCAGTCCAGTGAAGTGGAAATTTGTTTTTCTGTTCTAAGTATCATGGTCAAAGTCACACATCTAGAGGTGGTGGGACCAACATTTGAACAAAGTTCAAAGAAGAACCAATGTACTTGTTGTGCAGTGAGCAGGTGTATTTGCTCTGTAATTTGAACTGAGAGACAGTTCTGAAAGGTTCTGCAGAGTGGGGGCCAGAATTGGTGCCCTGGCAAACCAAAGCCACAGGCCCTCTGGTATCATAGTGCAGGAATCAGCAAAGGAGTTGGCTCTGTAAGGCAGGAATGAAGCAGATGCAGAGAGAAGGAGAGACCAGAGGCTGCTGAGGGCCAGGTGCGTGGTGCAGCATTTAGAACTACGAATGCATGGATCCCCCTCCCATACCCACTGAATGAAAACCACCAGGAATTTTTTTAGAGCCTTCCAGGTGATCCTTAACCAGCTTGACTAGGATTCTGTTTCTTGCAGTCTTATAATCCCTGACTCTGACTGGCCCCCTGTCCTTTCTACCATATAGCTCATTGCCTTTCCTAAGAATAGAAACATGGCAGTTAATTCAGGAGAAAGGTAGCAAAGAGAAGGGGAATGCAAAAAGGGAATCAGATCTGTTGGCTTCTTTCTTCCCAGACCAGCTAAGTTGACACTTTTGCAGATGTTTTTGTTCATCACGATCAGAGTTTGCCGAAGGAATGTAAAATCTCCTCTCCTGGATTATTTGCGAAGAGGATATACAGCGACCTACTAGCAGGGCTTGAGTGCAAATCCTTATGCCTGAGAATAAGTGAGTGCATCTTTCAAGTCTAGTCCAAGGATTTTGTTTGTAAAATACTATATCAAGTTCCTTGCTGTATTGTACAAGCTCTGCCTCCTGGATTCAATAAAAGGGGACATGCCTTGCTCATTCTAAAAGGTGCTGATGCTACATGTGACCAGAAGGAGATTGTCATGGGGAAAACTACACACTTTCCCACTTACCTATAGCCTTCTAAGGAGGACGGATCTTAGTGAAGAATCTTGGTTTGTGGAGTAGGGTAAAGGGGATGAGGATATAATTTTTGAGGGAGAAGAGAGTTAAGTTGTTTGCATGAGAAAAGAGATGTGGGGGGAAGGCTAGAGTGGTCTTCAACCTTGATGTCACATTGTAATAACCTGGGGAGTTTTTAAAACTAGGAAACCTGAGTTTTAGTCCCAGTGATACAAATTCAATTAGTCTGGGTGGGCCCTACCTGTATATTTTTGGGAACAACTGGTATATAGAAAGGAAGACCTGATGGTTGGTGGTTTTTGATGACATTTTCCTGTGCCATAGAACATCTCTGTCTTCTTGGAACATTCTTCAGAAAGTCTACACTAATCATTAATGCCTTGGAAATGTGAATTTATCTCCTCCCTTCCTTCCTCCTTTCCTTCCTCCTTCTTTTCTTTCTTCTTTTTCTTTTTTAATTCAATGGAATATCAAGTCAGGCCTCAAGATGGGTGTGGAGGGGCAGAGTATGTGCTCACCATCTTGGTGACACTCAGGCAAAATATACTTAACTGCTGCAAAGAAACAAATTGAGTAGAGGGTTAGGAAGGCCTTCAATGAATATAAGCTGTTAGTGGTTTTGTCCTTTTTATTGCTTCCATCAAGTAAAAAAAATATTTTCAAGTACAAAAGCTTCTTTTCTTGGTAGGATAAAAGTACAGCACCCACTTTCCAAACAAAGCTTTATATATATATATATATATATATAAAACCCACATACACACAATGGAGCACAAACCAACAGGAAATCACACGTTGCCTTGGACATTTTATTTTTCAGGGGATGACTAGGTTGTTTGTAAATTTTCCAGACCTTTGTTTTTCTGGCTTTTAGACATGTCACTGCTCTTCTGCAGAAAGGAAAGATATGGCAATGGGCTATGGAACAGAAAAGGGCCAGTCAAACTAAGGCTGGTACAGGTCTTACAGGTGAGGGATCCTTTGGCTTTTAAAGGTGAGAGAGAGGTTGGGCACAGGAGAGTCCAGTCAGTTCATTCTGCCATCCGTTGGCAATGCTGGCAAAATATCCATTAGTGAGGGAGGTTGAGAAATTTGAAGAAAGTGATGATTTCAGTTTTTGGTGTTTCATCAGATGCTTGATGAATATACCAGTGAGGATGAAGGTACTGTCAGTTATTTAAAATATTATTTATAGAACATTTCCTCCATGCCAGGCACAAAGCACTGAAGATAACATAGCCCTCATCTGCATGGTCTGTTTTATCTCCTCCAGGATTCATTCGTTAGAACAATATTCAGTTGCATTTTTCAGAACAAGCCTTCTACAACTGAGTTTGTTCTGTTACTTAAGGCCTGAAACAAAGCTACTGATCTAGAGGAGGAATGATTGTATTCAGGGACCACCCCCTCTCCCTCCTCCTGTCTGTCCAGGAATATATCAACCTTACCAAGTATCCAAAAAAAGGGCTGAGGTTCCCATTCAGAGTACTGAATCTAGGGTTCATGATAGAATTTTCCACCTTGACGAAAAGCTTAAGTCATAATTAGGTTTCCTTCATAGCTGAAACAAAACAAAATAAAAATGAACCCAGAGAGTTACCAAGGTCCATGCTAATAATATTATGGAATATAAAATTCACACTGGTCATGTTACTGTTCTCACTCATGGCCTATGATGATACATGTAAATTTCAAAGAAAAAACTTTTCCCCACCACTTAGGAAATCAAACCAAAGCCTATCTAGAAAAACCGATCTGCTGACTCAGGCTCCAGGGAGGCCAGTGTGATACCTCAACGTGGTATCTCAACATGCTACAAACGTAGTCACATTACTCTCTGGGAAGGGTGCCTGTATATGGATGGAGGAAGTGGAGGGCTGGAGGTTAGGGAGAACAGCAATTATAGACCTTTATCAAATCAGGGGAAAGCAAACAGAATCCTGGGCCACTTTTCCAGCCTCAGCCTGTCAACTTCAAGCAGATTTGCCTTGTCAGTTTTTCAAGAACATTGTCTAAGATGGTGGCTTGTTTATTTATTTCTTGGATTTATGGATTGACTTTCTTCCAGAAGGCAACCCCAATTGACACATACATTTGCTCTTACATATTAAATCATCTTGTTTTTTTGGAGAAAAGAGATTGACAACAAGTTTCAGGTTGACCCATGTGCTCTTTTCTTGTTCTGTATTGTGTTTTTCATTTGCCTCTGGGGGTAGATTATTTTCCATTCTCAGCACCTGTGTTTCCTCCTCAGCCTTCCCGGCTGCTTGTCTGGGCTGTTTTCCACCTTCCAGACCTTTAAACAACTCATAAATTCAGTGTTCTCTGCTCACAATTTTGAAATCACAAGTTAAATGGTCTTGTCAGCTCAATAAACTCTCTTCACTTAAAAACAATAAAATAAAAGGGAGGATTACCAGGCACCTGGAAGAAGCTCTATATATTGGCAAGACAGATTAGGCTTTCCCCAAAGATACCATGGGATTTAGAGAAGAAACTGGCTGGATTTGTCTCCTCACATATCTTAAATGTTAGTAATAAGATGGCCAGAGCCATCCTAATTATATGTGTCTCTATGCATGTTTGTGAGCTCAGAGAGCCAGTGGTAAGGGGACCTATACTGCAGTCACAGGACTCTTCTCTGATCTGTGGAAACAGCGGCCAGTAATACTCTTCCTCTGTAATGATTTTCCACTCCTCTTTCCAGAAGGCAAACTTCTCTACTTCTTGAACATTCTAGGTTTCTAGACATCTTAGGCTTCCAGAGCATTCTGTGGTTGGGTCACCCACCTACAAATTAAGTGACATGTGGTGTCATGCTCGGGAGAGAATTGGCCACTGCCTTGATTGATCTTTCACTTTCATCCTCACTACTAGTTCAGCATGAGATTCTGAGTGTGATGGGAAACTCCAGCAAGGAACCACCTGCCTTGTGAAAATGTCACCTGCTACTTTTCCTACTTGGGAAAGCCTGGACCTTCCAGGCTCTGAAAGCCTTTAGGCATCAGGCCTTTTATGTCCCTCCTGGAAGGAGATACATGCAGGTGAATCTGAAAGTGGGCAAATTTAGTAAAAGATAGAACAAACAGAAGCTGATTTCTCAATAAAAAGGTGGTTGAGTGTCTGGGATATGTTTTATCTCTGTATCCCTAGTGTCCCTAGCATAGTGCTTGGCATGGACTAGATACTTAAGAACTGTTTGCTGAATGACTTAATGAATTTGAATCACTGCCTTAAGTGGCTTCGCCAGTGAAGGCAGGTGTTTTTACTGCCTTGCTGCTCAAAGGTGGTCTTTTGAGAGAATCCTAGGCCTCAACAATCTGTCTATCCAGGTGACAAATACTACTGAGCACTTCCTATGTGCCACTTAGCACTTTATCTGAAATTGTCTAGTTCAGTGATCCCCAGCCTTTTTGGCACCAGGGACCAGTTTCATGGAAGACAATTTTTCCATGGACCGGAGGGTGAGGGGAAGGTTTGGGGATGATTCAAGTGCATTACGTTTATTGTACACTTTATTTCTATTACTATTACATTGTAATATATAATGAAATAGTTATACAACTCACGATAATGCAGAATCAGTGGTAGCCCTGAGCTTGTTTTCCTGCAATTAGATGGTCCCATCTAGGGGTGATGGGAGACAGTGACACCTGAAGTGTGTTGCTTATGTCCTGTCTACTCCGTAAGATGCAGCTTAATTGTCACTTGCCACTCACTGATAGGGTTTTGATATGAGTCTGCAAGCCATTGATTTATTATGGTCTCTGTGCAGTCAAACCTCTCTGTTAATGATAATCTGTATTTGCAGCCGATCCCCAGTGCTAACATCACTGCCTCAGTTCCACCTCAAATCGTCAGGCGTTAAGAGTCTCATAAAGAGCACGCAACCTAGATCCCTCGCACATGCAGTTCACAGTAGGGGTCGTGCTCCTATGAGAATCTCAGGCCGCTGCTGACCTGACAGGAGGCGGAGCTCAGGCAGTAATGTGAGCAATGCGAGTGGCTGTAAATACAGATGAAGCTTCGCTAGCTCGCCCTCTGCTCACCTTCTGCTGTGCAGCCTGGTTCCAGTTCATTTGTACTCCCTAGAACGTAAGCTCCAAGAGAGCAGTGATATTTCCTGTTTACTGCTGAGGTGCCTCGAGTGGAGAGCTTAGGGACAGAGAAGAGCCCTCAAAACACGACAGATTGGACTTTCTTTCAGCTGGTATTACACAGCTTGCAAATATCTCCAGATCATTACATGTACTAAAACCCAGTGGTGGCTGGGGAAGCGACTCTTGTGTTGGCTATGGCATCTTCTTCCATCACAGGCCGCTTCTTCACCTACTAATCAGCCTTGCTCTCACCCCAGTCTGTGTCCCAGGCTGACCCTGCATCCTACACCAGCTCACTGGATTAGAGCAGATATACAGGTCCTGGAGATTCTTTGTTATTTTTGCAAAGTTCAGTTTTAAGACATAGAGTCTGGTGTTTCTTTGTTTTAGTCATTTCTGTTCGTATCGTATTTCATAAAATCCATAAAATGCTGAAGGTCAGAGGTGCAACTTTCCTCTGGTGGAAAAATGCTTGACTAATGCCTTTGGCAAAAGTGTTTTCTCTGTACTGCTGGGTTAGGATGGGTCTTATAAACCTCTCAGACTTCAGGCTAGAAAAAAATAACTTCTAGACTGAAGGCTGCCTGCAAGATTTTCCCAGGCCCCTGGAATGTCCTTTATCCTACAGTTGCTTCCTGAGTCCCTGTACTGAACCCAGTTTCCATTACAGAGGGAGAAAGATATTTGCATAGAACGCCACAGTTTACAAGCTTTTGCATATGTTAACTTTTAAAAATCTTTGCTATTAAACTGTGAAATGTGTGTCATTCCAGTTTTAGAGATGAGGAAATAGATGCTTAGAGAGTTTAAATAACACACTAACCAGAAACGGAGCTGTCATTCCAACCCAAGTCTCATGAATATGAACTCTACATGGTTTTACCACTCTCCAGCTATGTCATGAATGAGTATCTGAAGTTTGCTAGGTATTTTTGTTTCCTGGTTACTTCCCTGTGGTCATTGTGGTTCCCCAAACTTGTTAAGCTGGTTCACATCTTTAGGCCTCTGTATAATGCTCTGCCCTCTGCCTGGAAGAACTTGCCCTCTCCTTTATTTATTTGTTCAGGTAACTCATATTCATCCCTCAAATCTGAGTTCAAGGGAGAAGCACAGGGGTAAGAATGGGCCTTGGAGTCACAGTGTCTGGGCCCAAATCCTGGTGCTGCCCTTTACCTTCTGTTAGACTTGGCGTGGTGGCTTAACCTCTCAGTCCTTTGTTTTCCCATCTGTGTGATGGGAAGAATTTTAATGCTTATTTTCAAAGGCTGGTAAAGAAGGAATGTAGATTCCACATTGCTTAAAGAATATTCAGTTTGCTATTGTTCCCTCCCAGTTTAGAACCATGTTACCAGTCTCCCTTGCTTCTCTGAAATTGCCTTTTGATGGCCCTGGGGTTTCCAGTCAATCAGCCCTCCCCAGAGAGAGGATAATGAAAGGGGGGGAAAAAAAGAGAGAACAGAGGAAGAGCATGGAGCAAATAGAGGCAAACATCAGATACAGAGAAACCTTTGCCAGCCGCAGGGAAAGAAGGAATATTAAAATAAATGTATCAATGTTTTTCTGGGAAGGGTTTGGGAGAATAGAGAAGAGAAATAGCTAAAAATGGCACTGCCTGTCCTGGCAAACATGTCCTGGCTCAGAAAGATCTGCTCTGAATCCAGGAACCAGCATAGGAGTCTGGAACCCAAGTCAGCAACTCTGAGGCAGGAGAAGGAAAATATGAGAAGAGCTGGCTTGGAAGGAAGGAGGAAGGATGACAGGAATCATCTTTGTGGCATTTGGGGTGTATTTACGTTTTAAGGAATTATGGGTTTTTTTTAAAGGACAATTTTTTTATACACTTTTTTTGCTTAGTAACAAGACCCACAAAAGGCATGTATTCAACCAGGATGTCAGTTGCTCAGCTCATTAAAATATTAAGTGAAACACTGATGACAATTACATAGCACTGAGCCCTCTTGTCTGCTAAAGTGTGCCTTTCAATGCATAACAAAGTAGGTCAAAAGTTTGTTTTGTTATTTTATTGTTTCTTTTTATCTTAGACTTTTGATGGAGTTCCTTTTCGTGAGTAAACTGGTTGCCATGTTTGGTGGGGATAATTTGAGGACAGGAACACTTGAATGACTCAGAAGTCTACTTCTGGATGGCAGAGAAAGGCTCCCTCAACTTCTCTCTGGGATAGCAGTCATTCAGCCAAAAAGATTTGCTGAACCTCTACTCTGTGTCAGGCCTTGTGCTATATGTTGGAAATACAGTACTAAGCAAGATAGACACTGATGGATACCATCCTCATGAGGAGACCTTTGGCTACTACTCAGGTCTGTTTATTTGGGCAAAACCTCATGTTCAGAATCTCTCTCCCAATCCCATATAATGAACATGTCCTAAGACTTCACCTGCCAGGCTCTGCTATGAGAAATGAATACTGGTAGTCATTGAGGTATTGATGGCAAAGAAGAGTCGCATAGGTCACCTCCCTGTGGGCATTTGTACCTGGAATGTATAAAAGTATACACCTGGAAATACACAAAGCCTGAACACACAGGACTGAATTTCTGCTCGTGGGATTTCAAACATACACACATTTTTATTTATGTGGCAGTCCCATGGGCATACTCACATTTTGATGGTCAGAATATAGAGTTAGCATTTAGTGAGTGCTTACCAAGTACCAAGAGGTATGCTAAATATTTTCAATGAACACACTCATGTCATCTTTAAATTCTATAAGGTGTCAAGAACTGCAAAGGATCTGAAATTGTGCTCCATTTGCAAGTTTTTGGATGCTGGCAGAAGACAGGAGACTCCTGGGTCAGAGAGAAAAGGACTTTATTACTCACAACTGAGCCTACAGCATGAGCATCAGCATATGTGCCTCGTTCCCCTGGCCCTGAAGTTCTGTGCGGATGCCAGCATATAGTGTATGGTGTTATAGGAGGGGAGCCGTAAGCTTAGGAAACCTAAATCTTTTATAATGAGCAGTAAGTATGCCTGCCCTTTGCTCTGAGGGGGATGCTGTTTCTATCTTCCACAGCTGCTTGGTTTACAAAATCCTTGAGAAAGCCGTCTGGAACAAAGGGCAGTCAGTGTCTCACGAGATATGTAGAAATATGAGAAACTCATGGAGAACAATGTCCCAAAAATAGGTTCTGTGAATATGCTCAGAATCTACTGAGTAAACTGAGACTTAGGGAGGGTAGGTAACCTGCCTCAGGTCACAGAATTAGTCCATGTGTGATGAGCATTTGAACTAGGCAGTCTGATTCCAGAGCACATGCTCTGTGTAAGTAGTGTTTTAGTTTAGATCACTGAAAGCTGAATCTGGGACAAGAACTTGGGTGCAGGTAGGTTTATTTAGGAGGTACTTGGGCAGGTTCCAAGGGCTTTACCCTGTTTGGATGGTACCACTTACCTACTTATTAATTTCCATGTTTAAAACCCCTGTGTCACTGAACTGAATCTGATGCGCATACAGACTTTAGAGTTTTGTGTTACAAAAAAGGTTGACCATCTCTACTGCAGAATTTTATATATAGTTATTTTCTATTTCACTGCAATTTTATATCCTCCCGTTTTTAAAACTTCCCTTAATTATCCAATCTGTACTTAACATACCTTTTAGGTAAACCAAACCAGGAATGCAAAAATGATACACTCCTTTCCCTGAGGATAACTTTGGCAATAATTACATACTTGTTTAGCCAGGTGAATAACACCAACTGAGACTGAGTTGAAAGTGCTAATTTTGGTAATTTTTACTAGAAATATAATATATAGGAGGCTCAGTATATATCTTCAGAATTCTACTTATTTAATATCTTAGCATGCTAGGCAGAGTTCTTAGAGGTCACTTTAGCCTTGCAAAGAGTGACATAGATAGATAATTCATACAGCAAATCTAAATAGCATAACCCAATCGGTTGTCATATCATGGTACTTTACGCTTTACTTTCCAACTCCAAATCTGCTTCTAAACCAAATGGAAATGTTATGAGAGTTAGAATAAAAGAAGACAAAGAGCTCTGAACCTTAGAGCTGAGATTTGCCACCCGTGAGCTGTGCAAGCTTAAGCCAGACACTGTTAGCTTCAGTTTCCTGGTCTATTAAATAGGGCTGGGGTACCTGATACGTGCTTTTTCCCCCTAGTACTAATTGGAATATGATTCTAATATAGTAAATTCTGGTGGGAAGCCAGTACCTAGAATTGAGTTGTGTACTCTTTATAGTTAAGAACAAGGACTTTGGAGCCAGACAGACCTAGGTTTAATCCTAGCTCTGCTGATTATATAAATTTGGGCAAACTGCTTAACCTCTTTGATTTTCTGTATAATAGAAATGATAATACTTTCCTTTCCATCAGTATTTCTACATATACCCGACAAAAAACCTCCTTTGAGCTCACATTTCTGTTTTATCACCATATCTCTTACTTTTATATAGCAAAGCTTCCTAAGAATTGTCTCACTATCGTCTCTACCTTCTCATCTTCCTTTGACCCTATAAGAATGTGACTTCTATTCTTATGACTTCCACCAATACTGTTTTCACTCAGGTCACTAATGATGCCTTCTGGCTAAATCTGAAGAACATATCTCAGTTATCTCGCAGCAAAATCCAACATAGTCAACCACTCTCTCTCCTTCTTGGAACACTCCCTTCCTTTGGCTTCCAAAAATTTGCCTTCTATCCCCTTGTCTCTTCCTTTTCTGTTTCCTGTGGGGCTCCTCCTCTTCTGTTTGCCCCTTACAGGTTGTCCCACAAAGTTCTATTCTAGATCACATTTTGCTTTCTCTACAAAATCTTCCAGATATTTTAAGTATTTTCATGTCTTCAAGGACAACCTAGCCTATATGCTGATGACACCTGAATCTTTATCTTTAGCTCACAGTTTTTCTGAGTTTCAAATCCACATACACAGCTACATCCTGATTATTTCCACTGCTTGTCCCTCAGATATGTCCCACAACTCATCCCAATAAAGCTGATTATCTTTCTGCCCATATTAGGTACCCTGTTTTGGTGATGCAATCTCCATCCACTCAGTGGCTCAAGCAAGAAACTTGGGCATCATCCTTTTCTTTTTGTTTACCTTCACCTCCCACATTCAACTAAGCAGGTCTCATCTTAAGTATCTCTTGAATCCATCTGTCTTCTCCATCTCAATGGCCATTTTCCAATTCAGGCCACCATCGTCTCTCATCTCCATTGCTACAACATTCTCCTTATTTATCACATTGATCAGTCTTGCTGCCGTGCTTCACACTGCAGCTGAATTGGTCACATCATTTCCCTTATTATAATCTTTCAAGAGGTTTACCTTGCCTTCCAGCTAAAGTCCAGACTTTTTTTTTTTTTTTTTTTTTTTTTTTTTATGCGGGCCTCTCTCTCTTTTTGCCTCTCCCGTTGCGGAGAAAAGGCTCCGGACGCGCAGGCTCAGCGGCCATGGCTCACGGGCCCAGCCGCTCCGCGGCATGTGGGATCTTCCCGGACCGGGGCACGAACCCGTGTCCCCTGCATCGGCAGGCGGACTCTCAACCACTGCGCCACCAGGGAAGCCCAAGTCCAGACTTTTTACAATGACTTATAAGACCCTTTGTGATGTGACCCCACTCACCTCTCCAGCCTTGTCTTTCCCTCCTCTCCCTGTTCTGTCCCCTACACACTTGATGCTCCATTGAAACAGAGCTTCTTCTGGTTCCTCAGGTTGAGCCATGCTCTTTCTCACCCCAGGCCTGTGTGTGCTTGTTATCCTCTTAGCTGGAAATTCTCTCCAAACTCTTCCCCCATCTATATCTGTATCTCCACCTCCAGAAAACCTTTCCTGATCTGTGAAGCTCCTGCTGGGTATACTCCCTATATGCTCCCCTCTGTATTTGCCCAGTCATCACACTTGCTACCTTGTATTATAATTGTCTGCTTATTTACTACTATCTCCCACTGTGCTAACCTCTGTAAAAGCAGAGGCCCTGTCTGTCTCACAGGTATTCCCTGCACTTAGCAGAGCCTGACTCATGGGGAGAACATAATCCACAAATAAAGTACTTACTGAATGAACAAATGTATGGAAATCATCCATTAGCTTGTTTAATAAGTGCCACTCTTGAGCCATAATTAATAGTAGGATATTAGAATATTTTTTAAAGTATTGGGATCACTATGGGTATGATCTACACCTGTTGGCTTCTGTATGAATTCAGGAGCCCTGTAGCCCCACAGAGGGAACTCAGTGGCTTTCACAGTGAGAGGAGGGTTGGAGAGGGAGAGCAGGATGGTGGAAGAGGCTCACTGGACGGGACTTTGGGACCCTAACATGGCTTTCACCAGAGCAGCTAGAATTCTTTTGTATTATGCACTGGGGTGGCATATTATATTATTATATTCTATATGGGGTAAAAAAGGAAGGAAAAATGAAACAAAAAGAAAAAATAGCCCTGATATAAGGAGATTATCAAAACAAGTCTTACAAAGATGGTTCTACAATTAAGTAAAGAAACTGAAGTGTTTGCTTTAAAAGATATAATGGAGGCAGGTATTGTGGTCACTACAACATAGTATATACTGTTATTACCAAGAAAGGGTACAGTGTTCTTAAAAACTGGCCTGGGATGATGGGGTTGTATATCTTCTTAAGTTTATGTCACTTCTCAAATCAACTAAACTGACTTATACTACCAACTGACATTTAATAACAAGATTATTAACAAGACTGAGAATTTTATCATCTTGTTCTTTTCCGTATCTTTTCTGTGTATTTCTATTGTTTTAGAAAACTGTACTTGAGGATAATAGGACTTTTTGCTGCGTAGACAGGGAGAAACATATATAATCAGACTTAAGAAATTAAATTAAACCTAGTACGAGTAATTTTCAATCCTAATCTGCTACCTCTGCCGATGCATGGTCAGAGATTTTATACCTTACAGTTCCCAAGTGAAATTCTGCATTTCCATGTCCCACTTTTCTAACATGAGAGGTGGCAAGATGTTAGACAAAAATATTGCTATTGGAAGAGAAGGCTTAGGAGGTAGATATTCTCTATTATTCATTCATTCAAAAATATTTATTCAGAGCCTACTCTGTGCCAAGCGCCTGCAACAATTTCTAGTATTTGGACGTATATCAGTGAAAAAAATAGATAAGGTCCCTGCTGTTATAAAGCTTATATTGTGATGGGGGAGAGAAAGAGAATAAGGAAACAAGTAAAGAACATAATTTGGAAAAGTGATGAGCTGTAGGAAGCCAGAAGAATGATGATGTGCTAGGGATTGACACCCTGGGAAGGTGGGGGTGGATTGGGGCTGCTGTAGCCAGGTGGCCTCTGAGCTGAGCTAAGTGATGAGAAGGAAACAGCCATATGAGGAAGTAAGGACAGAGCCTTCCAATCAAAGGGAGCAGTGAGGGCAAGTTTCCACCCTATGCCTTCCCCTGTGGTCCTCAAGAAGGAAGCATCTGAGGTGTATGAGAGATGCCAAGCTTCCCTAGGCCTTTTCAGGGACCAGGGCCAAGTGGTTTGCTGGGAAAGCCTAACACTGCCTAAGTATAAAGGGGCATCATGGAAAAATAAATGAAGAAAGGAAGAGGAGAAAAGTCACATGAGTTCTTTTATAAGAAGTTATGTGTTTTGGTAAAATGTCTGTTTTTTCGCTTTAAGATTTAAAAACAGAATAATCTTAAAACTAGATACAAACAACAAAAAATGCCCCTAAATTGTGTGGGCATTTAATTGGAACCTGTGCTCATCCCACTTGGCCACTAGAGGGCAGCATTGCCTATCAAATGTACTGGAGGTTTTGCGCAAGAAAATCAATCCCACAGGTAATACGTCTCTGCCATCTCTGTTTCCTGTTCCTCCTCTGTCTTCCCCATAATCCACCCATAAACTCCCTGCCGTCCACCTATCCGAGGACACAGTCTCAGTGTTCTGGTGAGGCTTTCTGTTTAGAGAAGAACCTCTGACTTGTTAGGAAAAAATTAAGTCAGCACGTTTAACCTTGTTGGAGGTGTTTTGACCCTGTGCCTCACCGTGGACCCTTTCAGTGGGTAATGGGAATCTTGGGGATCTCTGGGGGCTGTGGTTGGCTCATTCTGCCCAGTTCTTCAGGATCAGACTCACTGTCGGGGGGCACAGGAGTTTAACATTGTTAAGTTAGGGAGCAAGGAGCTTTATTTCCTCTGTGTGTTGTTGGATAGGCTGTCAGCTGGTAAGTTTGGTGGCAGCAAACCTGGCTTCCACGGGCGCGGGGACCATGCTCGTTTCTTTCCCAGCAGTCCGAGCTCCAGTCACGTGCGTGCAAGTTCCATGTTCTATGTTTTAGCTGTATTTTTAATTTGGGCCTTTTATGAAAAAGTGTGCAAGACAGTGAGTTCAGTAAGAGAAAAGTGGAAGAGAAATGACAAAATTTTAGCTGCAGCTAAACAGGTAGATTAAATGTAAGATTTTAAAATATGGTGTAAGAATTATATACAAATAAATTGTGTGAATTTATAATATGGGCTTTGCTTCCTTCCAGAGAAGGATTCAAGGCATCATGCAACAGAACACATTGCTATGAACATTGGGTAATTATATTAATTCAAGTTATATTTAGTGTACTCCATTTATGTGCCAGGAACCAGGGGTATACAGGTGAATAAGACAGACACAGGCTGGGCTCTTATGAAGCTTCTATTGTAATTAAATAAAGATATGAATGAGGTCAGAAATCATATAAGAGTGTGTGTGTGTGTGTGTGTGTGTGTGTGTGTCTATGTCTGTGTGTGTGTTGGTGGTTCATAGCTGGAAGGAATTTTAAAGATCACTATCTCCAATACACTTTATTTTATAGATGAGGAAATGGTGGCTCAGGAATACTGTGGCTGATTGAGAGGTGAAACAGTTCATTTGAGCACTGAAATTTGCTCTGAGCAAATTGGAAAAACACTCTAGGTTACTTAGCTTTGAGTGCTTGATAAAAGAAAGAGAATAGTTTGGAAAGGGAATCTTCTTTTGGGGGCCATTTACTGAAGAAATGATCATATGGATCCTTATATCATGGACACAGAGGGACAATGAACATTCTTTAAATGACTAATTAAAAAATCATCAGCCCTTCATAAAATTAAGCCATACAGTATTTATTGAATTGTATTTCAATGAAGGATTTCTGTGTGGGGTTAAGGTACTACATAGTCCAAAAATGTAACTTTTAGAAATTTAACCTTACATAATTTTTTTTTTTTTTTTTGCGGTACGCGGGCCTCTCACTGTTGTGGCCTCTCCCGTTGCGGAGCACAGGCTCCGGACGCGCAGGCTCAGTGGCCATGGCTCACGGGCCCAGCCGCTCCGCGGCATGTGGGATCTTCCCGGACCGGGGCACGAACCCGTGTCCCCTGCATCGGCAGGCGGACTCTCAACCACCGCGCCACCAGGGAAGCCCTAACTTTACATAATTTAATGTAAGTTGACATAGGATAGAACCAAAAGAATCTGGAGAAATGTTTGATTCTTTTAAATTTCGCCATTGAGTAGCCACTCAGCGAATATGATTAGTGAAACTCTTTTGAGGAAACTAATCCCCCCACCAGGCTACCTGATCCAATTGGCTCTTTTTTTTTTTTTTAAATAGCATGTTTCTGGGCTCTGTCTAGTTGCCTCAGTACACACTTTTTGCTTATGTAGACTTGTCTTAAAAGAGAGAGATAGAGGGCATACTCATAAAAGAAAGAAGCTGGGAGGATTGCATTTTTGGCTGTCATACTTTTCATTAGAATATAAATTCCTAGAGTTGGAATTCTGTCTTGGATTTTTGGTTCTGCTAGCACGCTGTGCTCAATAAAAATTAACCCATCAATCAACAGGACAGAAAAGTCTATCTTGCCAGAATCAGTGCTCCCTGTTTGTCCCATAGAAAGCCAATTAAAGTGTTAGGATGTTGTAATGGATACAGAAGCTAAGGAAAATGGCAAAAAAAAAAAAAAAAAACCCCCCCCAAATCAAAAAAAACATAAAATTGAAGTAAAAAAATAGATAACAGTGAAGTATTCAGGGAACACTACTGCCCAATTCAGTTTTTCCCCTTGACAGTATCCTCAGTGTAATGGAAGTTTGCCTACATGGGTGGCATCTTGGATGCCCCATTTCCCTCCTAGAAGATGCTGTTCAGGATGGGTCATGGTGGCACCGTCCATCTTCCTAACAGCTCACCCAGAGGCCACTCACTGCAGCACTCCCGGTAGTCTTGCCATCTGTCTGCTACCATCATCATCAGGGAACCAGCTCCTGAGCTCCTCTGGCTCAGCCTCACTTGGTGAGAAAACAAAAAGAACAATTCATCTGGGAAGGGATAAGTAGGAAGCTGGCAAGACAGAGAGAGCGCTATTGACTACAAAGAAGAAAGGGAGGGTTGGTGTGGGGAAGGAAAGTGAGACAGGCAAATTGAGAATTCTTCCTGTCACAAACCCTCTTGAGAATTGATGAAAGCTATGAAGTCTTTCTCCAGGACACGACATATGCATATGCATGCATAGTTTTGCATAAAATTTCATGAATCCCCACCTTCTTTACACACAAATATACCTCTTGTTTCAAAAGTTAAACTATAGAAGTTATAAGCTTTCAAATCTTATTAACAACCAAGAAATTCTGAAAAACTCTAATCATAGCAACTTTTTTATATTAAAGAATTTTCTTTTTCCAGCTGTAGTCTTGCATGTATCTTTCAAATACACTCATTTTTAGAAGCAATTACTAGAACACTAACAAGGGCCAAAATGGACAATTACAAGGGTAAAAACACTTGTTATCAGTGTTTTTTTCATGTTGCATAGCACACCTTTGAGATTTTTGCATATTCATTTACCTAAAAGTAATTTTGTTTAAAAGAAAAAAGGCTTCATTCTATTACCAAATTCTAGAGGGCTCAGTTTACCTGATACTTGACTGTTGAGGGCTCTTTTGGGAAAATCATAAAAGAAAACAAGTTCATCATCTACCAGGCTCATGCACTCCGTATCCTGAATGGAGGGGGCACATCCTCAAGTCCAATTAAAGACATGCTAACTACAAATTGCACATTCTTCCGCTGTTTCATTATAGGAATGTGAAGCTCATTCTGATCTCTTCTTGAAGGCAGATCTAGGGCCCTTGGCTTATCTTTTTTTTCAAAAACCATGCAGATAAGAGGTTTACACCTTAGAATGGAGCACTAAGGCAACAGTGCCTGGACTGCCCGCAGCCAAAGACACAGGAGAAACTCTCTCTACCTGCCCTCATAGCACTTGGGGGAGCAGAAGGGGCAGAGGTAATAGCTGGCGAAGAGAAAATGTGGGCGGAAGTGAGGGGAAATCAATAAAACAGAGATGAAAATGTAATGTGCTGCCCACACCATAAAGGAAAATCATGATGAAGGCCCAAGTTAACTCCCATAATGCTTTCAGGGATCAGAGAAATGACACTATCAAAACAGAGCATTAGTTTTCTGAAGCCTACAGGCTGAATTTTATTTATTTAAAGTTAACTCCCATTTTAATACAAAAAAAGATAACATATTCTACATCAAAGGGAGAAAAACTTTTCCTAATGTATCCACTTCTCTTCTGAAGTGCACGAGCTGTCGCCATATAATGCTTTGTGGTGTTTTCTAGGCTGTGCTTGCTTTTCTTTGCGTCAGGAAATGCACAGTAAACAGACTCAAGCCTGGGTCTGCTGTTTCTCAACGCCAAACGGCAATCGTTTGATTTCGTTTGTGTTTTCGAATGCATTGTTAGTTTTAACTAAGATTTCTATATGTTGCATGAATGATGTTTCAAAGCAGGAGAGAAAGAGACTGAGAATCAGATACAGGTAGGAAATCAGTCCTTGGTAAATTGTATAAAAGTGTGAATCACAAGCTGTTGAGAGGATTGGGCTGGAGTAGCCTTGGGGGAATTACTCAGTTTTCTCTGGTGACCATTTCATTTCCCTTGGAAGTTCAGTCAGTGGTTGCCTGGACCTTGTCAGAACTTGACCTCTCCATGAGGATGGCACAACCTATCAGCTTTTTGGATATTGTTTCCGTAGCTTTGAGGACAGACCAAAATTACCATCTTGCTGAATTTCTGGTCTTCTCATTGTTCTTCATATAATTTGCTCATTTCTGAGCCTCAGTGTTAACTAGTTCTCTGTGTGTATAGAAGTCAATTTTAAGGTACTATAGCGGGTAAAACCATGGACTTGGCGTTCTGGTGGCCTGGGTTCAACTCCCAGGTCTGCCATTTACTAGCCATGTGATAATTACTTAACATCTCTTTGCCTCAGTTTCCCCATCTGAAAATGAGATAAGATTACCTACCTCACAGGGATAGGAGGAGTAAATAAGTAACATACAAAAGTTGGTTAGAATAGTATCCAGTACATAGTAAGTTCTTTACTATAGAGTGTTTGCAATGATGATGATGGCAATGATGATTGTTGTTATTTTTCTAATTACAGAAGTACAGTTTTTTTCCTCTGGGGAACCACTAACCCCTTCCCTGATCTTGTTCTGATATGGTTTAGATGGGGCTGACCCCGCGGGCTTCCATTCCAGGGGTGGGGACATAACCCAGACCTGGCCAATCTGTGAATTTCACCCCCCCCCCCTAGCTACAGAGGTTGACTCAGGGTTGGGAAAATGATATAAGTTGGTCCAGTCAGGGTAAATCACAGGAGTTTGTTTAGGACTATTGGGAAAGAGATGCTGTCTTTTGTTTTGGGTGGTTAAGGGAGCAAGATGTAAGCCTGGCAGCCACGACATAGAGTCAGTCATTCTGAGACTGAAGCGAGTACAGAGGAAAGCAGAACCGAGAGATGAAGAGGGAAAGAGAACCAGTTTAAACTGTGGGACCCCATGATCGCAGCCATGCTGGGAGCCCCGGGGCCACTCCTGCATAAGGTAGTTTGTACTGGGCTTCACTGGCTCCCACAGACACCTCCTCTGTCTTCTACCTGATTCAAACCCAGCCCATCCTTTGAGGCACAGTGCCTTCTGGAAGTGATGCCTCCTTTTCTGAGTTCCCATAGCACCCACCATCTGTGCCATCAATTTAGTACTTATTATCCACACTAGAAAGTTTACTTTTGCAAATGCGTTGACTGTGTCTCTCCAATTCTACGGTTTGGGTCCATGTTTCACTCCTTGGTGATCTCCATAGCACTAGCACATCTGCTACTTCACAGCGTTTGCCACATATTTGTTATTTGAATTCCTTTTATCCTCTTAATGACCATTAGAAGTGAATTAAATACCCCAGCACACATAGGAATACATGAAGTAAACTAGAGATGGGTTGTTCAGAACCCTAACAACAGGATAGGGTTGTTACATGTAGGAAAATTTTGAGAGAGGAGCCCAGCCCCCTGTCACCTGTAAGGAGCAGAAGCAATGGAATGTGGACTTGTTTATATTTGTCCCACCAGACTGTAAGCTTCGTAGGAGCAAAGACTGGCTCTATTTTTTAAACTCTCCTCCAGTCAGTGCTATATGTTCCCAGTGCTTTGCACAGTACCTGACACATTTTAGGTGCTCAGTAAATACTTGTTGAACAGATGCTGCATTTGCAGTACAGGGGGCTCTCAGAGCAATTACCTAACCCTTACCAACATGTAAGGGAAATAAAGTAAGAAAGGAATTGCTGGTTCTATGTAGCCAACACCTTCCTCCCATTATTCTAAACCCCTTCTACAATCACCTTATTTCTCCAAATCACAAGAATAAATAAAGCCATTCCTTAGGATGACAGATGAGGTGTAATGACAGAAGCATGTTTGGAATTTCTAGGTCTGTGAAAAAACCCGTATGAATTCCAGACCCAACAAAGAAAGGCTTACTGTCATTAGAATGAGTGAGTGAAGCAGTATGAAAGCTGAATCACAGATTTAGAAAAAGGCACTGCATTGGAATGTTCAACATATACACAAAGAATTCTGGGTTTTGATCAGTCTTATTTTCTTAGGTAACATTATGTAGCATTAGTTCCATAACAGCTTTAAGTTTTATAAATTGAAGAAAATATAAACCACTTTTTTTTTAATTAGTTGATTCTCTCCCACAGAAAGTATTAATACAATAGTCATCTGCTTTCCCAACTCAATATTTTCCATTCACTCATTTCTTCAATCATTCATTATTCTCTGGTCAATATTATCATCCTAAAATTATTTTTATTACATCAGTGCTCTTCCCCCAAACATTCATTTGCTCTGACAGCATAGAATCCAAGCTAAAGCAGACAGCCAAGACCTTCAATAATTTGACGCCAACACACCTGTCCATATATAAACTTTCCCCTATTCCCCCATCCAAGCCTCTATTCCATTCACCTTTGTCTCTTTACTCTTTGCTTTCCTTGCTTTTCACTTCTATACTTCTGAATCTTTCTCTCTGTCTACTCAAGCATGTGTTTTCTTTTAAGCAATGTCCTTTAACCAGTCCGATGAAGATGCGCTTTCCTTCCTCAATTCCCAGGGTATTTATGGTCTGTATCACTCGCTCCTTTTACTGTCTCAGATTTTTATCATTTCACGTGAGTGCGTCTTCTGTTCTTTACTATGAATGCTTTAACGGCAGAGATCACACCTTGGACTTCTTTGCATTGTGCTTTACATATAATCTGGATTATTTCAGTGACTATTGTAATAACTCAGGTGATATCCTTTCACTGTTCATGCTTGGGAGGTTTTGTCCTTTTTTAGTTAGTAATGCCAATTGCCATAAAATTCTCAAATTTATAATATCCCTCATGACTGAAATTAATCAGAATTGCTCTCCAAATTATTCTTTACAAAGATCTTCATCTTACTCTACCAAGTACTTTATAAATCAATTTTAAAAAAAAGAAACCCACCGGGTATCCAATAGAAAAGGGCGATTGGGGTATGCATAAAATAATGAATGGCTAGTAAAATATGAAAAGATGAGTATCTTTAGATCAAAATTAAATAAGTGCAAATTAAAGTCAAATTCCATCTTTCACTTCTGAGACTGATGAAGATTAAAAAATTAAAATTGCCAGTGAACAGTGTGGACCAAGGTGTAGAGAAATAGGAATCCACGTATAGTGTCAGGAGTACCAATGTGGTATAGCCTCTTTGGAGGGCTATTTAGCAATATACAAGAACATTTAAAATTTCCCTAACCTTAGAGTGAAGAAGTTCACCTTTAGTCATTCTCCCTATAGATATAATCATATAAATGCATAAACGTATCTAGATGTTAAAAGATATTCATCGTGGTATTACGTATAATAGCAAAAGACCACCCAGTGCACGTCAGTGGGGGATTAACCCAAGGTTGAGTACCAGGCTGTGATGGGGTTGGGACTTGAATCCGGGCAAGCTGACTCCATGCTTATAAAAGCAAGTCTTTATTACTGCCAACTAAACATACTTAGGGCCCTTCTCTAAGGAGCTCAAAATCCTATGTAGACGTTGTCTGTTTTTTGGCCAGAAGGAAGAGTAGTTAGGCGTAAGCCATAAACATTACTACAATCACTAAACAAGTTAGCAATAGAGACAAGACTAGAATTCCTATATTCTTGACTCACCCATAAAGCACTCTGCCATTTCTCATCTCAGTTTTGAGTTGACCCACATTTATTTAACTTGGTGACACGTTTGCAAAAAAAAAAATGTTCTAATGAATCTTTCAGGGTGTTCTGATAGCTGCTCTGTTTTGAAGTGTATCTGATGAATGATTTATATATTAGATTTATTAAAAACACATCCATTACTCTGAGGCCTTGAGTGGATATTTAAAGGAAGAATATGGCATATTCAACCTAGCAGTTATGATTCCACATAAATAGCTAAGGGATGGCCCACTAGGGGATGTCAGATTAAAAAGATGTTCTGAGAAGGTGAGTGGACTTGGCCTCTCTAACTCAAGATGCAGAAACAGAACCACCACAGAAAATAGTCTTGCCTCCATTCCCTATGGCTTAAAACTTCATTTTTTTTTTTTTTTTTTTTTTTTTTTGCAAAGGCAGGCAACTGGTTCTTCTCCTGCTTGGTTTGACTTACCAAACTCCCCTTACATCTGGACAAAACGCAATTCTCACAGTAGGATGCAAAGACAAGTGCAGTGACCTAATGAATTTAGGAAGGAGAATGGTCAAAAGTACAAAGATCTTTCAAAATCAACACTGGTACACAGATTTGTAATTCCTTCTAGAAAGTCAGCTACAGAAGGGACACTAGAGGACAGAGCATAAGGGTTCAATTCATTCTCCCTGTCTCTGTTTTTTAATTAAATTTTAGGACATGCCAAAAATATTCTAGGGTTTGGGAGAGAAAAAGGTAAAAGGGTTGTTAAGAGTACAAGATTTTAAGATTCACCTCTGAAAGCTAGGCTAATATATCAACCAGGATTAGTCTGCCAAAAATATGAAAATATAAAAACATCATAAATTAGTCAGTTGTCCATGGCTATAATCTGTTTGCCTGATGCCAGATGTACTTATGACAGGAAAAACAGTTGGCTTTAAAACAGCTGGAAAATGTTAAGCACTTATATAACACATTTTTAAAAAAGTATCAAATGGGTTGGTGTCTTATTAGGGTATGCATTTTAAAAGAAGTGGCTATGATTTAACTTGGACCCATGGTAAGTTTTTCCATTTTAGCATTTCAGTGTTCATTTAGGGAACTATAATACCATGTAGTACAAACCCTTTATTAATCAGTGCATTCGTTATCTGAAATAAAAGTTTTATTCAATCACTGTATTTTGATAGACTAGACTATTGCACATGAGTAGGAGATAAAGGATTGAAAAGAGTGTCTTTGGAGGAGAGGAGCTCAGACCTTCTTTCTTGCACATTCCCAGGAGACAGTCAGTTTCCAGTACCATCAAGATTTCAGAAGGCTGGCAGGGACTGTGAGGAAGCCCTCTGTGGTATAACAAATCAGTGCACGAAACAGCTAACCATGTAACTGGTGAGAGGAAAGAATGAAATCATTTCTGCTTAAAATCTGTCTATGTCATCTTTTAATCTATTTAGGGTGATTGGCTCAGCTGGCTTTATGGCAACCCAGCCATGTGTATGGTAAGGACTCTCTAGAAGCCATCATCAAAGTTAGTAAATCCGTTTCTGCTCTCTGCAGGCTCTACTTGCTTAGCCTGATCCGTCCATCTCTCTTACTGCCCAGCAATTAGAGAAAGAGCAGGCAGAACTCTAAGGAGTGATAAGAGAAAGGATGAGACATACTAGGCAGACATGCACATACACAGCAGAGATCTGGAAAAAAATACTAATAGATATTTTCACAGCCTGATATACATCAGCAAGAGGGAAATAAAGACTCATTAAAAAAATACTTACTTTCCCATAACTGCCTGTAACTTTGTGCACTGATAGAGTCTTCTAACACAACTTTGTATTTTGGATGCTGTAATAGTCCTCAGCATAGACTAATTTTTTTTGATTGAAATATAGTTGATTTACAATGTTATGTTAGTTTCAGGTATACGGCAAAGTGATTCAGTTATACATACATACGTATGTGTGTATATATATATATATATATATATATATGTATTCTTTTTCAGATTCTTTTCCATTGTAGGTTATTACAAGATATTGATTTTAGTTCCCTGTGCTATACAGTAGGTCCTTGTTGTTTATCTATTTTATATATAGTAGTATCTGTTAATCCCAGACTCCTAATTTATCCCTCCCTCCCTCCTTGCCTTTCCTCTTTGGTAACTGTAAGTTTGTATTCTATGTGTATGAGTCTATCTCTGTTTTGTAAATAAGTTCATTTGTATCATTTTTTAGATTCCACATATAAATGATGTCATATATTTGCCTTTTCTGACTTACTTAGTGTGATAATCTCTGGGTCTATCCATGTTCCTGCAAATGGCATTATTTCATTATTTTTTATGGTGGAGCGATATTCCATTATATACATCTGCCACATCTTCTTTATCCATTCATCTGTTGATGGACATTTAGCTTCCATGTCTTGGCTACTGTAAATAGTGCTGCTATGAACATTAGGGTACATGTATCTTTTCTAATTAGAGTTTTATCTGGATATATGCCCAGGAGTGGGATTGCTGATCATATGGTAACTCAGTTTTTAGTTTTTAAGGAAGCTCCATACCGTTCTCCATAGTGGCTGCACCAATTTACATTCCCACCAATAGTGTAGGAGGGTTCCCTTTTCTCCATACCCTCTCCAGCATTTATTATTTGTAGACTTTTTGATGATAGCTCTTCTGGCTCGTGTGAGGTGATACCTTATTATAGTTTGGGTTTGCATTTCTTTAATAATTAGTGATATTGAGTATCTTTTCATGTGCCTGTTGGCCATCTGAAGGAGCATAGACTAATTCTGATACAATCACTAAAACCTAAATTATTCTGAAAAGAGGGCATGGTTAATAAAATCAAGGAAACAATAAAATTGGCCCAAATATATATTTTTAGAAGATTCCAGAACCAAAAGTCAAATATATATTTGTGTACCCCAAGATCAAAACCTTGCTAGCTAAATATTGCTGTGAAGGTCTATCACCTAATGGCAAAAATTTCTTAAATTTCAAAGCCTGAAGGTGATCCCGTCTATACAGCATCCTGGATTTCTTGCAACCATAGTCTGGATGTATGCATTGCTACAAAGATCTCTGGGAAATGCTCTTTGGCAGCAGATCTGGAAAATTATGAAAAAATACTCACCAGTATAAACTGTGTTAAAAAAAAATGGTTATGCTACTTCCTGAACATTTAATAGCTATTTGCATTTATTTACACACATAAGTTGCATCACCGTACTGATATAAACTGTTTCTGTTAAAATCCTGAGGAAGTGAAAGGGAGAATAAAGGGGGAGAGAAGAATATAGTGGTTTGGTAAGGGTAGAATCAGCAGCCCCTCACAGGGATGATTTCAGTTTTTCCTACCTCATAAAAGGAAGGGAAATGATTCTTGATTAGAGAGGAGTTATCATATGATCATGTCTTGAACCTTTGCATTGTTTCCCCACTTTTCAACACTTGAGTGAAAAGAGGACAGGGGATAGTGACTCCCCTTCTGAAGTAAGGCATGCCCAACATTGGGCCAGCTCCAAATCTAGGTCACGGTTAATGTTTCATCCACTGTGTCTTCCGCCTGGAGCTCAAATGCAGTGCTGAAATGCATTGGATTGCAGGTGATTGCTTTTTCTGGACACAGTAGGAGAGTGATTTATGACGGAGGAGACAGAACTGGGTGAGACCTGCAAAACCTAGTGTCTTCATACTGCTTAAGAGTGCCCTGCTTACCCCTGACTAATGTGGCAACAATTCTAAGGAGGCTTTAGTCAATATACTGTAGTACACACGATGCTCCTCACTTTGGCCTGGAATCAAGACCCTTTTGAAAAGTTAGCACATTTCTTCACATGAAAGGAGCCATTCATGTCAGTGGGTGTTTCATAGGTCCCAGGGTCAGAGTGTAGGCTAATGTACTCAGTAGTAAGTACCAGTCATCCTTCTTAACTAGGCCAGCATTTGTCCAGTTGAAATGGCTAATATATGTACTTCTAGATCGCTTTCTCAAGCTTTTAATGACTGCAAAACGCTCCCTCAAATATATTTGTTTCCTATTTTCTCAGTGCTAAAAAATGGGCAGCTTTTCTTTTTCTTCTTATACTGACATGAAAGCTTGGCTTTTGACAATTTAAACTCTATACGAAACCCTAGAATTTGGAACTGTTGTCTTTATTCACTTATTGAGGAACAAAGCCCCTTTCCAAAATAAATAGACTTGAGATCTAGACTGTGGAAGCTGGAAGGAGTAGAGTTAGGCATAGAAGTGCTGTATTTTGAAGACGCTCACTGTGAAAATAGTGCAGAGGTACAGAGAGGCTACAGCTATTTTTTGTAAGCATAAATCAGGTAGTGGATATTGTTATGGGCTGAATTGTGTTCCCCCAAAATTCATATGTTGCAGCCCTAACCTCCAGTACCTTATAATGTGACTGGATTTGGAGACAGGACCTTTAAAGAGGTACTTAAGGTTAAAGAAAGTTATATGGGTGAGCCCTAATCCAGTATGACTGGTGAATTTATAATAAGAGGTGATTATGATGCAAGCAACACAGACTGAGGGGTGATTATGTGAGGAGGTGAGAAGGTGGCTATCTGCAAGCCATGGACAGAGGCCTCAGAAGAAATCAACCTACTGACACCTTGATCTTGGACTTCTAGCCTCCAGAACTGTAAGAAAACAAATTTCTGCTGCTTAAGGCACCCAGTCTGTGGCATTTTGTTATGGCAGCCCTAGAAGACTAATACAGATTTGAAAGTGCTTGTAATTGATAGAGTGTTATACACATGCCAATTATCATCATCATTATTATGGAGAACATTCTAAAAATAAAAGGGAGGGAGAAGGGGTATCATGGAGGAGCCAGGGAGTGGAAACCAGCCTGGACACACAAAAGCAACACATATCAATAAAAGTGTATTGAATGCTGACTATACGTTAGGTGTACCAAGGTGAATAAGAGATGTGTTTTGACTCCTAGCACATGTCAACATGATAAAGAAGTTATGAAAAGAACTAGAGACACTCAGGGAGAAGGCAATTACTTCTGCTTGTTGGGTGTGCTGAGTGGAGGTTGGGGAGAGGAGAGTTTTCAGAATTTTCATAAAAAGAGAGTGGTATTTTGTGAAGCAGATGACATGGGGACAGAGGAGGAAAGGCGTCAGGGGCACTCATACATGAAGGTATGCCATGTCACTGGGAAAAAGCACACAGTGTGATAGCAGGACAGAAAACACATGGGAGAGTTCTGGGAACTAAGACCTGAAAACTAGGTTAGCATAAACTTGTAGAGGGCCTTGAATGCTGTGTGAAGGGACTTGGATGCTATCATGTAGGCAATAATGAAGGAAAATATATTGTTTTTATTATCTCAATATTTCTTTAGTTTCTGCCCTTATGTTTTTTTCACTTTCATTGCACATCTTTACTCAGACTTCAAGTGCCTTCTCTATCCCAGTCCACCAGGTTCCATCAGCGAAACAGCTCCTTAAAAGCCATCTTTTATAGAGGCTTAAGTGGTTTTCCATTGACCCCCACCCTTGAAAAGTGTGGTGACAGCCACACTTGTGGCTGAAAAGTGATAGCCTTGATGTCCGAGACCCTGTGCAAGTTTGGTCACCAATTTGATGGATTTTTTTAGGGCATGTCATTTTTGCAGTTTGCTAATAACTGACAATAACAGTCACTCACAGGGATCAGCCAAAGTATTTTGGGGTCTCAAAAAACATTGATTGACTAGGTGAGCAAAATGTGTCTAAAACTTGATGTATACCCCATTCTCTGGCCTGGGCATATCCTCTCTCTCTATCTTTCTCTTTGTATCTGAATTAAAATAACATCTATCAATTATGGAATATGGCCAAACAGTTAAAGACAAGTTATGAGATTAATTGGAAATTCATGCCATTCCTTGGAGAAGTTTCAGGAGGAATCTTTATTGATTCATGTTTATATATCACAGGGAAAAATGAAATCACACTCACTCTTTATTCAAAATAAACCTTATCACATATATGCAAATAGATATACAGAACCTTTTGACTGTGGTAGGGATACTGAAGGACACTGCAGAATATGTACCCACACAATTAGGTGGTAGAAGAATGTGCTAGATGTCTAAAAAGACAGAAATAGTCTTCTATCACTACATTTTCTGCTCCTGTGTACCAACTTGTAAATTAGAAGTAAATGTACATGCCTCTCTAGTTCTATTTTCAGCACACTAATAAAAAACTTTCATTTTGACCAAGAGTTAGTTTTCATGTTCTTAGAATTTACTCTTCTAACAGATTTTTTAAATCCATTATATAATTTTAATTATAGAAAGGCCATTCTTACAGAAGCAGTATAAACGAAATGGTTAAGAATGAGAGCTCTGATGTCAGACCACCCTGGTTCAAGTCCTGGTTCTTCAGTTTGTGGTGACCATGTCCTAGTCATTTTTATCTCTTTGCACCATAGAGGATCACTGTGAGGATTAAATGAAATAATGCAGGTAAAATGCATGCTTAGCACAGTAGTGGATGCAAGTAATAATCTGCTATATAGAAAAGAACATTCTCTGCTAAATACTGGGCCTCAAAAGTGTGTTGATAGGGAAGCCATACAGAATGCAAATACAACTGTCATCTACAAGTACAAACTCTCTGGTCAGTGGACAAGAAGTGATAATGATGACGCAATTGGTAAACGATAATACCAGAAAAATCAGTCCCTTTACAAGTTTCAACCAGTGGTTCAGAAGAAGCTGACTTTACACAGCTCTAGCAGGAAGCTAAAAGTTCAGAGAGTTTGTGCTGATAGGGAATAGTTTTGAAATCTTGATACCTAGGTAGAAAAGGTCATTTTGGGTCTTATTGCTTAACAAAAGCCCTGTGGATTGCAGTATTAAAATCGTTAGGACAGCTGTGCCTCAGTGAGACAAAGACATTTCAGAATGGTGCTGAGAACAGTTAGTGTGAAGAGGTTGCTCCTTAAGCAGAGTGGTGGAGTTCTTGCTTGGTGGTCTAAGTGCTAAGCCAGCATGCCACATGGATAAGTTCTCCTCTGTGTAAATGGGTCACAGGTACCAGAACCAGAGTAGATGCCATCTTGTCCATCTCTGCCTCCAACAGTGTCTGGAACTCTAAAATGCAAAAACAGAAAAATGATGCGTTTTCACTGTTGACCTTGCACAGACCAGGTGCACAGCCAATAGTTGTTGAATACATTTATCTACCACTGCAAAGTCAATTTCTTTGGGGTTACGACAGGGATAAAGACTCTTGTATCTTGTACTGGCCTGACACCCAGCACCCACTGTGTCTGGTTCTTTGGTGTGTCTTGCCTGAGGAGTTCTCCATTATCATACCAAGTGGAACAAATGTTAAAATATTTACCGGGTCTCCAACTTTTCTGCCTTTTCATCTTAACAGAAATTCTACCTGTGACATGATTGAAATGAAAATGTCTTTTCCTAGATCTGAAAATTATGTTCAGGTTAAGGTTATTTAAAATTAGAAAAGGAATATAACCCAAAAGAAACATTTAAGACAAAATATAACGATGATAAAACCAGCAATATTAGAAAGCATTTTCTGTTAATTTGATGATGTTAATCATGGGAGTGAAGCATGAGATATTATACATTATAAATATGGGATTGGAAGAAATATTAAGTATACAGTTTTTTTATACAGCAGGTTCTTATTTGTCATCAATTTTATACACATCAGTGTATACATGTCAATCCCAATCGCCCAATTCATCACACCCCCACCCCCACCCCCACCACTTCCCCCCCCTTGGTGTCCATACGTTTGTTCTCTACATCTGTGTCTCAATTTCTGCCCTGCAAACCGGTTCTTCTGTACCATTTTTCTAGGTTCCACATATATGCATTAATATATATTTGTTTTTCTCTTTCTGACTTACTTCACTCTATATGACAGTCTCTAGATCCATCCACATCTCAACGAATGACCCAATTTCATTCCTTTTTATGGCTGAGTAATAGTCATTGTATATATGTACCACATCTTCTTTATCCATTCATCTGTTGTTGGGCATTTAGGTTGCTTCCATAACCTGGCTATTGTAAATAGTGCTGCAATGAACATTGGGGTGCATGTGTCTTTTTGAATTGTGGTTTTCTCTGGGTATATGCCCAGTAGTGGGATTGCTGGATCATATGGTAATTCTACTTTTGGTTTTTTAAGGAACCTCCATCATACTGTTCTCCATAGTGGCTGTATCAATTTACATTCCCACCAACAGTGCAGGAGGGTTCCCTTTTCTCCACACCTTCTCCAGCATTTGTTGTTTGTAGATTTTCTGATGAAGCCCATTCTAACTGGTGTGAGGTGATACCTCATTGTAGTTTTGATTTGCATTTCTCTAATAATTAGTGATGCTGAGCAGCTTTTCATGTGCTTCTTGGCCATCTGTATGTCTTCTTTGGAGAAATGTCGATTTAGGTCTTCTGCCCATTTTGGGATTGGGTTGTTTGTTCTTTTAATATTGAGCTGCATGAGCTGTTTATATATTTTGGAGATTAATCCTTTGTCCATTGATTCATTTGCAAATATTTTCTCCCATTCTGAGGGTTGTCTTTTCACCTTGTTTATGGTTTCCTTTGCTGTGCAAAAGCTTTTAAGTTTCATTAGGTCCCATTTGCTTATTTTTGTTTTTATTTCCATTACTCTAGGAGGTGGATCAAAAAAGATCTTGCTGTGATTTATATCAAAGAGTGTTCTTCCTATGTCTTCCTCTAAGAGTTTTGTAGTGTCTGGTCTCTAATTTAGGTCTCTAATCCATTTTGAGTTTATGTTTGTGTATGGTGTTAGGGAGTGTTCTAATTTCATTCTTTTACAGGTACCTGTCCAGTTTTCCCAGCACCACTTACTGAAGACACTGTCTTTTCTCCATTGTATATCCTTGCGTCCTTTGTCATAGATTAGTTGACCATAGGTGTGTGGGTTTATCTCTGGGCTTTCTATCCTGTTCCATTGATCTATGTTTCTGTTTTTGTGCCAGTACCATATTGTCGTGATTCCTGTAGCTTTGTAGTATAGTCTGAAGTCAGGGAGTCTGATTCGTCCAGCTCCATTTTTATCCCTCAAGACTGCTTTGGCTATTCAGGGTCTTTTGTGTCTCCATACGAATTTTAAGAGTTTTTGTTCTAGTTCCTTAAAAAATGCTATTGGTAATTGGATAGGGATTGCATTGAATCTGTAGATTGCTTTGGGTAATATAGTCATTTTCACAATATTGATTCTTCCAATCCAAGAACATGGCATATCTCTCCATCTGTTGGTATCATCTTTAATTTCTTTCATCAGTGTCTTATAGTTTTCTGCATACAAGTCTTTTGTCTCCCTAGGTAGGTTTATCCCTAGGTATTTTATTCTTTTTGTTGCAATGGTAAATGGGAGTGTTTCCTTAATTTCTCTTTCAGATTTTTCATCATTAGTGTGTAAGAATGCAAGAGATTTCTGTGCCTTAATTTTGTATCCTGCAACTTTACCGAATTCATTGATTAGCTCTAGCAGTTTTCTAGTGGCATCTTTAGGATTCTCTATGTATAGTATCATGTCATCTGCAGATAGTGACAGTTTTACTTCTTCTTTTCCAATTTGTATTCCTTTTATTTCTTTTTCTTCTCTGATTGCCATGGCTAGGACTTCCAAAACTATATTTAATGGTAGCGGTGAGAGTGGACATCCTTGCCTTGTTGCTGATCTTAGAGGAAATGCTTTCAGTTTTTCACCATTGAGAATGATGTTTGCTGTGGGTTTGTGGTATATGGCCTTTATTATGTTGAGGTAGGTTCCCTCTATGCCCACTTTCTGGAGAGTTTTTATCATAAAAGGGTGTTGAATTCTGTCAAAAGCTTTTTCTGCATCTATTGAGATGATCATATGGTTTTTATTCTTTAATTTGTTAATAAGGTGTATCACATTGATTGATTTGCATATATTGAGGAATCCTTGCATCCCTGGGATAAATCCCACTTGATCATGGTGTATGATCCTTTTAATGTGTTGTTGGATTCTGTTTGCTAGTATTTTGTTGAGGATTTTTGCATCTATATTCATCAGTGGTATTGGTCTGTAATTTTCTTTTTTTGTAGTATCTCTGTCTGGTTTTGGTATCAGGGTGATGGTCGCCTCATAGAATGAGTTTGGGAGTGTTCCCTCCTCTGCAATTTTTTGGAAGCGTTTGAGAAGTATGGGTGTTAGCTCTTCTTTAAATGTTTGATAGAATTCACCTGTGAAGCCATCTGGTCCTGGACTTTTGTTTGTTGGAAGATTTTTAATCACAGTGTCAATTTCATTACTTGTGATTGGTCTGTTCATATTTTCTATTTCTTCCTGGTTCCATCTTGGAAGGTTGTGCTTTTCTAAGAATTTCTTCCAGGTTGTCCATTTTATTGGCATCGAGTTGCCTGTAGTAGTCTCTTAGGATGATATGTATTTCTGCCGTGTCTGTTGTAACTTCTCCTTTTTCATTTCTAATTTTATTGACTTGAGTTCTCTCCCTCTTTTTCTTGATGAGTCTGGCTGATGATTTATCAATTTTGTTTATCTTCTCAAAGAACCAGCTTTTAGTTTTATTGATCTTTGCTGTTGTTTTCTTTGTTTCTATTTCATTTATTTCTTCTCTGATCTTTATGATTTCTTTCCTTCTGCTAACTTTGGGTTTTGTTTGTTCTTCTTTCTCTAGTTCCTTTAGGTGTAAGGTTAGATTGTTTGTTTGAGATTTTTCTTGTTTCTTGAGGTAGACTTGTATAGCTATAAACTTTCCTCTTAGAACTGCTTTTGCTGCATCCCATAGGTTTTGGATTGTCGTGTCTTCGTTGTCATTTGTTTCTAGGTATTTTTTGATTTCCTCCTTGACTTCTTCAGTGATCTCTTGGTTGTTTAGTAACATAGTGTTTAGCCTCCACGTGTTTGTGTTTTTTACATTTTTTCCCCTGTAATTCATTTCTAATCTCATAGCATTGTGGTCAGAAAAGATGCTTGATATGATTTCAATTTTTTTTTTTTTGCGGTACACGGGCCTCTCACTGCTGTGGCCTCTCCCGTTGCGGAGCACAGGCTCCGGATGCGCAGGCTCAGCGGCCATGGCTCACGGGCCTAGCCGCTCCACAGCATGTGGGATCTTCCCGGACCAGGGCACGAACCCACGTCCCCTGAATCAGCAGGCGGACTCTCAACCACTGCGCCACCAGGGAAGCCCTGATTTCAACTTTCTTAAATTTACTGAGGCTTGATTTGTGACCCATGATGTGATCTATTCTGGAAAATGTTCCATGCGCACTTGAGAAGAAAGTGTAATCTGCTGTGTTTGGGTGGAATGTGCTATAAATATCAATTAAATCTATCTGGTCTATTGTGTCATTTAAAGCTTCTGTTTCCTTATTTATCTTCATTTTGGATGATCTGTCCCTTGGTGTAAGTGAGGTGTTAAAGTCCCCCACTATTATTGTGTTACTGTGGATTTGCTCTTTTATAGCTGTTAGCAGTTGCCTTATGTATTGAGGTGCTCCTATGTTGGGTGCATATATATTTATAATTGTTATATCTTCTTCTTGGATTGATCCCTTGATCATTATGTAGTGTCCTTCCTTGTCTCTTGTAACATTCTTTATTTTAAAGTCTATTTTATCTGATATGAGTATTGCTACTCCAGCTTTCTTTTGACTTCCATTTGCATGGAATATGTTTTTCCATCCCCTCACTTTCAGTCTGTATGTGTCCCTAGGTCTGAAGTGGGTCTCTTGTAGACAGCATATATATGGGTCTTGTTTTGTATCCATTCAGCAAGCCTTTGTCTTTTGGTTGGAGCATTTAGTCCATTGACATTTAAGGTAATTATCGATAGGTATGTTCCTATGACCATTTTCTTAATTGTTTTGGGTTTGTTTTTGTAGGTCCTTTTCTTCTCTTGTGTTTCCCACTTAGAGAAGTTGCTTTAGCATTTGTTGTAGAACTGGTTTGGTAGTGCTGAATTCTCTTAGCTTTTGCTTGTCTGTAAAGCTTTTGATTTCTCCATGGAATCTGAAAGAGATCCTTGCCAGGTAGAGTAATCTTGGTTGTAGGTTCTTCCCTTTCATCACTTTAAGTATATCATGCCACTCCCTCTGGCTTGTAGAGTTTCTGCTGAGAAATCAGCTGTTAACTTTATGAGAGTTCCCTTGTATGTTATTTGTTGTTTTTCCCTTGCTGCTTTCAATAATTTTTCTTTGTTTTTAATTTTTGCCAATTTGATTACTATGTGTCTTGGCGTGTTTCTCCTTGGGTTTATCCTATATGGGACTCGCTGCTCTTCCTGGACTTGGGTGGCTATTTCCTTTCCCATGTTAGGGACATTTTCGACTATAATCTCTTCAATTATTTTCTCTGGTCCGTTCTCTCTCTCTTCTCCTTCTTGGACCCCTATAATTCGAATGTTGTTGCATTTAATGTTGTCCCAGAGGTCTCTTAGGCTGTCTTCATTTCTTTTCATTCTTTATTCTTTATTCTATTCTGCAGCAGTGAATTCCACCTTTCTGTCTTCCAGGTCACTTTTCTGTTCTTCTGCCTCAGTTATTTTGCTATTGATTCCTTTTAGTGTAGTTTTCATTTCAGTTATTGTATTGTACATCTCTGTTTGTTTGTTCTTTAATTCTTCTAGGTCTTTGTTCAACATTTCTTGCATCTTCTCGATCTTTGCCTCCATTCTGTTTCTGAGGTCCTGGATCATCTTCACTATCATTATTCTGAATTCTTTTTCTGTAAGGTTGCCTATCTCCACTTCATTTAGTTGTTTTTCTGGGGTTGTATCTTGTTCCTTCATCTGGTACATAGCCATCTGCCTTTTCATCTTGTCTATCTTTCTGTGAATGTGGTTTTTGTTCCACAGGCTGCAGGACTGTAGCTCTTCTTGCTTCTGCTGTCTGCCTTCTGGTGGATGAGGCTATCTAAGAGGCTTGTGCAAGTTTCCTGATGGGAGGGACTGGTGGTGGGTACAGCTGGGTGTTGCTCTGGTGGGCAGAGCTCAGTAAAACTTTAATCCGCTTGACTGTTGATGGGTGGGGCTGGGTTCCCTCCCAGTTGGTTGTTTGGCCTGAGGCAACCCAACACTGGAGCCTACCTGGGCTCTTTGGTGGGGCTAATGGCAGACTCTGGGAGGGCTCACGCCAAGGATTACTTCCCAGAACTTCTGCTGCCAGTGTCCTTGTCCCCACAGTGAGCCACAGCCACCCCCCGCCTCTGCAGGAGACCCTCCCAACACTAGCAGGTAGGTCTGTTTCAGTCTCCCCTGGGTCCTGATGTGCACACTATTTTGTGTGTGCCCTCCAAGAGTGGAGTCTCTGTTTCCCCCAGTCCTGTCGAAGTCCTGCAATCAGATCCCACTTGCCTTCAAAGTCTGATTGTCTAGGAATTCTTCCTTCTGTTGCCAGACCCCTAGGTTGGGAAGCCTGATGTGGGGCTCAGAACCTTCACTCCAGTGGGTGGACTTCTGTGGTATAAGTGTTCTCCAGTCTGTGAGTCACTCACGCAGCAATTATGGGATTTGATTTTGCTGTGATTGCGCCCCTCCTACTGTCTCATTTTGGCTTCTCCTTTGTCTTTGGATGTGGGGTATCTTTTTTGGTGAGTTCTAGTGTCTTCCTGTCGATGATTGTCCAGCAGCTAGTTGTGATTCTGGTGTTCTCACAAGAGCGAGTGAGAGCACGTCCTTCTATTCCGCCATCTTGGTTCCAATCCCCTAAGTATACATTTTTATTAATAAATAATAAAAGCAAAAGAAGAAAACAAAAATATTTTCTAATATCATCCAACTTCTTGGTAAATAAAAATTTCTCATATGGCAGAATTTCCTCTCTAAACTGAGAAATTCTCTTGTAACTAAAACTGTCACGAAGTTGCCACATTAGACTAATGACCTTTAGTTATAATCGGAATAATTGAATTTTAAATTGTCAAGAAAATGGAACTGAAATTCATAAAATTTGCCAAGAGAATAGCTCTTTGATGTGCATTTGACAATCTGAAAAATACGGCAGCTTAAAAAAAAATGAATCTGCTATTGCATTATCCAAGTGCAAAGCAAGCACTTGAATATTCTTTTTAAAAGCATTTCCCCCATCATGATCTCAGGATTGAAAAATAGCTCAGCCACTTTTGTTGAATTTGCAATACATTTGCTTTAAGTCTTCTTTAGAGAAACATTTTATCAGTGAAATTTTTTACATGAATCCTGTACCCAATGTAAGAATCATTTATAGCTAACTTCTTATTGTAATCACATTTAATGATATACTCACAATGATGCCCAATCTCCAATCATGCAGAGTATGGAAGAAATAAGAAAATTATTTAACTGGATAAAAATTGTAATGCATAGGAATGAAATATTTTGAATTTCTGTGGGTTAAGAAGACTATCCATTCCTGAATTTATTCCACGTTGAAAATTGTTGACACTAGAGGTGAGTATTGACAGAAGTAGGGCTGATCAATATTGAACCTTAAGGGTCAAAGGACTTCATGTTTGGTGTAATAAGCAACTTAGTTTAGGTATTGCAGTATTTCCATAAAGTAACAATTATTAAGGGTCAGGCAAGGTTTCTATTATAAACTCTATTTCAAGGGGGGCTTGGGGAGACATAGTTCCAGAGTCTCCAAAGGCATGTGATAGTATGATTGAAGCAGGATGATAGTTTGGAAATAAAGAGAAAGTGAGTCATTATACTCAAAGTTGAGGAAGTATTAATATTTCCATTCTCCAGATTCAAAACCCATCTTTTCTTACCACAGATTTTTATGAAATCTTTAAACCCAGGAAGCTTTAGATGAGAGGTAAATCTCTTTTGAGTTTTTAAGTAGCTTGAAATCTTTACTTTTGAAAATTATCTGGCACATTCAAGCAGGCTATAAATTATAAATACAACCAGAGGGAGCTGTGTATCTGTTCAACAAGATATAGTTCAATGAAATCTCAGAAACGCCCTCTACACTTTCCACTTAGTTGTGTGTAGAGCATTAGTAGCACATGGAAATCATTAGTTTTTACTCAAACATACTTGATCATGTTGCTTACTGAGTTGCTTAAGGTTGGTTTTCCAGCATATCTGACTTTTTATATAACTAAGAAATAGTGTTTTAATTATTTATTTTAAAATTTGTATTGAACACATTGTGACTTAAACTTGAAAAAAGCAAAAATAAAGTAAATATATACCAATTATTTTATAATAATAAAATAATGATGAAATAGATAATTACTTAGAAATATATATTGCTTGGGCTAGAATTTAACAACATAATTTTAAAAAATAATAATTAGGGAATAACTTAACATGAACATTTTAAAATTAACATGAAAATGTTTAAGACTATGGAATTTGGGTTTGAAAGAAAGGATGACATATCTGAACAGAGGAGGAGGGGCTGAAGTATTAATTCAAGTACTTTCTACCTATACTGAGCTCCATATAAACACAACTTCTGAATCTTCAAGTCCTTCTTAGGCAGACACTAAGTGGTCTGTCCCCTTGTGACCTTTCTTCTAGAATTCAGAATGTATAGATACATTCAAACAACAGAAGTGGGCATTGATCAGTCAAGGAAGACCCATGCACTTTCAGTTTCCATTACATTAAACAAAATACTCATTAGTGCTTGGCATCTTCCCAAGCAGACACAATCTAGGTGTCCACTGAGGCCTCATTGTGCAGTTAAGAAGTTTAAAAAAACCTTCTGTACATCAGCTAGGGACAATTAAGGGATGGATAAAACTACTCCAGGGTAAGAAGGCTGGAATTACTGGAAACAAACACACATAGAATATCAGCTGTCAACTAGACAAATTATCTCTGTCTTTAAGATCAGTTAGATATTTAAGGAGAGAAAGACTAAAGATCCCTGTGCTTAATCATCATTACCCTCCTTTAAGAAACTGCAACATGCCTTACTCTGGTAGTATTCAGTCATATTAAAACAAAATCACATCTAGGTATGTGGTAGAAAAAATAATCTGGAAACCTGTCATCACAACATAATTATTCCTATAATTTACCCAACAAGAAAACTAAGTGCTGGTATTACTAAGAGGTCATAATAGTGTAAGTTTACTCTGAAATCCACATTCATTAAAACTATTGAAACATGTTTTATGGCTAAACATCCACTGCCACATCCAAAACAGCTTCTAGAAAATACTAGAGAGCAACTACTTGCATGCAGGTCAGACGTACAAAAGTATTTTCCCAAGTGTTTCCTGCCCTCCCTCCCTTTCTCCCATCTCTCCCTCCCTCCCTCCCTCCCTCCATCCATCCTTTCACCCAGCAAGCATTTATTAACTACTATCTGCCAGGCACTGGGCCAAGTGCTGGGGCTACAACAGTGAGTAAGACAGACGAGGCTTAGGTATACATGAAGTTACAGGCTAGCACATAAGGCAAAAGGTTTTATAAAATCTCTGTTGCTTTCAGTATTAAAATAACTCTATTTGAGAAATCTTCATGCAAGACCAGTACTTCAAAAATTTTTGAAGACCAAACTTCAAAATTCACTCATGTTACCTATTCTTCACCCTCTGGTAGGGAAATGGGAAGAAAAGCTTTTCATGGCAAAATTTCTCTTATTTTAAAGAGACATTTATCTTTCTACTTTGGCTGATACAGTAGAATCTACCAGGAAGTTGTAGGAACAAGTGTTAAACATAAACTCTTTCTCAAAAGGATGCTGTGTTATCTAGCCACGAGGACTGTATGAAAGAATAGGCAAAAGGAAAGAATATATCCTAAACATGGAACATGAAAACCTCCTTGAGTTTGCCACAATGTACTCTCCCAGCTTTCTAACTCAAAGACACCATTCTATCAGTACTTAACACAGATCTTTAAATCCCAGAGCTAATAATGCTTCCCAGCTACAGCTGGATGCATCTGACAAGCAGCATGTAGTAGGAAACCTCACAGGGGATAAGGTTCCTAACAGTCAACTAAGAGTTCAAATCCCCTAAGAGGTGCCCCTGGTGTGCAGAGCACTTAACCCTTCGACCAGTACCAACATGACTATTCACAAATTATTGATGTCCCTAAATCCCTGGCAGATTGCAGACAGTTCTTGTATCCAGTGAAGCGCAAGCATATGGCCACTAATGGGATGGATTAAAAAAAACACACATACACATTCATTCTTTGCTACATGAATATAAAGCCACTGAAATGCTAGAAGGTGATTGAACTGGATGGAACACTGTTAAATACATGCTTAGCCTCATGTTATGGATCATTTCCATTGACATCTATCTGCATCCTTGGTACCGTTTAATTAAAGCTGTCTGGAACAAGTCTGCCCTCTAAATGATCGGCAGAGCAATGAAAAGGTGAAACACGAGGAGGCTTGAGGCCTTTTTTGTAAAGCATTCAAATGACTGTCTCTGTGGTTAAGGAGAGCAGCAGGGAAGAAATTCGTTTTCAAAATTAGCTAGCCATTAGGCTTTTCTGTAAGAGAAGGCAAGGCTCCTTCTGATGTTATCTTAGAACACCAGAAACCAAGTCAGGTATACCAGACCTTAAAAACTCAAACTGAGCCATATTCTGGTCCAAAATAGATATGCTTTTTTTTTTTTTTTTTGGTTCTAAAGCAGTAAATATAACAGCAAACTTTCTTATTTGTAGTTACTTTGCAAAATATAACCCCCAAATGGAACAATTTTGCCTAAAATAGTCCCTTTCTTCAGATAGTTTTGCAACTAGATGGCAGGAACACCATCTATTTAATTTGGTTTTACAGCATATAGAATACTAGCATGGCAAGTATAGCTTCAAACAAGATATTTCTTGAATAACCTTCATGTTTCCAGCACTGTTAAGGTTCTGGGGAAACAGTAAACAAAATATGGATCCAGAGCGTAAGAAATGTGGAACATACTTAAAAGATTGAATCTTAAATTAGCTAATTATACCTACTTCTTTTCTATAGTACTTTCTCTCCCCTTTATTATGATTTCATTTAAAGAGTTATAAATTATATTTGTTCTTCAATACCAGAATTAATTATACTTTATAAAATTGTCCAAAGGACTGTGACATGTTTAAAATTTTCATTCATTGGCTTCTCCACGCAAATCTATCTGTCCTGATGTGGGCTTATCGTCTTCATTTAATATTTATTTGGTATCTACTGCATAGATGACACTGAATTATACCCTGCATCCTCCTGCCCCCACCCCCACCTCAAATGACTTTGTCTCTCTCTGTCTGTTATAACATGTTCGTCCAGGCTGGCAAAAGGTAACAGTAGCACTAAACAGAAAAGCGCTCCTAAATTCACTTAGGATGATGTAGGAGTGCAGATCATCCTAGCCCTGATGCCCTGATAACAGGAATTAGTCAGACCTGGAAGATACTATATTGAAGCAAATAGGTCATAAGTTAAAGCCTATTAAGTAGGACAACACTTATTGAGTGACACTGTGCTGGGAACTCTGGGGAACAGGAAACAAGCACAGGCATCCTCAACAAACTCAAAAATTGGGAAGATGTACACACTGAAAGTCACAAGGAATGATGGTGTCAGATAAGCAAAAACTGGAGACTGTAGGGCAGGCAAAAGCGCCTAGCTGAATCCAGTTGTCCAGCTGTCCTCATTGAAGGCACCAGACATGTGAATGAAGCTGCCTTGAGCCCTCCAGACAAGCCAGCTACCAGATAAATTCCAATGAGTAACTCTTGTTAATGCCACATGGAGCAGAACAATTGCTCAGCAGAATCTTGCCCAAATATCTGATTCACAGAATCAAGAAATATAAAACAGTGATGGTTGTTGTTTTAAGTCACTAAGTTTTGGAGTATTCTGTTATGTGGCAATATATAACTAGAATGGAGGCTGTGCCATAAAATGAATGTGTCATGGGCTTCCCTGGTGGTGCAGTGGTTAAGAATCCGCCTGCCAATGCAGGGGACACGGGTTCAAGCCCTGGTCCAGGAAGATCCCACATGTTGCAGAGCAACTAAGCCTGTGCGCCACAACTACTGAGCCTACGTTCTAGAGCCCGCGAGCCACAACTACTGAGCCCACATGCCACAACTACTGAAGCCCACGCGCCTAGAGCCTGTGCTCTGCAACAAGAGAAGCCACTGCAATGAGAAGCCTGCGCACCGCAATGAAGAGTAGCCCTTGCTCTCCGCAACTAGAGAAAGCCCGCCTGCAGCAACGCAACCAAAAAAAGTCCCAAAGCAGCCAAAAAAATAAAATAAATAAATTAAAAAAAAAATGAATGTGTCATGATAAGCCCCCAACTTAGAGTTATAGTAGTAGGAACTGAAGAGAGGCACATGTCTTGGGGAAAAGATCCTAAGTTTTCCTTTGTGTTTATAACAGGTTGACAAATTTTTTCTGTAAAGGACTTTGTGGGCTGTATGATCTCTGTTACTCAGCTGTGTCATTGTAGGGCAAAAGAAGCCATAGACAATATATAAATGAATTTGGGTAGCTGAGTTTCAAGAAAACTTTATTTACAAAAACAGGCTGCCGGCCAAAGTTGGCCATAGGTCATAGATTGCTTTCCCCTGGTTTATAATGTTTGAGATACTGAGGAAAATTTAACCGGAAATATGCTATATGTAGATGATACACAGGAATGGGGCTTTGTGACAAGTCAGGGCTGGAGATATGGATTAGAGAATAGATAAATATTTTTGAAGAGAGCCTAGGATACTACTGTTGTATCTTCTTAAGGATGCTTTTACTTTGTTATTTCTTTTAAATGATATTAGTTAGGATAGTTGGTAAACACATTAGTGGGCTGAGGCATTACTTGAATCTTTAAGTGGTACCACTGAACCAGGGAATTTATAATCTGGAGACATCAGAGGACAAAATCAAATAGATTTTCAGATATATCAATAGTGGTCCTGGGTCCACTGTCAATGGTTTTCAAATCTGTGAAATTTTAACCCAATGTATTTTATGAGTAAATTGGACTATTCTAGAACCATTTTTTCTAAGTGTGGCCAATATCATTCTAATTTTTATCACATTCATGATTTATTTGAACAGTATGAGTTTGGCAATACTTCTTGCTCATATTTGAAAAGCATCTATAACATTAATGTCCCAAGTATTTATATCCCAAACTATCTAGAAAAGTCAATGGTTATTTTCCATAATTTATGATATATTGAAGGCATTTTATCATGCTATTTACTGTTATGTCATGGGAAGAGTGTGACCTTTGAAGAAATAAAACAAGCAGTTTTTTAGTTCTCCTGCATATCTGCTAAGTTTATGGATATTTATTTTAGGCTTTATAAAAATTCTATCAGGCAGCTAAACAGTTGAGACTCACACAGCATGTAAATTCTATTAAACAAGGGCTCTTTACCCTTTCACCTATTGCCCTACGTGTGCTTGGTACAGTGGTGCAACTATTCAGAACAAATACCAATAGTCTGCTTAAAATCCTTAATATAAGGAATGCAGGCTTGCTAGAGGGTTCTGGTGAATATTCAAAGGGGTTTTTATCCACTTAAGGCAAAGAATGGTTTGAACAGTTCTGTTTTTGGCCACAAAAAGAGCACCCTGGTTAAGAGGTGAAGGCTTCTTGTGGTTCCTGCATTTGATAAAGTACAGACCTTGCTGCCTTCCCTCATAGACCTGTGACCTCAAGCTCTGGCCTTTAGACTTTTTTCCTCCTCCTCGAGAGAAATGATTAGTAAGGTCCTTCTATTAGATATGTTAGCAGTTTGTGCTAAAAAGAGGATTTTAATAATATTGAATTGCAAAGAACTATGAGGCAAGGCTTTACTCTAGATACTAAGACAAACCCAGCTTAAGTTGGTACCATAGCTCCTACGAAGGGCCATCTGTTTAGCTCTAATAGTATTTTCTTTTTTTTTTTTTTTTTCACCTTTGTAGCTTGGTTTCAAACCCTGTCTGGGACACCTGCTCAATGTGAAATGAGATTGGTGGGTCTCAGTCCATTTGTGGCTGGCTGAAATTTTCCATCTTCTTTTCCAGAAAAATGGTCCATAAGGAAATGAAGTGAAAAGAGTTAGATGTCACACGTGCATTCACGTGTAGGTGTACTGGAGGCCTAGATAATCTTCCTGTGTGAAAAGTACAATATAAATTCAGCACTGGTTCATTGGTTCATCCACTTTGCCTCTCAGCAGCTCTCCAACACCTGAGGTCTCCTGTCTCCTAAAGATGATGCAACTTTAGGGACATCTTTTTACTATTCTAAGCCACTGCATAATTTGAGCTGAGATTGTAACGTTGCTTGAAATTGGCTGTGATTTGCTGCTTCATTTAAACAGGGATGGTGTATGAAAGTGGTATAGAGGTACATGTTATGAGCTTTTTTACATTATGTGAATAGATCTAAAGTCTCCATAAACAACAATGAAAGAATTTTCATAGTTTATGAGTAAACAGATTCGATGCCTTCAGACCATACATTACTCAAGAGAGAAAGTAGAACACCGTAAGTTATTATAACCCAAGGCAATATTGCCTTAAGGTGGTATGAATTTTGATTTCAAAAGTCAATAGGGTCTTTTCCATATAAATTTAAAGCCACCAAAAATTTCACTGAACTTACTAAATACACAATTAGTTTCTTGTTACAGATAATTTCTATTGATTCAAATCTGGTTAGTCAGCATGGATTAATCAAAATCGTCAGGGATTGATATCTGGGTGGCTCAAGGGATCAGTTCCTGGGCTACAAGCCTTTCACCCCCAGGTCACTGTTTCTAATACTTAGAGGAGTTTTGAGAGGCCTGTTTGACAGTTGGTGTAAAACAAACCAGTACTTTGAACTAAGTCCTTCACATAGACTCATTGTCTCTTACATTCAAAGACACTATCATGCTTGTCTGAGGGTATATGTAAGGTGAAAAATTATTGCATTATCAGCAGTGCTAGTTATTATTCATAGATATGTTAATATTTATAGTCTCCTATGGTAAACAACAATGGTTGCTATCTTCAAGGCCTGCTGTATCCAGTTATTGAATATTTATCTCTGTATGACATTTTCCTGCAAATGAAACCAGCTAATCCCTGATTGGTTGCCTCAAACTATTATATATTCTTTCCTTTGGAGAAATGTTTCTTTTCTAAAGATTGTATGTGTGAATTTCCTTCCTTTGTTTGCTTTTCAGGTCTTTTCTAAAGTGCAGGTTAGGGGCTTCCCTGGTGGCGCAGTGGTTAAGAATCTGTCTGCCAATGCAGGGGACACGGGTTCGAGCCCTGGTCTGGGAAGATCCCACATGCCATGGAGCAACTAAGCCCGTGCGCCACAACTACTGAGCCTGCGCTCTAGAGCCTGCGAGCCACAACTAATGAGCCTGTATGCCACAACTAGTGAAGCCCACGGACCTAGAGCCCGTGCTCCGCAACAAGAGAAGCCACCGCAATGAGAAGCCCGCACACTGCAACGAAGACCCAACACAGCCCAAAATACAAAAAACAAGTAAGTAAATTTATTAAAATAAATAAAGTGCAGGTTATAATGTTCTTATCTTTTCCCATTAAGTAAAAACTCCAGGTCCAGGTCCTCCAGACAGATGGCTTCTCTGAAGAAATATTGTTCCTAGCAGTTCTTGGTTTAGATGATTATCCTTCACTCGCTCAGTCGTTAGGAGGCCTTTAATCTCAACCTGGGCATCCATAGTGATCTGCTGGGTAGTGCATAGGCCCTGATCTTTGGCTACTTGAGCTCATCACACTAGGCCAAAGATCTGAAGGTGCTCTTTCCTTCAGACCTCAATGTGGCTGAAGCTCCTAATAGCCTTCTTTATTCAAGGTGAGTTAGGTAACCTTGTTTTCTAGATCTTTCTAGCGGTAGTACCATAGATTTTGTTGCCAGGGGCCAAACACCCTGTTTCTTTCCTGGCTTGGTTGAAAACTTAATAGAGTTTTATTACAAAGATATTAGCCATTCTTATTTAGAAGAGAAAGAAAGAACCCTGGTTACTCAGGACAAAAGAAAAGAGATTTTAGCTATCCTGGATTATTTATGAAGTTTTGTTGCTTTTCCTTACTAAGGTATTTTCAATTTCTGGCTTTCCTATGACACTATACATCGAGGAAGCTAAACATAGTGACTGGTACCTATACTGACTGCTGTACTGTGAATTCAAGTTCATGGTTTTTAATAATATAAAGAATAGGAAGTATCTAGTGCTTTCTGAAGTATTCTCAGAGGGAGCTCGTGGTAACCTTTGGATGTTGTGGAGGAAACAGCATGGTTCTCTACCCCTGGGTCATGTATATACAATGAAGCCAGCTTGGTAGAATGTCTCAATAATAGAGATCATGTGTTGGAGGGGGTCAAGGGAATTACCAGTTATCCATGTGTCTATGGCTACTTAACTTCAAGTCTCATTGCTGTGGAACTGGAAGTGAAGATGTAGGAGGTTCTAATTAAACCAAGCAATGTACCTTCAGGGATTCTAGATGTCAGGGAGGTAGCCAATTCCAGATTGCTGACAAAAATTGCTCCAAATTGATCTGAGTCCTCCTGGCTCATAGAGCTGTAGGTGTGGAAGGAAGAAGGAAGATCCTCTGATTTCAAGGAAATGAATGGAGTTGACCTAGTTAAGTGTTTTTCCTTCCTAGTGTAGGGAAGGGGAAGCAGACAGTTACTTTCATAAAACTTCTCAATTGAGGATGGAACTCTTCTGGATTCTCCCTTAGAGAATCTACTGTTCTCCTGGAGATAGGCTGTCAATAAGTTCAGTAAAAGCATTGCATTCCTTGGGCTTTATTTTCTTCCCAGTCCTCCCATAATACCTTATATACATTTCAATTACAACATCAAACTGAACTACAACTGTTTACCTGGTTTTCCTTCTCAATGGATAATGAGGACAGTAACTGTATGTTATTCATCTTTATATCCTCAGATCAAGGATAGACTGGCACATTACCTGTACTCAACAAATGTATGACAAGGGAGTGAATAGGAGAAACCAGAGAGAAACACTGGGTCTTCCACACTTTTCTTTTTTAATTAATTAATTTATTTATTGGCTGCGTTGGGTCTTCGTTGCTGCGCGTGGGCTTTCTTTAGTTGTGGCGAGCGGGGGCTCCTGTTTGTTGCGGTGTGTGGGCTTCTCATTGCGGTCTTGTTGCCGAGCATGGGCTCTAGGTGTGTGGGCTTCACCAGTTGTGGCGCACGGGCTTAGTCGCTCTGTGGCATGTGGGATCTTCCCGGACCAGGGCTCGAACCCGTGTCCCCTGCATTGGCAGGCGGATTCTTAACCACTGTGCCACCAGGGAAGCCCCACACTTCTTTTTAACCCTACTCTTTCCTTTTGGTGATGATGCCTTAGACATTGAATCATTCCACATTAATATAGTATAGTTGGTAAGCATGTGTATGCCATGTGCTTAAGTTGAATTGCAATTCTGACACTTTTTAGCTATGTGATTTTGAGCAAGACTTAAATGTCTGTAGAATCAGAATAATACTTATTTCATAGGGATGTTGTGCAGATTAAATAAGTTAATGTATAGGGTCTGGCACATAGAAATTACCCTATGATTACCATCACCATCAAAGTGAGACTGTGGCCAGTTTGTTATTGTTGAGTCTAGATGAGAGAGAAAACATCTGTAGTAGCAGGTAAGAGGGCCAGAATTATTGTTGTGGACAAGACTAAAGGATCTATTAACCCATCGTTACCGTGCATCCTCTGTATGATTTGATTTACCAGGTGGAAGTACGAGACTTCCTTATTCTAATTTCCTTTAGAGAAATAAATATGATTATTTAGTCAAGGGGATCCCTTTTATCTTCCAGGTGGCCAAGAGGTATCTGTTTGTGTCTGTGTGTGTGAGAGGGAGGGTAGGTATGGGTGTGGGTGGCTGATTTGAGCTGTTTCAATATCCAGCAATCGTGGAGGCAGAGAGAGAATGGAGTGTGGGAGTGCAAAAGTATGGAATGCCAACATTCTGACCAAGCCAGAGAATGCTCCAAGATTCCTAGGTGGGGCCTCGAAATTCAAGGGAAAGGAGGCACCTTATGGACAGAAAGCTCTGGAAGAAGTCTGGCACTAGAAGGGAAGACCTATTAGAGGAATGGAGGAACATTGGAGAAGAGAAAACACCTTAGCCTAGTACCTTTTGTACACAGCAGCAGAATAGTATAGTATGCTAGAAAGTAGTAGTACTGAGTGACTGTAAAATCAATATAAAATTAAAAAAAAAATTCTGGAAAGACATGACAATCTCTTGGGTCTATATTGCTCTGGAGAAATGTAGTCATTTCATATTTAGATTTCTTTCAGTTAGCATCTTTTACTTAACCTTAAGTCTCTCTATATTATCTTTTTTTTCCTTACTTTATTTGCACTCACAACTCTGCTAAAATAAATTGGTACCTGGAACTATATAGGTGTTGTTTGTCTTTCACCATGGCCAGTTCTAAATAAGCAACAAATGAAAAAAACCCCTATATACCCAGACCTTGATTTGAAAGATATCTTGAAGATGTACAATATGCTAAACTAGGGAAAATCTTGGGAATAATCAGCACAATACATTTTTCTCTCCATTATAATCAGTTTTTCAGCCTCTATGTCAATAAAACTTTTTCTCCTTTTTCACAATGGTTTACAACTTAAATAATTTAATACAACAGTTGTTATATTTTTATTGCAAGCTTATAAAACTGGAACCATAAATCTTTTCTATGCAATATATTACCAAAAAGTGACACTGGAGAAGGGGAACTGATGATTACTAAAACTGTAATTCAATCTTCAGGTTCTCAAGATGTCATAAAAATGGCTTCTGCTTTACTTGTGTATGGCAGATACTATCAGGATGCCCCAAATGAACTCTCTCTGGGTGTTCAGTCTCTCCTTTGGCATTATTTTATATACAATAAAAATAAAAATGGGACTTCACAATGCAAGTGCAACTGTGATCCAAGCCCAGTAGTTCTTTTGTCAAATAGGATTTTCTTTTATGAGTTTCATTTTGGAATTAATTTTGATATCAATGCCTGTCAGGCTGTGGAAATTGAGCTGAACCAAGTGAGTCTATTCCTATTTGAGCTGACATGTAGGAAATGGTAATTAGAAAAAATGCAGAGAGTCTGTACTGTGCTGTAGAAAATTAAACTCATCATGCCACATATTGTCAATCTGGTTAAAAGTATAGGTGTGATAAATAGAAACATTCTATAAATGCCTAATCTTTCATATATTTAAAAATTTACCACTTTCACCCTGCCATATTAGTTGTCAGGAAATAATTTTCTAGTTCTAATTGCTGCTATGATCTAAAAGGTCTGTAAATTAATAACAGATTTCTGTAGTATTTACTATCAATGTTCCACAAAACTTAGGACTCTAGCATGGAAGGAAATGTCTTCCTTTTAGAAAAAGATGACGGTTAGTTACTTGTACATTCTTGCCAGTTGTTGTCATTCAACAACTGAGAGTTGAATGAGAGTACATCTGTACTCTCTTCAGTGTAAGACCAAGAAACATCAAATTCTCCAAACCTCTTAATATGTCCAACATTCAGTTAATTTACAGACTATGGTGTGAATGAAATTGATGAACTTTTGCCTGTTAAAAATGATACTTTGCCTCTGCATTAAGGCACTACAGCAATACTTTACAAAATTCTTTTGAAATCACAGGATGAGAATAAATTAAGTGGAAGAATTGAACTTTCATAGTATGGCTGCTGAGGGATCAACACATACAGTTGAAAAGTGAAATTTCCATTGATTCCCCAGCCTGAGAGAGTGCAGGCAGCACCGTGTGGGTTTCTGCATTTTGTCTCTCAGTGAATGCAATGCTGACCCATTCCATGAGGGGTGAAAGGTCACAGACGCTATGTGAGTGGTGTTTCATTTTCACCACAACTGAGGGTGCTAATCGTGTAACATTAGGGTGAGTTACGGTGATTATAGCAGGCTGAACATGGAGAGATTAAACAATAACAACAGCACAACCACAGCTGTGTTGGTAGTGATGAAAAGATGGTACTTTCATGGCCCCATGCCAATGGGTTTGATTGGGATTCTGGAAACCTCTGGTGAAAGACACCTTACCCTCTCCAGGCTAGCTTTTTCCTAAACCACCTCTATAATAAGCAGAGTCACAATAACCCATTTTAACAGTTTTTAGTAATGGAAAGGGCTCAAAACATTCTCCTCCACAATGCTGAGGTCTCATTAGTCTACAGAGTAAACATGCATTCCAGAGTCACTGCTTTCTAGCAAGTTTTCACTTTTTACAGCTGTTAGCTTCTGCACCCTACATGGATTTTTTTTCTTAAAAAAATTTTTTTTGGAGTATAGTTGATTTACAATGTTGTGTATCCACTTAAATTTTTTTTAATTTAATTTTATTTTCTATTGGCATATAATTGATTTACAATGTTGTATTCTTTTTTTGAGTTTTTTAAAAAAAATTTTATTGGGGTATAGTTTATTTACGATGCTGTATTAGTTGCAGGTGTACAGCAAAGTGAATCTGTTATACATATACATATATCCACTCTTTTTTAGATTCTTTTCCCATATAGGTCATTACAGAGTTTTGAGTAGAGTTCCCTGTGCTATACAGTAGGTCCTTATTAGTTATCTATTTTATATGTAGTGGTGTGTATATGTCAATCCCAATCTCCAGATTTATCCCTCCCACCCCCTTTCCCCCCAGGTAACCATAAGTTTGTTTTCTACATCTGTGACTCTATTTCTGTTTTATGAATAAGTTCATTTGTGCCATTTTTTTAGATTCCACATGTAAGTGATATCATATGATATTTGTCTTTCTCTGTCTGACTTACTTCACTCAGTATGACAATCTCTAGGTCCATCCATGTTGCTGCAAATGGCATTATTTTGTTCTTTTTTATGGCTGAGTAATGTTCCATTGTATATATGTACCACATCTTTATCCATTCCTCTGTTGATGGACATTTAGGTTGCTTCCATGTCCTGGCTATTGTAAATAGTGCTGCAATGAACATTGGGTGCACCCTACATGGATTTTTAATTTTTGTGGTCTCATTTTTCTCTTCTTCATATGTATCCCCTGTACTGGATTCCATTTTCCCTAGGAAATTTTGAGGAATAATAAAGAAGAGGCTATTCCTGGGTGTTTTTAAATTTAAGAAAAATGGCTTGCATGTTTTAACATTTAAAAAGTCTTTGCATGTTTTAAAATTTTAAACGTTTAACACTGGATATAGAATGAAGTAAAGAGCAGCTAACTTCTGTAGTTTGTCCCTGATGCTTGGATAGTCTGCTTTTCACATACTAGGGCAGAAAAAGCTCAATAGTGTGTCCATTTCCACCAGGTTGAAATGCTCTGCATTACGAGTTGTTTTCTTGAACCAAGAGAAGCAGAGCTATCTAGAAGCCAGGAATTGGGAAATTGAGTCACCATCAGTTCCAAAGTTTACCTTTAGGGTTGACTTTTGATTTTAGGGAACACTTATTAACTTAGTTCTTCAAATATACAAATGAAGATGTAGTTTGTTTTTAAAAATTATATATATGTATATATCTATGTAGGCTTCAACCATATTTATAAACTAAAGGTAGCACATTGAATTTTACCAGGAAGTCCAAAAGTAGTCCTGGTTTACAAAGTACATGAAGTGGTACAGGTATTCTGTGCAAATAACGTTATAAAGCAATAGTCTCATATGTTCCAACTAAGGCATCTGGATCGTTTTTAAAGATTTTTTTTCTTCTTAAAATATGATGTAATGATCCAATATGGAGGAAATGAAGGTGGCAAAATCTACAACAAAATCTGAATCATGAAGAAAAAGTTCAGAACTCTTTGGCACAGTTCAATAGAGGCAGCATCAAGTGCTTTTTAAAATACTATGTTGTCAAGCCCAGCTACTATGAAGTTGGAATGATTCCAAAGTACAGCCTAGGTGTACAAGATTTATCTTGTATAGCAGTAGCCCACCTATTCTGGCTGGTTTGATGTTAGCTTGTTGAAGCAGTTCTGGGTTAAAAAGTGCTGGAGCAGAAAGTTCATGTTAAACTTGCAGCTGATATGAAAATATTTATATTGTAAAGTATAAGGCTAATTATATATAATTATATAAATATATAGGCTAATTAAATGCATAGGTCTTTGATTCCTGATCCACAAGAGATAATGATAATACTAACCATAACCATAATAATAACCGAAACTAACATTATTTACTATATGTAGGCATTGTATTATGTGCATTGCATTCACTGTCTCATTTATTCCTAACAACATTCAGAGGTTGTCTTTTGTTATTACCTCTATTTTACAGTTGAATAAATTGAGGCTTACAGAAGTTAAATACCCAGGCTTTCTGAACTGGGTGAAAATTTGGGCTCTACCAAATTTCAGAAACATTCTGGGATAACAAATTGAATTATCCTGCTCTTCTGTGATTATTGGCTCTTAGCAGTGCCACACCTTTAGGAATCAATATAGTGCATGAGTTCTATAAATATGCCTCTTAATAAGTTAATAAAACAGAGATATTCTCATTGCCTCCCCATCAAAGTTTCAGGGAAAAAATGAGAATATTAAATGCAGTAGGATAGAAAAGATGTGCTCCATTTGCTCTGCAATGATAATCTTTTACAAAAGAGGATTTTTATTAATTCTTTGCCTTCTGGGGATATTATAATTTTCTAGAATATAGGAACTGCCTTAAGCACAGTAATTTGCTGAGCTAGACTGAATCTCAAACTGTTTCAAATGAGCTGATAAACAACTGCATAATTAGCCATTATTAGATCAAGTCTGTATGTTACTGATATCCAGATGAACAAACCAATGGATAGGCAAATTGTAGATATAGTTTTAAAAACTAATAGCCTGTGGTATATTTTTACATGCTTTGTAACTTGTCCTTTAAAGAATTAAAAACCACATTTCATTTGCCTCTTTTTAAAAAAAGAAATTTAGATTATTCTATCAAATAAATCCTTAGAGACTTAATCATTAAACACGTACTTCCACGTATGAATAATGAAGGATTTGTGTGTTGAATGCAGCTCATGCTTTAAAAATGAATAGGTGGTGGGATTTTTCTTTTCAATTAAAACTTGCCTCAAATCTATTGCTTGCATGGGTAATGCTCTTTCATCCCCCTTTTGAGTTCTGGTTCAATTTCAGAGTACAAAATACATTTGGCCCTGATTATGAAAATAACAGGTTTTGCATGCTCAAACCAGAAAAGGAAAATACAGTTTTTATGATTAAACACACACACCTTATTCAAATGGCTAACATCCAGTCCAAAATGTATCCATGTTACAGTTAAGCCTCTCTTTCCTCTCATTTTTCATTTTTCGAGAACTTGACACTGGATCATAAAATGTTGCTCTGGGCTGGAATTCGTCATGCAGGGTTACAGCCTAGGAGTAAGTAAGGCTTTTTTTTTTTTTCCCAATATTAAAATCAGCTCAGCAGTTTTGAGGCTCAAATAAAAAGAAAATGCAGAAAGCAAAACTTTCTAAGCTGGTTTAATTAGACATAATTGTAGCTCATGTTGTGAACTCAGGGGACACAAAGCAAAACAGGTAAATGTATTAAATCACCTTTGAACAGAAAGAACTGCAGCAACTCTCCTGAAGACCTCTAAAACTAGAGAGTTGCTATTTTGTCTTAAATGGTTTAGGTGTCTTCCTGTTTGGGGGGCAGAACAGAATTTCTTGAGGTTATTTGCAGATCAATGATTCTGTGATTATTTCTATCAGTATTTCATATGCCAGTAATAAACTGTAAGCTGCCAGTTTGAAACTGCAACAGGCATAAGGCCATGTGTGAGCCTAGTTGGAGAATGGATTTGTTGTTAAATTAAAAAAAAGCATTTTGACCTTTGAGGATTTTAACAGCCTCCAAAATTTCTATGCCTTTCTTATGCTTCCTATTATCAGTGATCCTCAATTTTATGCCAACAAATAGCCTTAGGTAAAATTTTATTGTTGTTGGGTTCAAGTTCTGTTCTTATTACAATGATTATTTATCCATATTCTGATATATATATATATATATATATATATATATATTTTAGTTTCAGCCTTGGATCCCTATTAATATTCTTATATTTACATTTCTTCAACTAGTCCTTTCATTTTGTAAATTGGCATGTATTTTATTTGTGTATTTACATGGTTCTAGAAATAGAACATTTATATCCTTAAAGTCATAAGGCCACCTGAACTACAAATCCAATGAGGAGTGCCACTTTCTCTTTCTAAAGGTGTGTCAGCTGAACTCAAGTCACAATGAGAAAATAAGTCTTTTGGTTCATAAAGTATCAGCATAATTGCTTTGGTGTTTTCAAAGGCATTAGAAAAGTTTTCAACTATTTTAGAATGTTCTGACTTTGTCAGGAACATTTTGCTATTGAGTATTTGATAGGAAATCTTGTCTGTATATTTTATAACTTTTTGTACTTAACTCATAAAAATGACATGAGTATTCTCCTAAGTCCGAGATACCTCATTAGGATTTTATTAATGAGCCTTTTAAAGACACTCTCTCCCTAAAAAGGAAATTATATTTTGTTCAGAATAAACGGAGCTACACACTTATAGATCTGAGTTGATTTAAGGCTCTAAAGCAAAGAAAATTAAGCAGATTTCAAATTTGGAGTAATATACTATCACAGCCCCAGAATAAGAATATTACATCTAATTTGATTATACTATCACAACATGTAATGCTACACATATTTCCAGGGTGAAGTAAATATTATCCCAGAAATCTGGTTCATTACTGGGCCGCAGTGTAATGCATAACTAAAATAGGTTAGGGAAAAAGTTTCACTAAAATTTATTTTAATTCCTTGCTTTTCCTGTATATTTCATCACTGACATTATTGTATTAAAACAAACCACAGTATTGCTATTAATGAGAGACACAAAACAGCCTGTCTGACATTTGATTCCTATACAAACTTTGAGGTCAAAAACTATTTTTTGCAAATGTATTAACTTTAATGGATATTGAATACTTGAGCTGGGCTTTTGATCTGAAAGGATTCTGAAAAGCCTTTATGATGGGTAATATGTGTATTGTTACATTAAAACACTCAGGAAACCAACTGAAAATATTGGGTTGGCCAAAAAATTTGTTCGGGTTTTTCTGTAACATCATGAAAAACCCGAACAAACTTTTTGGCCAACCCAAATACAACTGACAATGCTATAATCAAAGAAGGAGAAAAGATCCCTAACCATTTAAGTAATTTATTTCCTTAAAAATGTGGACAGAAAACATTGCAAAATAAACTCTCAAAAGTTAACAGACCACGATCATAACTGTCATTTATTTCTGACTTGTATGAGGAAATAAGTAAAAATTACATGCAAAAGAAAATGTGAACCTAAATTCTGATGAGCAAGTTTCACAGTGGATAATTTTCCAACTTTTGGGTTTCTGCCATCAAAATAGAGTTAATTAGAATCAGAGGCCATGAATCACCAAGAAAAATCAATGGACAGCTTCCAGAGAGAGACAGAGAAAAACACATACGGCTATAGACATCTGGTCTAGAAACAATGGAATGTGTGCAAGATGTTTGCACCAGCAAATAAGGGCTATTAAAGGGTGGATGTGATTTTTGTTTTAATTAGTTTACTAAAATCAGTAGTGGGGATAATTATTGTTTAAATTTAAGCTTAGCTACCATTATACTAACTTCATTAGTTCTATTAAAATATTTCTGTTGAAGCATGGAGGTTCCTCAAAAAATTAAACACACAATTACCATTGATCCAGCAATTCCACTTCTGGGTATACACACTAAAGAATGGAAAGCAGAGACTCAAACAGCTATTTGTACACCAATGTTCATTGAAGCATTATGCATAATAACCAAAGGTGAAAACAACTCAAATATTCATCAGTGGATGAATGAATAAACAGAATGTGATATATACATACAATTAAATATTATTTAGCCTTGAAAAGGAATGAAATTCTGATACATGCTACGGTATGGATGAAACTTGAAGATATTATGCTAAGTGAAATAAGCCACACACATAAAGGAGAGAAATTGTATAATTTCACTTATAAGAGGTACCTAGAATGGTTAAATTCAGAGAGACAGAAGGTAGGGTAGTGGTTACCAGGGAGCTGGAGGGAGGGAGGAATGGGGAATTATTGTTTAATGAAATCAGAATTTCAGTTTGGGTTGATGAAAAAGTTTTGAAGATGGATAGGGTGATGATCGCCCAGCAATAGGAAAGCACTTAATGCCACTGAACTGTACATTTAAAAATGGTAAAATGGTAAAATGGTAAATTTTATTTTACCAAAATAAAAAATAAGAAAAAATATTCACTAACAACAAAAGATCAGAAAGAGAAATTAAAGAAACAATCCCATTTGCCATCACATCAAAAAGAATAAAATACTTAGGAATAAACCTACCTAAGGAGGCAAAAGACCTGTAGTCTGAAAACTATAAGATGCTGATGAAAGAAATCGAAGATGACACAAACAGATGGAAAGATGTACCATGTTCTTGGATTGGAAGAATCAATACTGTCAAAGTGACTATACAACCCAAGGCAATCTACAGATTTAGTGCAATCCCTGTCAAATTACCAACGGCATTTTTCACAGAACTAGAACAAAAAATTTCAAATTGATATGGAAAGACAGAAGACCCCAAATAGCTAAAGCAATCCTGAGAAAGAAAAATGGAGCTGGAGGAATTGGGGTCCCTGACTTCAGACTACACTACAAAGCTACAGTCATCAAAACAGTATGGTACTGGCCAAAGACAGATTTATAGATCAATGGAACAGGATAGAAAGTCCACAAATAAACCCGTGCACTTATGGTCAATTAATTTATGACAATGGAGGCAAGAATATACAATGGAGGAAAGACAGTTTCTTCAATAAGTGGTGCTGGGAAAACTGGACAGCTACATGAAAAAGAATGAAACTAGAACATTCTCTAACACCATACACAAAAATAAACTCAAAATGGGTTAAAGACCTAAATGTAAGACTGGATACTATAAACTCTTAGAGGAAAACATAGGCAGAACACTCTGACATAAATCTCAGCAATATCTTTTTTTGATTCATCTCCTAGAGTAATAAAAATAAAAACACAAATAAACAAATGGGACCTAATTAAACTCAAAAGCTTTTGCACAGCAAAGGAAACCATAAACAAAATGAAAAGACAACCCACAGAATGGGAGAAAATGTTTGCAAATGATGCAACCGACAGGGGTTAATCTCCAAAATTTAAACAGCTCATGCAGCTCAACATAAAAGAAACAAGCACGCAACCAAAAAATGGGCAGAAGATCTAAATAGACATTTCTCCAAAGAAGACATACAGATCTTCTGTATGAAATGTCTATTTAGATCTTCCAAGAGGCACATGAAAAGACACTCAGCATTGCTAATTATTAGGGAAATGCAAATCAAAACTACAATGAGATATCACCTCACACCAGTCAGAATGGCCGTCATCAAAAAGTCTATAAACAATAAATGCTGGAGAGGATGTGGAGAAAAGGGAACACTCCTACACTGTTGGTGGGAATGTAAATTGGTACAGCCACTGGAAAACAGTATTCAGGTTCCTTAAAAAACTAAAAATAGAGCCACCACATGATCCAGCAATCCCACTCCTGGGCATATATCTGGAGAAAACCATAGTTCGAAGGATACATGCACCCCAATGTTCATTGCAGCACTGTTTCCAATAGCCAAGACATGGAAGCAACCTAAATGTCCATCAACAGATGAATGGATAAAGAAGATGTGGTACATATATACAATGGAATATTACTCAGCCATTAACAAGAATGAAATAATGCCATTTGCAGCAACATGGATGGACCTGGAGATTATCATACTAAGTGAAGTAAGACAGAGAAAGATATCATACGATATCACTAATATGCAGAATATAAAAATAATGATACAAATGAACTTATTTACAAATCAGAAGCAGACTCACAGACTTGGAAAACAAACTTATAGTTGCCAAAGGGGAAAGGTGTGGGGGAGGGATAAATTGGGAGTTTGGGGTTGGCATATACACACTACTATATTTAAAATAGACAACCAACAAAGACCCACTGTTTAGCACAGGGAACTCTGCTTAATATTCTGTAATAACCTAAATGGGAAAAGAATTTGAAAAAGAATATTTATATGTATAACTGAATCACTTTGCTGTACACCTTAAACTAACAGAACATTGTTAATCAACTATACTCCAATATAAAATAAAAATTTAAAAATTCACATTGAATAACAAAAATTATGTCATATTCAAGCATCTTACACAGTGCGGTAGACCCCTGACATTTACAAAGATATTTGGGGACCTTTGTGAATCCCCAATTTTATATATTATGGGAATGTTTGTTCTGACTTTATTCTGACTTCTGGCTTTCTCCCTAGTTATTTTTGCATTGATAGTTCTTTCTGGTACATAGCCTCCTAACACCGAGGAAACAAATTCAACTTTCATTGACCTTTCTTCCCCATGGTGTGCAACTATTGCATTGGTTGGGAGATGAATTGGTTTCTCCCTAAAATAATTTTCTTTTGTTCTTTGTAGAAGGTTTTGTGAATTCTTTCATATTACACATCTGATCCAGAAACATTATTTCCCCAAATTACTTTGCTTCCTTTTTATTTCTGTCAACAGCCTTAGCAGTTAGTCTTCTTTTTGAGTAATTTTCTTCATAAATCTTCATGACAGTTACTGTTGAAAATAAGTAAAAAACAAAGCTGAACAGTACTGAGGTGCTAGATGGTGAGATGAATACTGGACAACCAGGTAGGTCCATTCACTGGTTAAGTGATGCATCTTAAAAGTATCTGTGGGATGAGGGGAAGATGGCGGAAGAGTAAGATGCGGAGATCACCTTCCTCCCCACAGATACACCAGAAATACATCTACACGTGGAACAACTCCTACAGAACACCTACTGAACGCTGGCAGAAGACCTCAGACCTCCCAAAAGGCAAGAAACTCCCCACGTACCTGGGTAGGGCAAAAGAAAAAAAGAATAAACAGAGACAAAAGAATAGGGATGGGACCTGCACCAGTGGGAGGGAGCTGTGAAGGAGGAAAGGTTTCCACACACTAGGAAGCCCCTTCGCCGGAGACTGCGGGTGGCGGAGCGGGGAGAGCTTCGCAGCTGCGGAGGAGAGCGCAGCAACAGGGGTGCGGAGGGCAAAGCGGGGAGATTCCCGCACAGAGGATCCGTGCCGACCGGCACTCACCAGCCCGAGAGGCTTGTCTGCTCACCCGCCGGGGTGGGCTGGGCTGGGAGTTGAGGCTCGGGCTTTGGTCAGAGCGCCGGGAGAGGACTGGGGTTGGCGGTGTGAACACAGCCAGAAGGGGTTAGAGCACCACGGCTAGCCGGGAGGGAGTCCGGGGAAAAGTCTGGACCTGCTGAAGAAGCAAGAGACTTTTTCTTCCCTCTTTGTTTCCTGGTGCACGAGGAGAGGGGATTAAGAGCGCTGCTTAAAGGACCTCCAGAGACGGGCGTGAGCTGCAGCTAAAAGCGCGGACCCCAGTGACAGGCATGAGATGCTAAGGCTGCTGCTGCCGCCAGCAAGAAGCCTGTGTGCGAACACAGGTCACTATCCACACCCCCCTTCCGGGGAGCCTGTGCAGCCCGCCACTGCCAGGGTCCCGGGATCCAGGGACAACTTCCCCGGGAGAACGCACGGTGAGCCTCAGGCTGGTGCAACGTCACGCCGGCCTCTGCCGCCGCAGGCTCGCCCCACTCCGTGCCCCTCCCTCCCCCCGGCCTGAGTGAGCCAGAGCCCCCGAGTCAGCTGCTCCTTTAACCCCGTCCTGTCTGAGCAAGAAACAGACGCCCTCCGGCGACCTACACGCAGAGGCGGGGCCAAATCCAAAGCCGAGCCCCTGGGAGCTGTGAGAACAAAGAAGAGAAAGGGAAGTCTCTCCCAGCAGCCTCAGAAGCAGCGGATTAAAGCTCCACAATCAACTTGATGTACCTGCATCTGTGGAATACATGAATAGACAACGAATCATCCCAAATTGAGGCGGTGAACTTTGAGAGCACAATTTATGATTTTTTTCCCTTTTTCCTCTTTTTGTGAGTGTGTATGTGTATGCTTCTGTGTGAGATTTTGTCTGTACAGCTTTGCTTCCACCATTTGTCCTAAAGTTCTATCCGTCCGTTTGTTTTAAAAAAATTTTTTCTTAATAAATATTTTAAATTTAATAACTATTATATTTTATTTTACTTTATCTTCTTTCTTTCTTTCTTTTTTCCTTCCTTCCCTCCCTCCTTCCTTCCTTCCTTCCTCCCACCATCCCTCCCTCCCTCCCTCCTTTCTTTCTTTCCTACTTTCATTCTTTTCTTCTTTCTTTCTTTCTTTCTTTCTTTCTTTCTTCCTTCCTTCCTATCTTTCTTTCTTTCTTCCTACTTCTACTAATTCTTTCTCTCTACTTTTTCTCCCTTTTATCCTAAGCCGTGTGGATGAAAGGCTCTTGGTGCTGCAGCCAGGAGTCAGTGCTGTGCCTCTGAGGTGGGAGAGCCAACTTCAGGACACTGGTCAACAAGAGACCTCCCAGCTCCACATAATATCAAACAGCAAAAATCTCCCAGAGACCTCCATCTCAATGCCAGCACCCAGCTTCACTCAACGACCAGCAAGCTACAGTGCTGGACATCCTATGCCAAACAACTAGCAAGACAGGAACACAACCCCACCCATTAGCAGAGAGGCTGCCTAAAATCATAATAAGTCTGAAGACACCCCAAAACACACCACCAGACGCGGACCTGCCCACCAGAGAGACAAGATCCAGCCTCATCCACCAGAACACAGGCACTAGTCCCCTCCACCAGGAAGCCTACACAACCCACTGAACCAAACTTAGCCACTGGAGCCAGACACCAAAAACAACAGGAACTATGAACCTGCAGCCTGCAAAAAGGAGACCCCAAACACAGTAAGATAAGCAAAATGAGAAGACAGAAAAACACACAGCAGATGAAGGAGCAAGATAAAAACCCACGAGACCTAACAAATGAAGAGGAAATAGGCAGTCTACCTGAAAAAGAATTCAGAATAATGATGGTAAAGATGATCCAAAATCTTGGAAATAGAATAGACAAAATGCAAGAAACATTTAACAAGGACTTAGAAGAACTAAAGATGAAACAGGCAATGATGAACAACACAATAAATGAAATGAAAAATACTCTAGAAGGGATCAATAGCAGAATAACTGAGGCAGAAGAACGGATAAGTGATCTGGAAGATAAAATAGTGAAATAACTGCTGCAGAGCGGAATAAAGAAAAAAGAATGAAAAGAACTGAGGACAGTCTCAGAGACCTCTGGGACAACATTAAACACACCAACATTCGAATTATAGGGGTTCCAGAAGAAGAAGAGAAAAAGAAAGGGACTGAGAAAATATTTGAAGAGATTATAGTTGAAAACTTCCCTAATATGGGAAAGGAAATAGTTAATCAAGTCCAGGAAGCACAGAGAGTCCCATACAGGATAAATCCAACGAGAAATACGCCAAGACACATATTAATCAAACTGTCAAAATTTAAATACAAAGAAAGCATATTAAAAGCAGAAAGGGAAAAACAACAAATAACACACAAGGGAATCCCCATAAGGTTAACAGCTGATCTTTCAGCAGAAATTCTTCAAGCCAGAAGGGACTGGCAGGACATGTTTAAAGTGATGAAGGAAGAAAACCTGCAATCTAGATTACTCTACCCAGCAAGGATCTCATTCAGATTTGATGGAGAAATTAAAACCTTTACAGACAAGCAAAAGCTGAGAGAGTTCAGCACCACCAAACCAGCTTTACAACAAATGCTAAAGGAACTTCTCTAGGCAAGAAACACAAGAGAAGGAAAAGACCTACAATAACGAACCCAAAACAATTTAGAAAATGGGAATAGGAAGATACATATCGATAATTACCTTAAATGTAAATGGACTAAATGCTCCCACCAAAAGACACAGATTGGCTGAATGGATACAAAAACAAGACTCATATATATGCTGTCTCCAAGAGACCCACTTCAGACCTAGAGACACACACAGACTGAAAGTAAGGGGATGGAAAAAGATATTCCATGCAAATGGAAACCAAAAGAAAGTTGGAGTAGCAATTCTCATATGAGACAAAATAGACTTTAAAATAAAGACTATTAGAAGAGACAATGGACACTACATAATGATCAAGGGATCGATCCAAGAAGAAGACATAACAATTGTAAATATATATGCACCCAACATAGGAGCACCTCAATATGTAAGGCAAATACTAACAGCCATAAAAGGGGAAATCCACAGTCACACATTCATAGTAGGGGACTTTAACACCCCACTTTCACCAATGGACAGATCATCCAAAATGAAAATAAATAAGGAAACACAAGATTTAAATGATACATTAAACAAGATGGACTTAATTGATATTTATTGGACATTCCACCCAAAAACAACAGAATACACATTTTTCTCAAGTGCTCATGGAACATTCTCCAGCATAGATTATATCTTCAGTCACAAATCAAGCCTTGGTAAATTCAAGAAAATTGAAATTGTATCAAGTATCCTTTCCGACCACAACGCTATGAGACTAGATATCAATTACAGGAAAAGATCTGTAAAAAATACAAACATATGGAGGCTAAACAATACACTACTTAATAACGAAATGACACCTGAAGAAATCAAAGAGGAAATAAAAAATATCTAGAAACAAATGACAATGGAGACACGACGCCCCAATACCTATGGGATGCAGCAAAAGCAGTTCTAAGAGAGAAGTTTATAGCAATACAAGCCCACCTTAAGAAACAGGAAACATCTCGAATAAACAACCTAACCTTGCACCTAGTGCAATTAGAGAAAGAAGAACAAAAAAAACCCCAAAGTTAGCAGAAGGAAAGAAATCATAAAAATCAGATCAGAAATAAATGAAAAAGAAATGAAGGAAACGATAGCAAAGATGAATAAAACTAAAAGCTGGTTCTTTGAGAAGATAAACAAAATAGATAAACCATTAGCCAGACTCATCAAGAAAAAAAGGGAGAAGACTCAAATCAATAGAATTAGAAACGAAAAAGGAGAGGTAACAACTGACACTGCAGAAATACAAAAGATCATGAGAGATTACTACAATCAACTCTATGCCAATAAAATGGACAACCTGGAAGAAATGGACAAATTCTTAGAAATGCACAACCTGCCAAGACTGAATCAGGAAGAAATAGAAAATATGAACAGACCAATCACAAGCACTGAAATTGAAACTGTGATTTAAAATCTTCCAACAAACAAAAGCCCAGAACCAGATGGCTTCTCAGGCGAATTCTATCAAACATTTAGGGAAGAGCTAACACCTGTCTTTCTCAAACTCTTCCAAAACACAGCAGAGGGAGGAACACTCCCAAATTCATTCTATGAGGCCACCATCACCTTGATACCAAAACCAGACAAGGATGTCACAAAGAAGGAAAAGTACAGGCCAATATCACTGATGAATATAGTTGCAAAAATCCTCAACAAAATACTAGCAGACAGAATCCAACAGCACATTAAAAGGATCATACACCATGATCAAGTGGGGTTTAGTCCAGGAATGCAAGGATTCTTCAATATACACAAATCAATCAATGTGATACACCATATTCACAAATTGAAGGAGAAAAACCATATGATCATCTCAATAGATGCAGAGAAACCTTTTGACAAAATTCAACACCCATTTATGATAAAAACCCTGCAGAAAGTAGGCATAGAGGGAACTTGCCTCAACATAATAAAGGCCATATATGACAAGCCCACAGCCAACATCATCCTCAATGGTGAAAAATTGAAAGCATTTCCACGAAGATCAGGAACAAGACAAGGTTGCCCACTGTCACCACTCTTATTCAACGTAGTTGTGGAAGTTTGAGCCACAGCAATCAGAGAAGAAAAGGAAATAAAAGGAATCCAAATCGGAAAAGAAGCAGTAAAGTTGTCACTGTTTGCAGATGACATGATACTATACATAGAGAATCCTAAAGATGCTACCAGAAAACCACTAGAGCTAATCAATGAATTCGGTAAAGTTGCAGGATACAAAATTAATGCACAGAAATCTATGGCATTCCTAAACACTAATGATGAAAAATCTGAACGTGTAATCAAGAAAACACTCCCATTTACCATTGCAACAAAAAGAATAAAATATCTAGGAATAAACCTACCTCAGGAGACAAAAGACCTGTATGCAGAAAATTATAAGACACTGATGAAAGAAATTGAAGATGATACAAATAGATGGAGAGATATACCATGTTCTTGGATTGGAAGAATCAACACTGTGAAAATGACTCTACTACCCAAAGCAATCTACAGATTCAATGCAATCCCTCTCAAACTACCACTGGCATTTTTCACAGAAGTAGAACAAAAAACTTCACAATTTGTATGGAAACACAAAAGACCCCGAATAGCCAAAGCAATCTTGAGAACGAAAAACGGAGCTGGAGGAATCAGGCTCCCTGACTTCAGACTATACTACAAAGCTACAGTAATCAAGACAGTATGGTACTGGCACAGAAACAGAAATAGAGATCAATGGAACAGGATAGAAAGCCCAGAGATAAACCCACGCACATATGGTCACCTTATCTTTGATAAAGGAGGCAGGAATGTACAGTGGAGAAAGGACAGCCTCTTCAATAAGTGGTGCTGGGAAAACTGGACAGGTACATGTAAAAGTATGAGATTAGATCACTCCCTAACACCATACACAAAAATTAGCTCAAAATGGATTAAAGACCTAACTGTAAGGCCAGAAACTATCAAAATGACATAAACTATCATTTTGATAGTTTATGTCATAGGCAGAACACTCTATGACATAAATCACAGCAAGATCCTTTTTGACCCACCTCCTAGAAAACTGGAAATAAAATAATGGAATAAAAATGGGAAATAAAAACAAAAATAAACAAATGGGACCATAGAAACTTCAAAGCTTTTGCACAGCAAAGGAAACCATAAACAAGACCAAAAGACAACCCTCAGAATGGGAGAAGATATTTGCAAATGAAGCAACTGACAAAGGATTAATTTCCAAAATTTACAAGCAGCTCATGTATCTCAATAACAAACAGAAAACCCAATCCAAAAATGGGCAGAAGATCTAAATAGACATTACTCCAAAGAAGGTATACAGACTGCCAACAAACACATGAAAGAATGCTTAACATCGTTAATCATTAGAGAAATGCAAATCAAAACTACAATGAGATATCATCTCACACCAGTCAGAATGGCCATCATCAAAAAAATCTAGAAACAATAAATGCTGGAGAGGGTGTGGAGAAAAGGGAACACTCTTGCACTGCTGGTGGGAATGTGAATTGGTTCAGCCACTATGGAGAACAGTATGGGGGTTCCTTAAAAAACTACAAATAGAACTACCATATGACCCAGCAATCCCACTACTGGGCATATACCCTGAGAAAACCATAATTCAAAAAGAGTCATGTACCAAAATGTTCATTGCAGCTCTATTTACAATAGCCCGGAGATGGAAACAACCTAAGTGCCCATCATCGGATGAATGGATAAAGAAGATGTGGCACATATATACAATGGAATATTACTCAGCCATAAAAAGAAACGAAATTGAGCTATTTGTAATGAGGTGGATAGACCTAGAGTCTGTCATACAGAGTGAAGTAAGTCAGAAAGAAAAAGACAAATACCGTATGCTAACACATATATATGGAATTTAAGAAAAAAAAAAGTCATGAAGAACCTAGGGGTAAGGCAGGAATAAAGACGCAGACCTCCTAGAGAACGGACTTGAGGTTATGGGGAGGGGGAAGGGTGAGCTGTGACAGGGCGAGAGAGAGTCATGGGCATATACACACTAACAAACGTAGTAAGGTAGATAGCTAGTGGGAAGCAGCCGCATGGCACAGGGATATTGGCTCGGTGCTTTGTGACAGCCTGGAGGGGTGGGATAGGGAGGGTCGGAGGGAGGGAAACGCAAGAGGGAAGACATATGGGAACATATGTTTATGTATGACTGATTCACTTTGTTATAAAGCAGAAACTAACACACCATTGTAAAGCAATTATACCCCAATAAAGATGTTAAAAAAAAAAAAAAGAAAAGAAAATGTATGTGTAGCCAGAGGTAGTAACGCTGGTTGGTCTGACGTGGTTGAGGAACGGGCTGTTTTGAATAAATAAATTTCTAACTAAAGCATTATCTATTAATGTTTTTCATGGAAATTCACCTGTTTTTATTGTTAACTTCTTAAAATAATGCAGTGCAAATATTTTTTAAGAAACAGTTAAATAAATTTGGGGATCACCAAAAAAAAAAAAAAAAAGAGTCACGTACCAAAATGTTCATTGCAGCTCTATTTACAGTAGCCCAGCGATGGAAACAACCTAAGTGCCCATCATCGGATGAATGGATAAAGAAGATGTGGTGCATATATACGATGGAATATTGCTCAGCCATAAAAAGAAACGAAATTGAGCTATTTGTAATGAGGTGGATAGACCTAGAGTCTGTCATACAGAGTGAAGTGAGTCAGAAAGAGAAAGACAAATACCGTATGCTAACACATATATATGGAATTTAAGAAAAAATAATGTCATGAAGAACCTGGGGGTAAGACAGGAATAAAGACACAGACCTACTAGAGAACGTACTTGAGGATATGGGGAGGGGGAAGGGTGAGCTCTGACAAAGTGAGAGAGAGGCATGGACATATATACACTACCAAACGTAAGGTAGATAGCTAGTGGGAAGCAGCCGCATAACACAGGGAGATCAGCTTGGTGCTTTGTGACCGCCTAGTGGGGTGGGATAGGGAGGGTGGGAGGGAGGGAGACCCAAGAGGGAAGAGATATGGGAACATATGTATATGTATAACTGATTCACTTTGTTATAAAGCAGAAACTAACACACCATTGTAAAGCAATTATACCCCAATAAAGATGTTTAAAAAAAAAAAGTGTGATTCCAGTCCTTGCATCAAAAAAACTAGAAATCATTACTAAAATAGGTTCATATTTGCAAAGTCCTAAGAACAATGTCTCCTGTGTAGTAAACATTATATAATTTTTAAATTAGAAAAATACACATTATAGGTCTTTGACATGTCAAAATCAACATATAAAGATAATTCGAGCTGAAAAATACCAAAGCTCAGTCTATTGCAGGACAGACAAGGGGGAGCCACATCGCTAAGAGCAGGTTAGAAGGTCTTCTTGACCAGAAATTCAAGCGCTAGATGTAGTACAAAAGGAGGAAGTACAACACAAAGGGCAAGACTCTGAGGTCAGGTTTCGGATTGACCCATGAGGTAGATTAACTCTTCCTATGATTAATATCTTTCAGGTTTCATGGTACCCATACTGAGAAACCTGGTTTCAAACAAGTCTGGTTGAGTTAGTTGTATAATATTCTAGGGGGTGTTGCTAGATTCATTCAGTAGATGCCTTAAGCATATGTACATGCTTGAAATTCAGTGGATTTCTTATAACAGGTTATCTGAGAACAGTAAAAATCATTAACATTCACTCTATGATTTCTGAGGATCTATGCATTTTTTCAATAAAAATAATGATAGGGTAACAGTGGAAAGTTGGTCTGTAGATGCTCTAAAAACCATATGAGGGGTTATTTTTAGAAGCTTTCCAAGGAGTTTCCGAAATCAGTTCTATCTTTTGACAGGTTCTTATAATTAAGAAGTTCCCTGGTAAGATAAGCCATGAAATCTTAGGAAGAGTAGAATATACTAAGTGGACAAAAAGTATTTAATTATAATTGTAACAGTGTTGTGAAGGTTTAGTGCTCTTTCCCTAAGCTGGAGTGCCACACGTAAACGTCTGGTGTTTTGTCCTGTATCGTACAGTAATTTTTGTTGTGTGTTGACATTCCCTGGCTTCACTGCAGCTCCCTGCGCTAGTAGTGCCTGTCTAGAGTAGATATTCGGTAAATACTAGCTGAATGTATAGGCAACAAATGAATAGACTGGCAAGAAAGATGGTGCCAATTTCCTAATCTTTACTCAACTCTAAGTAGTAGGAGCTGACCTCTTTGTTCCTCTCAGACTGGCACCAAAAAAACTGTATTCTTTGGTTTTTTTCTGGGTAGTATGACCTTTTCAGAGAAGGAGGTCTCCACAATTAGACAAGCCACAAAATATAAACTGATTTAAACTGGAGATTTAGGGGAAAAGACCACCAAGAGTTGAAAAGGTTAAATACTTTATCAGGAAAGGTAAGCTATGTCTTATAGAAGAAAGCCTTCCATGGAAACAGAAAAGGAATATTCTGTCTTGCCAGCTTTTAATTCTTGGGAGGATAAATTAAAAAAATATATTATCCTTAGGAAAATAATGAGTACAACTATAGAAATGAAATCATCTTCATTTTATTAATTTACTTTAAAAATTTTAAGAGGGCTTCCCTGGTGGTACAGTGGTTGAGAGTCCGCCTGCCAATGCAGGGGACACGGGTTCGTGCCCCGGTCCAGGAAGATCCCACATGCTGCAGATCAGCTGGGCTCGTGAACCATGGCCGCTGAGCCTGCGCGTCCGGAGCCTGTGCTCCGCAACGGGAGAGGCCACAACAGTGAGAGGCCCGCGTACCGCCAAAAAAAAAAAAAAAAAAAAATTAAGAGAGTGAATTAAGACATTATTTTCCCATTAAAGAATGTTTCCATTTTAAGCTTGGAGAAATACCAGGTTTTTCTTGCCACATGGTAAGTGATTCTTATAGTTACAGCCATTAGAAATTCCCCATCATTCCTGAGTAGGTAATTATTACTTGAAATAGCTCTTTCAGAGTGATTATTATGAAATGTACCTATCTTCTGTTGATGTGCTGCTTTATTTATCTCATGTTAAAAGATCCTTAGGAACCTTTCTATCATTAATGAACAAATTTCATTTTACAGATACATCCATTAGTTGCCAAGGATAATTCTGATCTGATTAAACGATAACCATGTAAGACCACTAATTACATACTAAATGCTTAGGATTGTACATTGTTAAAGACCTTACATCTCCAGACCCATTATCTTTTTTCTCTTGGTAGAAGACAATACATGAGAGCCTTAAATAGTGGATGGATCCATCCGTCTAGACCAAAGGAAAAGAGGGCTAGAAAAAATAAGTATACAGTTTGAGGAATCCTTCCACTCAAGGATCGATGTAGATATTATGAAATAACAAAATACCACAAATCTCTTTGAGATGGAGGGAAGCTCATTAAAAAGGAGAACATTTGGGACTTCCCTGGAGGTCCAAGTGGTTAAGACTCTGTGCTTCCACTAAAGAGGACACGGTTCAATCCCTGGTCAGGGGAACTAAGATCCCACATGCTGCGCAGCGCAGCCAGAAAACAAACATACAAAAATAAAACAAAAAAACCATTCTTGGATAATTATGATCTCAAATGAGTTATTTAAGGAAACAAACATGACAAAATATTTCTTATATCTATGAAGTGTTTCTCAGAAGGATGAAAGTTGTTATAATTTTCATAATAGTTATTTTCTGTCATTATGATCATAAATAGAATTTATGTGTTTGCATGAGGGGCAATAAATACTGGAGAGGCAGGCTGACTCTTAGGAAAATATATGTGTAGATTGCAAACCCCTTGAAAGCAGAGACCTCATTCATCTCACTCCCTATCCTCAGAGCCTGAAGTTCATCCTGATAAATGTTGTTAATCAATAAATACTTGCGGAATGTATAACAAATTAATATGTATCACGTTTTCTGATCTCACTGGAGAATCTCAGTGGAGAATCCACAACCTACAAATGTGCTGAATTCCAAAAGCATTTTGAGGCATATTGTTTGCAACTTAAAATATATTTCTCCACAGAAAAAGCCATTATGGATGGTACAGGGGTTGGCAGGCCAGCTCATGAAAGTCACTTCATCTACAATGTAGCAGAAACAGTATACATTTGAAATGAACAAGTAACAGAAAAAGAAATACTGCAGCAATAAAACCAAGATAGAAATAATAAAATTGAATAAAACCTTAAAATTTTCTTGTCCCTCAGTGCTTGAAGAGAAGCAGATTTAAGTATGAGAAGAAGAGATGTATGGAAACTGTCATGGAGACGCTTGTATTCTCGAGGAATTTAGAAGCTGATGGCTTTTTAAAAATTATGTAGAATTCCCCTTCAAAACATAATTCCGCTTATCCATGATAAAAGTCTTTGAATAACACTATTTTAACTCTCACGAGCTAAGATGAAAGTGCCTTTTAAAATTCAAAAATAGAATGGTGAAAAGAGGAAAAGAAACAAACATGAAGAAAAATCAAGTAAACGGAACAGCAACAACAGAGAGGAGAATATGGTAATACGAATTAATGTAGTCCCCTCTGTGCCCAGGAACTGAGGATAAAAAAAGGCATGAAACACAGTCCCTGCCCTCAAGAAACTTCAAGCGTAGTAAGGTGAGTCAAACTCATAAGCAACTAAGTGCAACAGTTGTGATAAAGACTGTGAAAAAGTAACTAGGCTATGTGGAGCCAGAAAAAAAAAAAAAAGAAGGTGGGCAGAGCCTCCCGAAGGGTTCCTCAAAGACTTGTGGTGAATCCTGAAGGAGGAGCAGGTATTTTACAGGCAGAAGGAGAGAGCCAGAACAGTCCAGGTTCTGGGAACACTGGGAGCAAATGAAAGTGCACTGAGTACAGAGGCTGAGAGGAGAGAAGGAATGTGCCAGGAGACAGAAATGGAGGGGTGAGCCAGGTGGGACTGTGGTCCCCATGTGAAGCAGCCTGCCTTATCCTACAGATGACTGGAAATCTGAGGAGGGATTTAAACAGGGGAATAACATCATCAAATGGGCATTTTGTTTATTTTTTTAATTAAAAAATTTTTTTAAATTTATTTTTTATTATTTTTTGGCTGTGCTGGGTCTTCGTTGCTGCATGCAGTCTTTCTCTAGTTGTGGCGAGCGGGGGCTACTCTTCGTTGCGGTGCACGGGCTTCTCATTGCGGTGGCTTCTCTTGTTGTGGAGCATGGGCTCTAGGCGCGTGGGCTTCAGTAGTTGCAGCACGTGGGCTCAGTAGTTGTGGCTCGTGGGCCATAGAGCACAGTCTCAGCAGTTGTGGTGCACAGGCTTAGTTGCTCCGCGGCATGTGGGATCTTCCCGGACCAGGGCTCGAACCCATGTCCCCTGAATTGGGAGGCGGATTGTTAACCACTGTGGCACCAGGGAAGTCCTCAAATGGGCATTTTAGAAAGATCACTCTGGCAGCATTATGGAGGATAGATTGGAGGTATGAAATACTGGTGGCAGGGAACCCTGATAGAAAACTGCAAGAGAATGAAACCTGGGAGTAAATAGCAGGGCTAATTATAGAGAGAGTTTGGAGAGCCGTTTGGTCTGTTCTCATCCTCCTGAGGGCCTCAAATTCAGACTCTTGATGTTGTCTCCTAATGAGGTTATCCACACTGTCATTGAGACTCATTTTCAGGATTGAACATTTAAAATACAAATTTGGCTACAAATGTTGTAACCTCATTTTAACACATTTAGAAATTTTAACATACCGGGAGTCTCAATAAATGGAAGGGTTCTGAGTCCCACTCCATCTCGGAGAAGCCTGCTAACTTGCTGTGTGTGCTTTGTACACAATCTTCTTGGCGATACAGAATGGAAGGGATAGAGAAGAGATGTAAACTAGGAAGTTCCCATAACCAGCACCAATTTAGCTTTGTTGCAGTGGGGAGAGGAAAGTGTACATCCCTTTACTCACAAGTTGATGTTTGCAAGTTGGTTGTTCATAGCTGGGAAGTGTCTGAACTGCTGTTAAATAATTCTTTCTCTATCTACTTATAATATAGATGGACGTCCTGGATTTGAAATATTTAGTAAAAGGTATTATGCTTCTCTAAATTACTTTCCATTTTCCTGACCTAGAAGACTGACTTTGAGAAATGACCTAGAGTTAATTGTTTTTAGACTAAATTATTGAAAGTGATGTATTTCTCTTATATTTATGTATCTGGTTCTATGCCTTTTTAATGCCCTACAAAAAAACATTATAATCTTCTGACAAAAAAACTTAAAAAGTATTTTGTAGTTGTTGAGCATCACGAATGAAATTTTCTTTTAATTTTTGCTTTCTAAACATTTGATTAGCTATTGTTGAAAGGAGGACTAGACATGGGCAAAATTAGTTAGGGGCTATTTATTTCTAGGTAATTACAGCACAATCACTCTGATGAAAAAATGTAAATATCAACAGTAGATTTAAAGAGTTGCATTTCGGAGTTTTTAAAAAATATTCATTCACTAAATGCAGTTGGTTATTAGCACATTGCTAAATGATTAAAATATACCTAAATGTAACAGTGTCATCTGTCATTCACAAAAGGCCTATAAATCTAATATCTACAAAAATAAAAATATACCTTCAGAACAAAGTGGCATGGTTTTAAGGCCAAACTTGAGGGAAGTAAAATATCACAATTTAGTCTTATATAAATTCAGCCTCTAAATGAATCTAATTTATGCCTTCTGAGCTCAGTTGTCCTTGACACATGGAAAACATCTCTCTCTTCAGAAAAAAAACACTTCTTCCTTCTAGTGTATGACTGATCTTTATCCATGTGGGAGAAAGTGATAAAAATAATAGAAGTATTACAGTATTAAGATGAAGGGAGAGGATCTTCATATTGTTTTTTTTTTTAATAAATTTTATTTATTTATTTTTGGCTGCATTGGATCTTTGTTGCTGTGCACAGGCTTTCTCTAGTTGCTGTGAGCAGGGGCTACTCTTCGTTGTGGTGCACGGGCTTCTCATTGTGATAGCTTCTCTTGTTGTGGAGCATGGGCTCTAGGCACACAGGCTTCAGTAGTTGTGGCACACGGGCTCAGTAGTTGTGGCTCATGGGCTCTAGAGCACAGGCTCAGTAGTTGTGGTGCATGGGCTTAGTTGCTCCACGGCATGTGGGATCTCCCTAGACCAGGGCTCGAACCCGTGTCCCCTGCATTGGCAGGCAGATTCTTAACTACTATGCCACTAGGGAAGTCCCTTCATATTTTTAAAGTGAGCCATTTCACAACAAGCCAAGGACACAGAAAAGCTCTTTGTCTTTTGAAACATTTGACTTTATGTCCAATGCTCTAAGCCTCTGGATAAGGATCACTTCTTTCCTCCTCTGCTTCTGCATTGGACAGCCTCTAGGTAGCTTTCCTCCTCCTCTGCTTCTGCATTGGACATCCTCTAGGTAGCTTGGGTACTGAGGGGACCAAGCAAAAGAGGCCATGGACTGTATGCTAATTAGTTGTTTAGGTCTGAGACAATTAGTAGTTTAGATCTAAGGATCTTCAAGGAATCATCAAGCTGAGTAAGACTCGGATAGTTGATATTGAAACATAATTATATCATGCAGAGATAAAGTTGTACAGAAATATTTATTGACAGAATGCATAAATAACCCCAAGATCCTTCTTTCAGTATTTGAATTGGTATTGATCAGTAGTAATTTTTAGCACACTTTAAAGAGTTTAAACTATTTCCCTCATCAGGTCAGTTTCTTTCTTTTTTTTTTTTTTTTTCAGGTTAGTTTCTTGATCTAGAATTCCTGTATGAAAGTTGCCCTAGGAATGGTCATCTATGAAGCATAGAACTCCCCATGAAGGAAATTCTGGTCCTCTTTTATGTTTAAATATGTTCTCTTCACCAGACATTTCTAGGGCGGGTCGGGAATTGTTACTCTCAGGTATGCTGCCTTACTTAGCTTTTGGCATTTTTTTTGCCGAGACACACTCATAGCTCCCTTAACAGAAACAATGAAGTGATTAGTTATAGTATCCCACACCTCACTAATGTGTGACTCAAATTTTGTGGCATAAATTTTCAAGCAGTAGTTTCATATTTTTCCTCTGCTGTTGTTTAAAAAATTGGAGTCAGCATTACTTCTTATTCAAGTTAGAGAAAAAAACCAGAAAGGTCTTATCTGCAGAACAATTCACACAGAATCACTTAATATATTGCCTCTACTTTTGCAACACTCGAAAAATCAGAGTCTCTACAATGGTTGCAGTGAAGCAAGCAGTCTCCTGAGTATAGAAGCAGTATAGTACTGCTTCTATCAGCTGACCTTCCTTCTTTTACTTCTTTCATATGATAGTGATTGACTAGATCCTGACAAGAGGAAGTTGTGGTTTTATGATGATCATTCTGCAAGTATATATTAAACATCTGTCCATCATGGTGGGAAGGACTAACTTACTTTTGGGTATTCAACTCACTGGGTATTTTAAATGTCAGGTTACTCTTAACACAAAAGTACAGAGGCTGGGACTTCCCTGGTGGCGCAATGGTTAAGAAGCTACCTGCCAATGCAGGCGACATGGGTTCGATCCCTGGTCCAGGAAGCTCCCACATGCTGCGGAGCAACTAAGCCCACGCACCACAACTACTGAGCCTGCGCTCTAGAGACTGCAAGCTACAGTTACTGAGCCCATGTGCCACGACTACTGAAGCCCGTACACCTAGAGCCTGTGCTCTGCAACAAGAGAAGCCACTGCAATGAGAAGCCTGCGCACCGCAACGAAGAGTAGCCCCCCACTTGCTGCAACTAGAGAAAGCCTGCATGCAGCAACAAAGACCCAATGCAGCCAAAAATAAAATAAAATAATTTATTTTAAAAAAAAAAGTACAGAGGCTAACGTAACAAAAGTAGTTCCAAATTTTAACATTTATCTCATGAGGCACATTCACTGGCCTCAGCCCATCTTTACATCAAAAAAATCTGATACTAAGTATGGATTCTAGATTCTGAAGCCTACGAATTATGAATAAAATCTGAACTATGGAAAGCAGAACAACTTTCTAAAATGTTACTATTTACCAGAGACATTTGCACTCAGATCTTTCCTCTAATCTAGCAGTTCCCCAGTATTATGGCTGGGAGGAAGCCAATTTCAAGGATCTAGTACACAAAGAACTATTTACTGAGACATATGCAATGCTTTCACTATGAAATAAACAGGAGTTACATGACTTTAATAAAGGTTTTGACAGTAAGAAATGAGACTTACTTATCTTTAGCACTCTCACACTATGGAATGCAGTGGCAATACCTTTGCTACTTATTATAGTGCAATTCCTCCCATCGTTTTGGGAACCCATCATGTTCTTAATTTAGTCTCACATTCCACCTTTACATATATGCCTTTATATTGTCTTCCAAAAGGTGAAAATCTATTACCTTATATGTTTTTAAAATGATGCACAAGTCTCCTATATTTTACCAATGACAGTGTAATTCTCTGTCTGCCAGGTTGCAAACAGTTATTTTGACTCTTTCCCCTACTTCACAAAATTCTGGCAGCTTGTCTTTCACTAATTTCCTCAAATATAGATCCTACTTTAGGCCTTTCATCATCTTACCTCTCCCAGGGCAGTCATTCTCAAACTTTAGTGTGCATGCATATTAAAAAATACACAGGAAACTCATAACATTCAGATTCTTGATCCCAGGCTTACATGACACTCAGCAAGTCTTAGGAAAGGCACAGGAAACTGGATTTTAATAAATCACTTAAATAGAATCCATTGCCCAGATTTTGAGAAATTTTATTCTACAGTCTTCTTATCTCTTCTGTGTCTTATAAACCATTTCTAAATAAGAATCCTAAAGGGGCTTCCCTGGTGGCACAGTGGTTGAGAGCCCGCCTGCCAATGCAGGGGACATGGGTTCGTGCCCAGGTCTGGGAAGATCCCACATGCCGCAGAGCGGCTGGGCCCGTGAGCCATGGCCGCTGAGCCTGCGTGTCCAGAGCCTGTGCTCCGCAACAGGAGAGGCTACAGCAGTGAGAGGCCCACGTACCGCAAAAAAAAAAAAAAAGAATCTAAAGATTGTATCATGTTTGTTCACCGACTTACGCCTTCAACTACTTATTGAGCACCCAATGTGTGTTAAGTACTGTTTGAGGTATTGGGTTTCTAGTATTGACCAAAACAAACATCACTGACCTCATGGAATTCAGTTTTTGTTTCCCCACATTTAAGAAGGATCCTCTATAACATCATGTTTGATCCAAACTTCCTGAAGCTGATGTTGAAGATCCTAGTTGATCATATCTCATAACTATCATTCAAAAAAGATGCTCCCCTCTAGTCAGGTGTTTCCTCTTCCTCTTCCTCAGCCTTACTGTCTCCATAGCAACTCCATCCACTTCTGGTTGTTGGTCCTATTATTCTCCATCAGGAATATTGTGCAGTGTTGTGGACAGGGCATAGAGATGGGAAAGGAAGTTTCATTCATCCATTCAACACATACTGAGAGCCAAGCACTGTTCTAGATATGAGAGAATTCAGCAGTGAACAAGTGAAGATAAGTATACAAACAAAAAAACAAAAAGAAATATCAGATAAATTCCATGCAGGGTATGATGACAGTGACCTAGCAACTACTTTAAATTGGGTAAAGAATATATATATATTGGGTAAAGAATATAGTGACATTTCGGCTGAGAGCTGAATGACAAAGATAAGCGGCCATGCAAAGTTTAGGGAGAAAAACATCACAGGCAGAAGGAACAGCTAGTGCTAATAAGGCTTTCAGGTGAAAATGTGGGTTAGAAGATTATAAGGAAGGCCAGTTTGGCTGGTGCACAGTAGGAGAAGATAAAGTGGTAAAGGCTGGGGTCAAAGAGGTTCACATGAGCCAGATGACATAGGGGCAGAAGTAGGGGCCATGATGTGATTTGATTTATGTTTCCACAAAGCTCTCTTCTGGTGTTGTGTGGGAACTGGATTGTGGAGAGGCAAGAGAGATCAAATAGGCACTACTGTAGTAGTTCAGGGCTTAGTTGATGACGGTATTTGGATAGGCAGTAGCACAAATGGACAGAAATGGACAGAGTGGGCATATGCTCTGGAAGTAGCATCAAGGAGCCTGGGGATGTATTAGATGTGGCGGTGCAAGGCAGGACTCAAAGAAACTTCCTGGATTTTCTTCACTTGAGTAACTGGCTGGCTGTTCATATCAATTACTGATGCAGAGAAGACTGTAGAGGGAGCAGGCTCTGGGTGAGGAGGGTGATCATCAAAAGCCCAAATGGTTGGTGATGTAGCTGAAAAATAGGCTACTGTGGCCAGACTGCAAAAGGCTTACAGTAAGAGCTAAGAAATTTGAACTCTGTCTGAATTGTGACTTAGGAAACATACTATGGCATTGGTGTGTAGGATGGGCTGGAAGGGGTAGAAATCACATGCCTGCAGTAGGATTTGGGGAGGGATATAAGAGAGAGTCAAAAGACAAGAATAATTATAAAAGCGCCAAAGAGAGTTAGGAAAAGAGATCAAACAAAATACAGATAGAAAATACAAGTGTTTATTTGAAGATGGAAAGAGTAAGAGTACAGTAGGATTCACCTTAGAAGGCTCCTTGGTTGGTAGTTTTGAGAAGAGGATGCAGAGGACAGAAAGCAGAAAGTGCAACGAGCTCCTGGGAGAAGGACTGACCTGCTCCAAAGGGCTGTGCTTGGGTCCCACAAACAAATTGGCTTGGAGAAGAACCTGGCTTGAAAGAAGAGAGCTGACTTTGTGATCTACATTTGGTCATTCCCTCCATTGGTGGCAAGAGAACGTGTGTGTGTTTGTGTGAGAAAGGCAACCTCATTTATGTTCTAGTTACCACACATCTTTTCACCATAGAAAAAAACTGGCAACCTTTATTACTGTTAGGATCATCCAACAGGCTATCAGATAAAACTTATATATTTGTAGCATTTTCAGAGCTTGAAATATTGTTTCATAAAATGGGAAAATTTTACTCACTTTCATGAGTTCTGTTGCCAGTGAACAGTGTGTCCTAAACGGATGTTCGTAGAGGATCTTTGTCACATCAAGGGAGAAAAACTGTTGCTCTTTATGAGAAAATGTTTCCAGTTTACGATTAATTTTATTTTTCTGACTGAATTTTCTTTCTCCGATATAACAGGCTAGATCAAATAAGAACCCTGCATCTATAACTTAGAAAATCTAGACAGGGAAAATTATCAGAGAGAAAGCAAATGATGACGAAAATCGATATGCTTACTTTGTGCTCCCTTATCCTTCATTTTCCACTTGTCTTCACCAAAACCTCACCATTGGAGCTAAATTAATCACTGGGATAAGATTTTTTTTCTAAAGGGACAAATTTTGGCTCATTTGTGTCCATTTCGAAAGCAGCTGCTTCTTTCCTATATGAGCCATTTTCTGAATAAGCGATGTTTTTTTTGGTTGACAAGCTGAGGGATTTTGCCTTAGTCAATAGTTGGCATTATCATCAAATAGGAGGCAAATTAGTCACTGAAAATGAATTAATATCTTGCAGAACTGGAGTTATTTATGCTCTGAGCGATAAACTTGGGGACTGTCAATCAGCACACTGAAAGAATCTGTAAATGAGATGCACGCATCCCTGTTGGAGATCATCCAGGAATGATGGAGGACAGGATAGCTGTCAGAAGACTGGCTTCCTTTGTTCGCTTGCACCTTCCTTCCTCTTTTTCCTTTCTTCCTTCCCTTCTTAACCTTCCATTCCCCTTCCTCTCTTTCCTACCTTCCATTCTTCCCACGTATTGATGATTTGTTCTGTGCTAAGTGTCAGGGATATCCTTAAGGAGACATGTCCCCCACCTTTAACAATCTCGTGGGGAAAAGAAGACATCAGACATCATTAGAGTATAATGTATTAAATACAAAAATAAATGTCTATAAAAGTGTTTTAAAGTACAGAGAAGGAAGACCTTAACTTGTCCCATAGGGGTTAGGAGGGCCTCACAGAAAAATAAATATGAATTTGCCAGGTGGACAAGGCAGTATTTTAGGGAGAAGAAAAGTACGTATAAAACCATGGATTTGGGGAAAAATATGATCATTGCTATCACAACAGTCACAAAAACAACTAACATGTGTGATGCACTTACTATGTGCCAGGCACCATGTTATAAGCTTTTCATAAAGTAACGCTTTTAATCTTTACAACCGCCCTAAAGGGTAAGTATTATTCTGTTCTTCTGATGAGGATATCAGATCCCAGATGGTTAAGAAATTTGCCCCAAAGAAGAACTGGTGTATGTTTACGGAGTTGGAACCGCTTCAGTGTGTTGGTGTGTGAAGGATGTGGTGGAAAATGTCAAGAGGTGGGGTTCGAAAGATCTCCTGGCGTGTGTGTAATAAACACTAAGCTGTATTACAGAAAAGGACTCAGGTTCATTCTTAAGCAGAACAAATTTGTCCATCTATTCCTCTGTCTGTGCATCTACTCATTTATTAAATATATATACATAGAGGATTTTAAACAGCACACAGAAATCATAAATTGAGTGAGTAAAAATGAGAGTGAAAGAAGAGAAAAGATGAGGGAGAGGTTAGGAATAAGGCTAACTGAGCAGACATCGGTGAACCTTGGCAGACACTAGAGCTATTTTACATCTCTGTGTGGACGTTAAAAAAACAATTTAGGAGAGAAAGCCAAGCTACCCCCTGAGTGAGCCGAAATTGTACCCACTGGAAAGGCCAGGATATTTCAAAAGAATGATTTTGGAGTCATTTAATCAGATGGACAGATGGGTCATAGAGGCCATAATGTCCTATTTCTTATAGCATAGTGGGTATGATTTTCGTGTGAAAAGTTTTTTTTTTCTTTTTTTAAAGGAGATATAACCAGATGCCACCTTCATCAAAACACAATCTTAATAAAGTACTCATGTAACGCCTGCCTTTAATAATTCTACTGCCTGAATATTTGCCAAGATGACTTATTTGTGACATTTATACCAATCCAAATAAATAAGTTAACTTACTGGTTGGCTTGTTATTTTTAAACACCACCTAACAAATACACTAACTTTGGTTTTAGAATGGTTGACATGTAACCTTTCCTTTTGGCAGTGATTAGCTATCAGGGGCAGTTGCCTGTTCAGGCTGTTCTGAGTTTGCAAGACTTAAATTGCATTAGCCAAATAGTTTCTGTTATAAGGTAGTTTTAATTGAGTATATCCAGACATGCTTCTAAGATTGTTTAGAAAGAAGTTCAAAAGAAGAGGGTAACACAAACTATGAAAAAATAAAGTGCTGTGTTAAAAGATCATCCTGAGTAACACTAACTCTTGTGTCAGTAACCTATTTCTGTGTACATATAGGGATAGGGTGAGGAGAGTGGTATATGTTGAGCTCCTATTTCTTGACCCATAACTAATTCCTGTCCACAGAGGCAAAAGTTGATAAAAGCTGCACGTAATCTGAAAGTGCTTCTGGTAGATACCGCATGAAGTGGTGAATGGCAGGACAGTGTGGTGGCTGTTTGTAGCACAATAGCTAAGTTTAAAGGCCTGCGTAACTACGGCCAATAATTGGTCAGGCATGTGGGTTGTGTATGATTTGGGTGAACAGTCCAGCAGTCTAATAAGTGTATGATTTGGGGGAACAGAGGGGATCCTTTCTGAAAATAGAATGAACGGTAGAGTCGCACCAGGAGCTATCAACACTATGCCCAGAGTCAATAGACATGTAAAACAAGCTATTGAAGAGGAAAGATCTCAGTTCTGAAAAGTCATTGAATAGCTTTCAGGGCAAAATGTCTTAACCAGGGCTTTTATTGGTTTATATTTTCAGTTGGCTGTACAGGATGAGGCCCTGATTGACAAAAGTTGAGGCAGTTAACTGTCTTGTAAGGTGGTGAGAACTGAGCCTCCTGCCTATCAGTTGAGCCTCTATAAATATTTTCCCCACTCATTTCATACCTATAACTCTGTCTAGAATTTATCCATATTGTCTAATGAAATCTAATGGCATGGCTCTGGTCCTGTTACAGGTTTTATTAGAACTAAGGTTTTCCTGAGGTAATACAATTGTGTTAAATAAGCTTTAAAAGATTTAAATTTTACAACGCCATGGCCTCTTGTTTGGTTTTTGTCATTGTAAGCTTCTCAGCAAATCTTGTCAAGTGAGGTACTAAAAAAGTGAAAAGTAGAATGTGCATTTTCTGTTAAATTTTATTTTTCAGGTAAAATTGGTTTTCAAATCTGCTAATTGGTGAAAAGAGATCCACTTCTCTCTCAAGTTACAGAAGCAGAAATTCAACTGGTCCTTATTAATGAAAGATCTTCAGTGAAGGTTGAAAGCCCTTCAGATCAATCATACCAGACTTTGAGCTCCTCTGGCCTCTGTGGTTCTATCATCTGTGCTCATGGTTCACAGGTGTGCAGGACAGCTATGTCCAGGACTAACCGAGGACAAAAATGGTTACTTAACCACCCAGGTGAAATATCCTTTCTATGGAAGATTAAAAATCCCAGAAAGTCTGTGGGACTGGCTTTTGGAGTATAGCTATGAGTAAAATATTCTCTAGATTTTCCCAATGTATTGTGATTCAATTTATCAGATAAATGAGTTGTTGGAGGACTTTCATTTAAATTGACAAATTTTCCTCCAGTATAAAGTTCCATAGGGACATAGTCTTCATTCTTTACCAATTTCAGGTTGCCACTAATGTCTAGAGGAACTAAAGGTATTTAGCCTCAGGGTGACATATGAGCTACTTTCAAATATTTGTAGAATGTTAAATAGAAGCAGTAGTATACTTTTTCTCCAAAGTCATATGGGTGGGACAAAATCTTAGTAATCATAGCTGTCCAGTAGACTACTTTGGAGGTTGTGACCCACCTCTACCTCTGGAGATGTTCAATAAAAGTGTGGATGATCATTTGACATGAAAGTCATGTGTCAGATATTTCTTGGACCAGATGGTATGAAAGAGCTCTCCAAACCTGAAAGTTCTAAGAATCTTTAATGGGTATTTAAAAAAAATTATTTAAAAAAATTTTTTGTTGTTGTTTTAGCATGAAATCTGAGGAAGAGCTGTTTGCTAGAGGCAAAATGTATGCCTATGTTTTTATACTTCTAAGTTTTAAAATTGTTGCATTATTTTATCTTTTTTCAGATAGTTCACTGGAAATAAATATGGAAATTTCCTAAGAGGCTGAATACTGATGAGGTTGTGACTGAATTTAGAATTCTCTTCTGGACACAATTCCTTGGGTGATATAGGATCCTAAATTTATTTGTTTTACCTTTGTATTTTGGAAAAGTTAAAACTTATAAAAGTTGATAAATTAGTATCCTGTGTGCCCATCACCTAGCTTCAAGAATTATTAATTTACAGGGCAGAATAATGGCCCCCGCAAGATGTCCATGTCCTAAAGCCTGGAACTTGTTGATATGTTGGGTTATGTGATAAGCAAGAATTATGGTTACGCATGGAATTAAGGTTGCTCATCAGTTGACACTGAGATGGGGGAGATTATCCTGATTCTCCAGGTGGGAACAATCTAATCACATGCATCTTTGTAAGTGCAAGAAGGAGGCACTAGAGAGAGACCCAGATAGATGGCCATGTGAGAAGGTATTGGCTGATGCTGTTCAAGAGAGATGGAGGAATGGGGCCTTGAGCCAAGGAATGTGGCTAGCCTATAAAAGCTGAAAAAGGCAAGGAAACAGATTCTCCCCTAGAGCAGCCTGAAGGACTGGAGGCCTGTCAACACCTTGATTTTAGCCTAGTGAGACCTAATTCAGATTTCTTACCTACAGAACCATAAGATAATAAATTTGTGTTGTTTTAGGCCACTGAGTTTGAGGTAATTTTTTGTAGCAGCTATAGAAAACAGATTTCTAAAAAAAAAAAAAAGGGAGGGAGAGCGAAAGCCTGTCAAAATGTGAAGGGAATAAAATAATCCTTAAGGTTAGCACTAAAAATTTCTTTGAATGTATTTTACAAACCTAGCAAAGAAAGACTTTTATTTGTTGGCTTTGACTACAAAAGGAATGGATATAAATCTGAATATCTATAAAAGAGATTTGAATATATATACAAAAGTTTAAATAGATATTTAAATTGCTAATATGATTAGTTTTATTAATCACTTGAATGATTTAAGCCCATTACTCTCATCTTTTGGTGCCATTTTTGTTAAACTACTTATTTCCATTACGTAAATTGCAAATTAGATAATCTGGCTTACTTAAATATATGTATTATGGTACTCTTGATGGTTTTCCTTTATATACTATTTATCTAATTTCAGCAAAAAGGCAGATATTGGAGAGATAAAAACTCATTATTTTATAGAAGCTAGTGAAATTGTTTATACTTATTAAGATATGGTACTTTCAATAAAACCAACTTAAAATCTATGATCATTTTCTTCAAAATAATTCTCTAAATTCCTATTTATATTCATAGGTTCTTTTTTTCTAAGCCTGATAAAGTATTTAAGTTGAATCCAAAAACCAACCAACCAATCACTCAACTAACTCTGCAAACATAAGTAAAAACAAAAAGATAAACAAAACAAAGCATTTAAGTTTATAAGCACTTTTGAAAAGTGATGCAAATGGCTTGAATGAACTTTCTCATATATCTAGTTTTTATCTTGCTAATGTTAAAGGACAAAAGATCAATGTCTAGATTTACTGAAGTCATGTATCCTAATGGACTATTTCTTTCTTTTACGTTTAGACACTTTCCCCCTCAAAGATATTAGCCATATGATTCACAATCTGCAGTGAGGTTTTACTAAATGTTATTATTGGAGATATATTCAACTGTATGTTTGAGATGGATAGATTATATTCCTTTGGAAAGTTGCAGGAGAAATTCTGTGGTAGCATATACTTGTTTTGAAAGTATAAACTAGAAATACACACTAATAATTTTGAGCATATGGCGCAAACTTTAACACACAGACACAACATATGCACATCAAACTCCAAAATCTCAGAAATACATATATTTAACATTTCCACTTAATACTTAATACATCATCTCATTCTTCCTAGACACTATGAGAAACTGAAATGTACAAAATTAAGGGTCGTCTCTAAAGCTGTTGTGATGTATAAACCTGGTTAGGCTGTGGTGCCCAGTTATTTGGTTGTTATGAAAATAGTTTTTAGATGTGATTAACATTTACAATCAGTAGACTTTGAATAAAGCAGATTATCCTCCATAATCTGGGTGGGCCTCATCTAACTCGTTGAAGGTCTTAAGAGCAAAGATGGAGGATTCTTGAGGAAAAAGCAATTCTTCCTCAAGACTGCAGCATAGAAACACTGCCCAAGTTTCCCACCTGCTGGCCTGCATTGCAGATTTTGGGCTCAAGGCTGCAACATCAACTCTTCTTTGAGTTTCTAGCCTGCTGGTCTGCCCTATGGATTTTAGACTTTCTAGGCCCCTAAATTGTATAAGTCAATTCCTTAAAGTCTCTGTCTCTCTGTCTCTCTCTAGATAGGTAGGTAGATAGACAGACAGATAGATAGACAGACAGACAGATAGATAGATCCATCTCCTATTGGTTCTGTTCCTCTCAGACAGACCCTGCCTAAATAGCTATCATTGCCCAAACACCTTGCAAATAAGACATTAACCTTGATTACTTCTGAAAAAAAGTAATTCTGTATTCTCATTTTGGGTACCTTTCACTTGCTTTATTTAAATTGATCCAAAATATTTTATTCCTTTTAGCTCAAATTGATAACAAAAACTTTAAAAGCTCAAAAGAACTTCTTTCTACCCAATATTCCTGTCATTGAGTTTCTTTCTCCACCTCCACCCAACTCCTCACTACTTTCCTATCCAGTCCATGAATTATCCCTAACACATACTTCATTTTTCTAAAATACAAGATCATTGAAGAACTTTTTAGACACTCTAACATAGTTTTTAAATTTTTTGGTTTAAGTCTCTTTTCTGTGACTATCACTACTATGTTCTGGTTTTTACGTATTCTCCCTGGTGACTTTTCTATAAATTTATGTTTAGCCAACAGTTAAAATAATGTGTGCTTGGATAATAGTTGAAAAAGCTCAAAGACTCTGGATCAATTACCATAAGGCTGTCTTAAAGAAGACTTGCTTTGTCTACCTTAATATAAGACCCTTTACTGGTGTTTAAGATAAAGCTCTGTCTTCATTTTCTTCTTTAGATTCAGAGTAATTCTGACCAGAACTCTAAAACGAATTGCAAATGATCAGTTAATTAAAGCAATGCAGTCCACACCAGGAGGACTGAGTTCCTTTCTAAGCTGATAAAATATTTAAAAATGCATATTAATATGGGACTTTTTCCAGGTAAAGATACAAAATTCAAAACTACAACAAAATTAGTCTTCTGCTGTTGCTTAAGAGGGATTTAGCCCCTGTGCAATTTATGACTCAGATTATCTTCTTAAACAATGTTACCCAAATAAACCTTCCTTGAAATCAGTGGTACTGGTATTCAAACATTTTTCCTTTACATGGAGTTAACTGTATCCTCTATCATCTGACTGAACCAACTAATGTCATTTCTCTTAAAGACATCAACAGCTCAAGGAAAAACAAAGTTTTCTCTCCAGGGCTGGGGGAGGAATTTTGCTTTGCACTTGAAAATGTTTTCTCTGTTCCAAGAAGATATTAGGATCAGTTGACTGACAACAGGAAAAATTTTCCTGGCAGAGAAGGAAGCCAGAGGAGATTCACATGCAGACAAAATATTAACTATCAGGCTGTTTGTATCCCCATATCTACTCTAATATGCCAAGCTGGGATAAATCAAATGGGCTCTAAAAATGGTAGATAAAAATGTGATTTCACAATAATTCTGGAGTTTTGCAGAATATTCATCTTAAGCATTTATTTTTCTCCAAAGAGTTATTTATTACCGGGTAAAGCTATATAGTTATTCCAATATACGCACTACTCTAGGAAAAAAAAAATCCTTAAAAACTCTGCATTTTAAAAGTGCTATAAAGATACAACTGAAGACAGAGTTGTAAAAACACAACTAGCTGAAGTGCTAGTGTGAGTTAAAAGAGACTGGGACCCAGACAGAGGTGCCTGAAATTTGAAACAAGGAGGGAAACCAGGTCAGATGATGTAGTGTAGTACTTGGTGATGTGTCCACTTTCCAGCTGGATATCCCTCTTCAGGCGTGGCTGGGACTGAAGGGTCCTTCCTCAGGGTATGGGGAATGTGTATATACAACTTGTCTCTATCATGAGACCCTCAGGTTTGGTAATCTCTAAGCGAAGTGGGAATTGGACTCACAGCATAAATGCAAAGAGGACTAAGGACACATGAAAGCAATGTTGGGGTAAATTCACAAGGCAAATGCTTCAGAGACCTCAGGACAGACTTTCCTAGTCAGCGTTTCATAGCAACTTCATAATCATTCAGTTTTCCCTGGTTTCAAAGTGTGATCCTTGTGAGGATTAGCAGAACAATAATTTAATCTAGGCTGTAATTTATATTCTAAAAATCCCTCAAAGAAAGGAGGAAATTCTGATCTCTGAGAGTAAAGGTGGGGCAGACACTGGACAGACTCTTCTCTCCTACTGCTAGACTCTCTTGATCCTCTTACCGTTTCCTTTATTGCCTTTGGGGACCTAACCTGGGTGCGCGCGCGCGCACACACACACACACACACGCACACACACACCCCCACGCCCCGGTCTAAGACTTCCATATTTGATCTTCTAAGGTAACCGTCTTCCCTTTGTTAGTATGAGCCCTGGGCTTTTTTCTTACTATGCTATTTCACAGGCAAAATGAAGGGTATAAAGGAACATTCAAAATGAAGGCACCCAAGGTTGATTCATGGCCTGCTAAACTTGTCTACATTCAAATTTATTTATTTATATAAAAAAATTAATTAATTTATTTGGCTGCACTGGGTCTTTGTTGCGGCACGCGGGATCTTCGTTGAGGCATGTGGGATCTTTACTTGTAGCATGTGGGTCTTTGTTGCAGTATGTGGGATCAAGTTCCCTGACCAGGGATCGAACCTGAGCACCCTTCATTGGGAGCGTGGAGTCTTAACCACTGGACCACCAGGGAAGTCCCTACATTCAACTTTAAATAAACTTGGACTTAACATATACCTGGTCTAAATGTAAATCTTATCACAGCAATACAAGGAGAATGCGATTAAGTCTTACTCTCATTCTTCCTTGAAGAAGGCTCATTTTGAGAACCATTGAAGAACTAATTTAACTTAAATTTGATATAAACTGGACCAGAAAACTAATAAAAAAAATGACAGCAACAACAAGACAACATAAAAAAGAAAAGCCCCGAAACACTGATAACTCTAAGAGACTTAATGTAGTTGGAAATTATTGTCTACAGGATTCTATTTTTAAAAGTATAAACTATTAAGAAAGACTGGAATCTATTTTATTAATGATAACTTTATGAAGCTGTTAATGATTTTTCATGTTAGAAGTTGCCTTAGGGATCTTTAAGTTTTAATTTTAATTTAAAATATTAATTATTTTCTTATTTTGGGGGCCATTACCCCAAAGCCTTACTTTCTATCACCTCCAGTAAGTGCACAGTATTTTATGGGAAAGCTATCTTTTGTTAGGTATCTTTTTCATCTACCCTGAAAATTAGGCTTTTTCTGTCTCCTTTCCTCTCAAAATATCCAACTCATTTATTTAAAACCAGTGGCAATAGATACGAATTTTTCATAATTGTTAATCTGGGCTAGTGGGTCATACTAAGAAACCAAGGGCTTTAGCAATTGAGTTGTTGGTCTAGTTAGAGCCTGACTAGAATTGTTAACATAAATAAAACAAAAGCACTGAAGAGAGCCTTTTCTATAATAAAGGTATATTGTTTTTAGTGAATTTGGGTTTGTCCTTTTTCTTTTCTTGGTAAGAACTTTGAATTTTAAGGATTCTGAGGCAAAGATTTTCACTGAGATCTAAGTATAGGGAAATAACCCTGACTTTATGGTTAATTACATCTTAATCTTTCTTCTCTAGGTTATCATTAAAATAATTATTATTCCGATTTTTTTTACTATATGTTTTTTTCTACAACATAATACACATATAAGGAATAAAACCAAAATCTTAATCCCGCCTTTATATGGGGATAACCTCTTAACGTTTGGTGAATTTCCTTTCAGCTTCTTGTGTGCATACCTGCATTACCATGTGACTCATCATAAATTTCATAGCATGGAAGTTCTATGTTTTATATGTTTTACACTCACAGTGAGTTTTGTCTTTTGCTTTCCTAGTGTCCTTTAACTAAACTTCCTCTGTTTGTAAAATACACTGGCCTGTGTTCAGGAAGACTAACAATTGACATTACTCCCCATTAGAGGAGTTAGGAGGTGGACATGCTTCTTGGGAGCTGGTTAGCTGATAAAGACCACGCGAGTGTTCTGGGGAGCCAGCTCTTGCTGTGTTCTCTACGGTGGCAGCCCCCTCTAGAAAGCTCAGAACATGCTTTCTTAGAAACATGTGTTCCCTCTTCCTGTCTTCTTGTGACAAATCCCTTCAGTTTGTCAAAATTCTTCTGCCATTTCTCTCTTTGCTGCTATATTGTCCCAAACACTTAACAATCACTGTCTCTTCGCTGGAACACACAGAGGTTAAAAGAGCTTCAGGTTCTAAAGTGACCTTAACCAGCAATCAAAGAACAATTTTATTTATGCCCTATGAAAAGGATAGCTGGAGATATTTCTATCTATATATCCATCTATCTATGTATGTACTTTTTTGAGGCACAAAACACTTCTCCTAAATAGCTTCATTTTTTTAAATAAGGAATGATTTAAAAACAAATAGCATAATGAAATATTTAAATCCTCTTTGTAATAGTCTCTGTGTAATGTTTCATAGATGTGTACCCAAATAAAAACAAACAAAGGGACTTCCAGTGGTTAAGACTTTGCCTTCCAGTGCAGGGAGTACGGGTTTGATCCCCAGTCGGGGAGCTAAGATCCCACATGCCTCGCGGCCGAAAAAACAAAACATAAAACAGAAGCAATATTGTAACAAATTCAATAAAGACTTTAAGAAAATGGTCCACATCAAAAAACCTTAAAAAAAAAAACAACCCAAACCCCAAAACACTTAAAGGAAAATACTAAGATGTATATAAAGGTTAGATGAATGTAATGGCTTATAGTTTTGTGTGTGTGCATCTTTTTACCATTCTTTGCCCTTCTATATCTTCTTTCCCTTTCCTTCCCCCCTCTTTTCCTCTCTTTCCTAGAATAATCACGTTGATTTGCCATATCCCAGAAGTAGCAAGTAATGGTGCTACTGAAGGCGAACTTGAAAGACTTTACAATGTTTGTCATCACAGTGTTTTGGCATTGCTTTGGTCTGCACATTAGTGGTATATTGAGCCTCTAAATTGGCTAGGTTCCTTTGTTTAAAATGGTATTCATTTAGTGGATGTACACCATTACTTTATCAGACAACATGTCACCAAGCAGCTAATCAGACTATCCTGCTGATCTAGCTTAATGTTAGTCTGTTCATAGATGTCTTGGGGGAAGTTGTTGCTAACTCTAGACAAATTAAAGTGGGAATGATGCTTCTGATTATTTTTTTTCCTGAAGGAAACACTGCTTAATGTATATTACATATAGTTGTGTCACATTATTGAATAAATTAAGCTCTAAAATTAAATAGAGTTGAATAGGGATTATTATCACTGTCAAGCAAACATTTATATGGTACTTTGTATATGGCAAGAATTTGATCTAAATGTTTGACATATATTAACCTGTTTCTTCCTCTAATAATTCTATGAATGGATACAATAGAATCCCTGTTTAATAGATGAGGAAACCGAGGAGCAGAAATGTTAGAAAACTTATCCAAAGTCATGGAGCTCTTATAGAGAAGAGATGGCATGTCACACCAGGCAGTTTACTTCCAGAGGCTCTTCTCTTAATCCCAGTGCTATCCTACCTTATTATATTATCAGTAAATATTTGATCATATTTTAAAAAATATACAGAGTATTATGCTATGCATAAGGAATGTATAAATAAGGTATTAGTTGTTTCTGTCCTTAGAGTTTTCAACCTAGTCAGAAAGACAGGGTAAACAATATAAAACTGTAAACAATACCAGGCAGTAGAAGCTGTGATAAAGGAATCATTCAGGTGAGTTCTCTAGGATTTTGAAGATGGCCAGGTCACCAAAGGCAGGGGAAATTTGGAAAGACTATATATCTGGACTTCTGAGAGGTTTGGACCAAAGATCAAGATACTTTTTATGCTCTATAAAGTTATCCAAAATATGAATAGCTTAAAAATGTCTCTGAAACTCACTAAGACAGATGGTCTGAAATAATTTGAATCATCTGTGGGTGGAGTGAGCACATGATTAAACCCCAGCAGGTAAGTGAGAATTTCTAACATGAAACAAAGGAACTTAAAACACCATTATTGTGCCATTAATATAGAATTAGAGTGATCAGATAATTCAGAAGATGCTTGTCTTGATGCCTTTAAAAGTGGGACATGCAATGCCTTGGGCTGCAAACAGTTAGTCCAGTGTGTCACAGAAGCTTGGGGTGACAAAACCCTTTAACAGCCCTGAAAAATGAACCACTGCCCAGGAGAACAGCAATCTAGAAACTGACTTGATTTTATACTTCTTTTTGTTTAAAGCAACCAACATTTCAGTGATCTCCAGTACTCCAGGGTTATATTTATCTATTCTTACTATGATGCAGTTGTTTCAGAAGAAATAATAAATAGGTAGTTAAATAACAAGACCAATGGCACCTCAGGATAAATAAGAATATAGGAAATTTTAAATTGTTAGAAATTCTCTATACCTATTCCTGCCATCTCTTTTAAGTTAACAATAAGATTATTTTATTTTTGTTCCTTTTACCTCACATGCTATTAGACTGTACTATAGTTTGCCTCCCCATTTTAGCTAATTATAATTTATTCTACACATTTCATATTTTCAGTGAACATTATGTATCAGTTTCTTAACATTAATATCTTCTGTAGAATTTGTTTAATTTACATATAGTTTAAATATATATTGTCTTTTGTAGAATTTGTTTAACTTACATATAGATTAAATATATCTCATTTGATCCTCATAATCTGGTATTATTAGTTTCTCTCCAGTATTTCTACCATCCATCCAGTTATTCAAAGTTAGAAACTGGAAGTCATCTTGATTCTTTCCTCTCCCTTCACACTTCATATTTAATCAACATGTGTTCTTGATTATATCTCTTAAATATCTTATAGTGTATACATTTCATAAAGGCTAATTATTTCTATGGACCCAGAGGTTTATATGGTCCTGCTGAGTCTAGAACCTGGGTCTTCCGTTTCCTGGTTCAGCATCTCTCTGATCTGCTATGATGCTTTTAGAGAAAGGAACTTTGTTTTAATTCTGTCTCAATATGTAACTATGTAATAAAATTTTATAAACACAAGCTCCTTGCAAACATTAGAAAAAAGGCACAGAAATACCAACTAGTATTAGTGTATATAAAAGACTATTAAAATTACCTATGACACCAAGCTCTGAATTTATTACTCTTATGCTTTACTGAAGAACTTCTTACTGACTATTCACCATGCTTCCCTCTTTTTCCTCCTGTCTCAGAAGAAACCTTGGCCTTCCTTCGGCTCAGGTTAATCTCTCTACCTGTGCACTACGGACCTTAACTGCTTTGCCTCCTCAGGAGTCTTGCTTCAGAAATAATACCCCCTCTTTCCAGTGTGTAACATCCCCCCACCCCATTTGCTCTTCCCCTTCAACCTATAAATATCCTTAGGTGTCTTCCAACTTAAGAAATAGAGCAAAACAAATAAAACCAACAAAAACCCTAAACTAAGAAAATATCCTTCCCTCCCCCCACCCCTTTCTAATCATCCTTAACTTTCTCATCTTTAGTCGAGCTACTTCCAGAGCAGACCATTGCATGGGCTCTCTTCACTGCCTGAGCACCATGCACTCCTCAACCCACAGTAGCTTCTGCCCTACCATCATAATGATTACCATCACCTTTGTTTTGACAAAGCAAATGAATACTTTTCCGTGACTTAGCTTGCCTTTTATAGGATTTGACACAGTGGACCATTCATTTATTTAACAGTTATTCAATTCTTTCTATAGGCCAGGCATTATTCTAAGTGCAAAGGAGACACAATTGTGGGGAAAAAATAAATAGATTTCAGTAACACTGTGTTTTCCTGGTTTTTCTTTCTACTTCCTTCGTCATTTTTACCATTCCCTCTGTGGGCTTCTCTTCTGTTTACCCCAATGTTGCTATAACACATAATAACCATTGGCTAAACATTATACACTCTTCCTGGTGACTTTATTCACATGACTAAACATTTACAGGTATAGTGAACAGAAGGATGCTCTACCCCAGTCTCCTTTCAGGAAGGACTGAAGACCCAGCTGAGGTGAGTGCAGTCAACACACAGCCTCCAAATGCCAGTTCTACAGGGTCAGCCTGAGCTGAACTGCCTTGCCCAAGGTCATGCCTTTTTTTATAGGACCGGATCCAATGGCTGAGCAAGGGGGAGTGTGAAGATCTGGATGCTCTGGCCTAAGAGGGAAGTTGTACAAGGTGCATCTGGAAATGTTGGCACACAAGATAGCAGGGAAACGATCAAAGACTCTGAAGCCAAGCTGAAGAGACTTCCACTTGCCAAAAATGGGACAATTTGAGTAGCAATAAGAATAATAATGGCAATGGTTAAAACATATCAGACACATTAAAACTTCATTAATTCATAGAAATACTGAAGGAAATCCACAAAACCTCATTGGTTATCTTTGGAGAATACTGGAAACAAACTCATTATTCTAAAAAATGGTAAATGGGGGCATTTAACCTGCCTTTTCAGTATAAGCTAGACCTCTGTGTAACCAAGTGGTTGATGAAGGAAAATTTCTCCTTATAGATGTATTCCATCTAATAATGAATAGAATTAATGATTAATAAATGATAGAATTATAATACTGTTTTGCTCACCCTTTATGAAATAATGGATATAGGCAAATATTGTACAAAGAATCTACAGAACAAGCTCACTTATAAATATTACTGCAAAAAAATAAAATATTAGCAAATAGAATCCAACTATTAATTACAGAATCATGTTTGTTTTTAAGGGATTTATGCCAGACATGCAAGAATGGTTCTATATTAGGAAGTAGGTTAGTATTATTCATATTATTAGAAAATCATGATCATCTCCATAAGACACTCAAAAGGCATTTGACAAAATTAAATAGCTATTTTTTTAAAAAGCACTCAATACAAAAGGAATCAAGATACTTCATTAACTTAATAAAATACATGTATCTCAGCCCAAAGCCAACATCTAACTTAATGGGAAAATGCTGGGGATATTTCCTAAAGTCAGATCCAAGACAAGGATACTACCATCATACTACTATTCAACAATGACCTGGTATATTAGGCAAGAACAATTGTATAAGAGAAAGTGATTATGCAAGATTATAATAATATACTATGTTATATTATTGAATTGTATAAGAGAAAGATATAAAATTATATAAGAGACAGGTATACAAGTTGTAAAGGAGGATGCAGAGCTGTACTGTTTGCAGATGATTTGATTATATACCTCGAATACCCAGGAAACTTGGCTGAAAAATCACTATATACAATAGGATAGTTTAGGAAGATGCTTGATGTTAAATTAATATACTGAAAAAAAGGCTTCATGATACAAATATCCATTTAGAAGGTAAAACTGAAGAAAAGACTTATTAAAATAGTAACAAAAAGGTAAAATATTTAGGAATAAACAGTACAAAAAATGTAACAAAAAAGTAAAATATTGGAGACTCCTGGGAAGATGGCGGAAGAGTAAGACACGGAGATCACCTTCCTCCCCACAGATACACCAGAAATACATCTACACGTGGAACAACTCCTACAGAACACCTACTGAACGCTGGCAGAAGACCTCAGACCTCCCAAAAGGCAAGAAACTCCCCATGTACCTGGGTAGGGCAAAAGAAAAAATAAACGGAGACAAAAGAATAGGGACGGGACCTGCACCCGTGGGAGGGAGTTGTGAAGGAGGAAACGTTTCCACACACTAGGAAGCCCCTTCGTGGGTGAAGAGTGCGGGTGGCAGAGGGGGAAAGCTTCGGAGCTGCGGGGGAGAGCGCAGCCACAAGGTTGCGGAGGTCAAAGTGGAGAGATTCCCGCACAGAGGATCGGTGCTGACCGGCACTCACCAGCCCGAGAGGCTTGTCTGCTCACCCGCCGGGGCGGGCAGGGCTGGGAGTTGAGGCTCGGGCTTTGATCGGAATGCCGGGAGAGGACTGGGGTTGGCAGCATGAACACAGCCTGCAGGGGGTTAGTGCGCCACGGCTAGCCGGGAGGGAGTCCGGGGAAAAGTCTGGACCTGCCGAAGAGGCAAGAGACTTTTTCTTCCCTCTTTGTTTCCTGGTGCGCGAGGAGAGGGGATTAAGAGTGCTGCTTAAAGGACCTCCAGAGACGGGTGCGAGCTGTGGCTAAAAGTGTGGACCCCAGAGACAGGCATGAGACGCTAAGGCTGCTGCTGCCGCCAGCAAGAAGCCTGTGTGCGAGCACTGGTCACTATCCACATCCCCTTCCAGGGAGCCTGCACAGCCCGCCACTGCCAGGGTCCCAGGATCCAGGGACAACTTCCCAGGAGAACGCATGGTGCACCTCAGGCTGGTGCAACGTCATGCCAGCCTCTGCCACTGCATGCTCGCCCCGCACTACGTGCCCATCCCTCCCCTCGGCCTGAGTGAGGCAGAGCCCCCGAATCAGCGGCTCCTTTAACCCTGTCCTCTGTGAGCGAAGAACAGACGCCCTCCAGCGACCTACATGCAGAGGCGGGGCCAAATCCAAAGCTGAGCTCCTGGGAGCTGTGAGAACAAAGAAGAGAAAGGGAAATCCCACCCAGCAGCCTCAGGAACAGCGGATTAAAGCTCCACAATCAACTTGATGTACCTGCATCTGTGGAATACATGAATAGACAACGAATCATCCCAAATTGAGGAGGTGGACTTTGAGAGCAAGATTTATGATTTTTTCCCCTTTTCCTCTTTTTGTGAGTGTGTATGTGTATACTTCTGTGTGAGATTTTGTCTGTATAGCTTTGCTTTCACCATTTCTCTTAAGGTTCTATCTGGGTTTTTTTTTTTCACTTTTTAAAAGAATTTTTTTCTTAATAATTATTTTTTATTTTAATAACTTTATTTTATTTTACCCTCTTTTTTTTTCATTCTTTCTACTTTTTCTCCCTTTTATTCTGAGCCGTGTGGATGAAAGGCTCTTGGTGCTCCAGCCAGGATTCAGTGCTGTGCCTCTGAGGTGGGAGAGCCAACTTCAGGACACTGGTCCACAAGACACCTCGCAGCTCCACATAATATCAAACAGCGAAAATCTCCCAGAGATCTCCATCTCAACGCCAGCTCCCAGCTTCACTCAACGACCAGCAAGCTACAGTGCTGGACATCCTATGCCAAACAACTAGCAAGACAGGAACACACCCCACCCGTTAGCAGAGAGGCTGCCTAAAATCATAATAAGTCTGCAGACACCCCAAAACACACCACCAGACGTGGACCTGCCCACCAGAGAGACAAGATCCAGCCTCATCCACCAGAACACAGGCACTAGTCCCCTCCACCAGGAAGCCTACACAACCCACTGAACCAAACGTAGCCACTGGAGACAGACACCAAAAACAACGGGAACTATGAACCTGCAGCCTGCAAAAAGGAGACCCCAAACACAGTAAGATAAGCAAAATGAGAAGACAGAAAAACACACAGCAGATGAAGGAGCAAGATGAAAACCCACCAGACCTAACGAAAAGGAAACAGGCAGTCTACTTGAAAAAGAATTCAGAATAATGATAGTAAAGATGATCCAAAATCTTGGAAATAGAATAGACAAAATGCAAGAAACATGTAACAAGGACCTAGAAGAACTAAAGCTGAAACAAGCAACGATGAACAACACAATAAATGAAATTAAAAATAGTCTAGATGGGATCAATAGCAGAATAACTGAGGCAGAAGAACGGATAAGTGACCTGGAAGATAAAATAGTGGAAATAACTACTGCAGAGCAGAATAAAGAAAAAAGAATGAAAAGAATGGAGGACAGTCTCAGAGACTTCTGGGACAACATTAAACGCACCAACATTCGAATTATAGGGGTTCAAGAAGAAGAGAAAAAGAAAGGGACTGAGAAAATATTTGAAGAGATTATAGTTGAAAACTTCCCTAATATGGGAAAGGAAATAGTTAATCAAGTCCAGGAAGCACAGAGAGTCCCATACAGGATAAATCCAAGGAGAAATACGCCAAGACACATATAAATCAAGCTGTCAAAAATTAAATACAAAGAGAGCATATTAAAAGCAGCAAGGGAAAAACAACAAATAACACACAAGGAAATCCCCATAAGGTTAACAGCTGATCTTTCAGCAGAAACTCTGCAAGCCAGAAGGGACTGGCAGGACATATTTAAAGTGATGAAGGAGAAAAACTTGCAACCAAGATTACTCTACCCAGCAAGGATCTCATTCAGATTTGATGTAGAAATTAAAACCTTTACAGACAAGCAAAAGCTGAGAGAGTTCAGCACCACCAAACCAGCTTTACAATAACTGCTAAAGGAACTTCTCTAGGCAAGAAACACAAGAGAAGGAAAAGACCTACAACAACGAACCCAAAACAATTTAGAAACTGGGAATAGGAAGATACATATCGATAATTACCTTGAATGTAAATGGACTAAATGCTCCCACCAAAAGACACAGACTGGCTGAACGGATACAAAAACAAGACTCATATATATGCTGTCTCCAATAGACCCACTTCAGACCTAGAGACACATACAGACTGAAAGTAAGGGGATGGAAAAAGATATTCCATGCAAAGGGAAACCAAAGGAAAGCTGGAGTAGCAATTCTCTTATCTGAGAAAACAGACTTTAATAAAGACTATTAGAAGAGACAAAGAAGGACACTACATAATGATCAAGGAATTGATCTAAGAAGAAGATATAACAATTGTAAATATTTATGCACCCAACATAAGAGCACCCCAATACATAAGGCAAATACTAACAGCCATAAAAGGGGAAATCCACAGTCACACATTCATAGTAGGGGACTTTAACACCCCACTTTCACCAATGGACAGATCACCCAAAATGAAAATAAATAGGGAAACACAAGCTTTAAATGATACATTAAACAAGATGGACTTAATTGATATTTATTGGACATTCCATATAAAAACAACAGAATACACATTTTTCTCAAGTGCTCATGGAACATTCTCCAAGATAGATCATATCTGGGGTCACAAATCAAGCCTTGGTAAATTTAAGAAAATTGAAATTGTATCAAGTATCTTTTCCGACCACAACGCTATGAGACTAGATGTCAATTACAGGAAAAGATCTATAAAAAATACAAACACATGAAGGCTAAACAATACACTACTTAATAACGAAGTGATTACAGAAGAAATCAAAGAGGAAATCAAAAAATACCTAGAAACAAATGAAAATGGAGACACAACAATCCAAAATCTATGGGATGCAGCAAAAGCAGTTCTAAGAGGGAAGTTTATAGCAATAAAATCCTACCTTAAGAAACAGGAAATATCTCAAGTAAACAGCCTAAACTTGCACCTAAAGCAATTAGAGAAAGAAGAACAAAAGAACCCCAAAGTTAGCAGAAGGAAAGAAGTCATAAAGATCAGGTCACAAATAAATGAAAAAGAAATAAAGGAAATGATAGCAAAGATGAATAAAACTAAAAGCTGGTTCTTTGAGATGATAAACAAAATAGATAAACCATTAGCCAGACTCATCAAGAAAAAAAGGGAGAAGACTCAAATCAATAGAATTAGAAATGAAAAAGGAGAAGTAACAACTGACACTGCAGAAATACAAAAGATCATGAGAGATGACTACAAGCAACTCTATGCCAATAAAATGGACAACCTGGAAGAAATGGACAAATTCTTAGAAATGCACAACCTGCCAGACTGAATCAGGAAGAAATAGAAAATATGAACAGACCAATCACAAGCACTGAAATTGAAACTGTGATTAAAAATCTTGCAACAAACAAAAGCCCAGGACCAGATGGCTTCACAGGCGAATTCTATCAAACATTTAGAGAAGAGCTAACACCTATCCTTCTCAAACTCTTCCAAAATATAGCAGAGGGAGGAACACTCCAAAACTCATTCTATGAGGCCACCATCACCCTGATACCAAAACCAGACAAGGATGTCACAAACAAAGAAACCTGCAGGCCAATATCACCGATGAACACAGATGCAGAAATCCTCAACAAAATACTAGCAAACAGAATCCAATAGCACATTAAAAGGATCATACACCATGATTAAGTGGGGTTTATTCCAGGAATGCAAGGATTCTTCAATATACACAAATCAATCAATGTGATACACCATATTCACAAATTGAAGGAGAAAAACCATATGATCATCTCAATAGATGCAGAGAAACCTTTTGACAAAATTCAACATCCATTTATGATAAAAACCCTGCAGAAAGTAGGCATAGAGGGAACTTTCCTCAACATAATAAAGGCCATCTACGACAAACCCACAGCCAACATCGTCCTCAATGGTGAAAAACTGAAAGCATTTCCACTAAGATCAGGAACAGCACAAGGTTGCCCACTGTCACCACTCTTATTCAACATAGTTTTGGAAGTTTTAGCCACAGAAATTAGAGAAGAAAAGGAAATAAAAGAGATCCAAATCAGAAAAGAAGAAGTAAAGCTGTCACTGTTTGCAGATGACATGATACTATACATAGAGAATCCTAAAGATGCTACCAGAAAACTACTAGAGCTAATTAATGTATTTGGTAAAGTAGCAGGATACAAAATTAATGCATGGAAATCTCTGGCATTCCTATACACTAATGATGAAAAATCTGAAAGTGAAATCAAGAAAACACTCCCATTTACCATTGCAACAAAAAGAATAAAATACCTAGGAATAAACCTACCTCAGGAGACAAAAGACCTGTATGCAGAAAATTATAAGACACTGATGAAAGAAATTAAATGTGATACAAATAGATGGAAAGATATACCATGTTCTTGGATTGGAAGAATCAACACTGTGAAAATGACTCTACTACCCAAAGCAATCTCCAGATTCAATGCAATCCCTATCAAACTACCACTGGCATTTTTCACAGAAGTAGAACAAAAAATTTCACAATTTGTATGGAAACACAAAAGACCCCGAATAGCCAAAGCAATATGGAGAATGAAAAATGGAGCTGGAGGAATCAGGCTCCCTGACTTCAGACTATACTACAAAGCTACAGTAATCAACACAGTATGGTACTGGCACAAAAACAGAAATAGAGATCAATGGAACAGGATAGAAAGCCCAGAGATAAACCCACACACATATGGTCCCCTTTGATAAAGGAGGCAGGAATGTACAGTGGAGAAAGGACAGCCTCATCAATAAGTGGTGCTGGGAAAACTGGACAGGTACAAGTAAAAGTATGAGATTAGATCACTCCCTAGCACCATACACAAAAATAAGCTCAAAATGGATTAAAGACGTAAATGTAAGGCCAGAAACTATCCAACTCTTAGAGGAAAACATAGGCAGAACACCCGATGACATAAATCACAGCAAGATCCTTATTGACCCACCTCCTAGAGAAATGGAAATAAAAACAAAAATAAACAAATGGGATCTAATGAAACTTCAAAGCTTTTGCACAGCAAAGGAAACCATAAAAAAGACCAAAAGACAACCCTCAGAATGGGAGAAAATATTTGCAAATGAAGCAACTGACAAAGGATTAACCTCTAAAAATTTACAAGCAGCACATGCAGCTCAATAACAAAAAAACAAACAACCCAATCCAAAAATGGGCAGAAGACCCAAATAGACATTTCTCCAAAGAAGGTATACAGACTGCCAACAAACACATGAAAGAATGCTCAACGTCATTAATCATTAGAGAAATGCAAGTCAAAACTACAATGAGATATCATCTCACACCAGTCAGAATGGCCATCATCAAAAAATCTAGAAACAATAACTGCTGGAGAGGGTGTGGAGAAAAGGGAACCCTCTTGCACTGCTGGTGGGAATGTGAATTGGTACAGCCACTATGGAGAACAGTATGGAGGTTCCTTAAAAAACTATAAATAGAACTACCATATGACCCAGCAATCCCACTATTGGGCATATACCCTGAGAAAACCATAATTCAAAAAGAGTCATGTACCCAAATGTTCATTGCAGCTCTATTTATAATAGCCAGGACATGGAAGCAACCTAAGTGTCCATCATCAGATGAATGGATAAAGAAGATGTGGCACATATATACAATGGAATATTACTCAGCCATAAAAAGAAACGAAATGGAGCTATTTGTAATGAGGTGGATAGACCTAGAGTCTGTCATACAGAGTGAAGTAAGTCAGAAAGAGAAAGACAAATACCGTATGCTAACACATATATATGGAATTTAAGAAAAAAAAATGTCATGAAGAACGTAGGGGTAAGACAGGAATAAAGACACAGACCTACTAGAGAATGGACTTGAGGATATGGGGAGGGGGAAGGGTAAGCTATGACAAAATGAGAGAGTGGCATGGATATATATACACTACCAAATGTAAAATAGATAGCGAGTGGGAAGTAGCCGCATAGCACAGGGAGATCACCTCTGTGCTTTGTGACCACCTGGATGGGTGAGATAGGGAGGGAGGGAGATGCAAGGGGGAGGATATATGGGAACATATGTATATGTATAACTGATTCACTTTGTTATAAAGCAGAAACTAACACACCATTGTAAAGCAATTACACTGCAATAAAGATGTAAAAAAAAAAGGTAATATATTTAGGGATAAACAGTACAAAAAATGTAAGAGAGCCATATGAGGAAACAGTCCTGATATACACAAAAGTACACTTGAAACAAATGTGAAGATAAGTCATGTACTTAGGGAAGCTCAACAACACATATGTTAGTTTGTAAATTTAACAACATCCTCACCCCCTAAAAAAATACCACAAGGTTTTGTTTTCCTTACCCCTCCCCCCTAACTAAACAAGCTCATTCTAGTCATTTGGGAATTTATTGCAAAGGTCGCCAGAGGAAGTTCAATGATGGGGAGACTACAACTATCAGATACTGAAACAAGCTATAAACTTTAAGAGTTGTATCATTCTGGCATATGAAGGAGATTCAAGTTACCTATGGGAATTTAGTCTATGATAAAAGTGGCTTCTCAAATCGGTGGGGCAGAAATGGAAGACAATAAGTGATCGTGAGATTATATAGTAGCAATGTGGAGAAACACAAAGTTGTATACTTTACCCTGTTCATCAGAATAAAAGACCAAATGGATCAAGTATTTAAATGTAAAAAAAATCAAACATTCTAGGAAAAAACACAAGCAAATTCCTTTATAAATCTGAAGTGTAAACGACCTTCTAAATATTACAATCAATGATATTAGAAGCTAATACTTCCATAGCATGTACAATGTGCAAGCCACTGTTCTGAGACTTTTACATATATTTACTCATTTAATCTTATAACAACCATTTGAAGTAGGTACTCTTCTTATTTCCACGTGAACATAAAGATAGGACAAAGCAGAACAGCATTATATGTTCCCTGAGACAGATACAACATACTTTAGAGATTCAAAAGAGGAAGAGCTATCAGACTGGGGAAATAAAAATGATCTAATGCAAACAGCAGAATCTGAGGTAGGTCCAGAAAGATGTAAGGTGATCAGTAAAAGGGTGAAAATATGGTATAAATCCTAATTCAGTCAACATGGGGTATCCCAGGAATAACTGCTGGTTCAAGATGGAGGCATAGGAAGATCCCGAACTCACCTCCTCCCCAGACACACTGAGTCTACAGTTACGTACAGAACAATTTCCTCTTAAAAAAAAAAACTAAAGGCTGGCTAAGTGATGACTACACATAGAGCAAAAGAGAAGAAAAGCACATCGAAGTGGGTAGAAGAGGCTGGGACACAACCTTGCCATAAACCCAACACCTAGTGTGGTGCCCCACAACTGGGAGGGATCTCAAAACTCAAGAGCTTCTCCTTGAGGAGTAAAGCATTCAAACCCCTCATCAGGCATCTCAACTTCTAAGACATACACTTGAAAGATGAGCCCCCAAGACATCTAACTCTGAAAACCAACAGGGCTTGCATCCGAAGACCCACAAGACTGTAGTGATCTGAGAAATGTCTCTTAAAGGGCTCACAGACTCAGGCTTACCTTCCCCAGGGCTCGGCTCAGAAGCAGCCAATAGCACCCAGACTTGAAGTAGACACTCTCCTGCTTATATTAAGGTATCAGCCTGAGAGGCAGGCATCTCATTTAACACACACATCTAGGAGCCTGCTGGAACACTCTCCAGGGACAGAGACTTGTGGGTACCATCTTGGTACTCTCCCTTTGCCTTTCTCCAGAGCACCAGTATCTCCTGGAAGAGAAATTTTACACTTGTCTGGTGCCCCAATTTTTGTGGCTGCCACCTAGGGGACACTTCTTGATTGCTTGGCTCTGGAGGCCAGGGGAGCTGGTTGTCCTGGTCCCATGAGACTGTAATAATGAGAGTCACCCAGAAAGGAGTGTATACCCGTCTGATACCCCAATTTTGTGACTGCTGCCAGGGGACACTTCTACTTCACCTGGCTCTGGTGGCCAGTGGGGCTTTCAACTGTGGGACCTACAGGACTGTAACCAAAGGAGAAAGAGTTCTTAAACAGCTAACACCCCCAGGACATAGCAAGAGGCAACACACCTAAGAGCTTAGGTTTTCTGTGAAGGAGGCCTATTAGCTAATCATGACTGTGGCCTGAGGGGCGGGCTTCTAATTACACTTGTATCTTGAGGCCCACTGTAGTACTTTCCAGAGACCTCAGAAGGTAGATCTATCTTCGTGTTCATCCTCTGCCATGCTCTTGAGCACCAGTATCTCTTGGAGGGGAGCTTTTCATGTGTCTGGTGCCTTGGCTTTTATGTCTGGTGCCCTAGTTTTTGCACTGCTGCCCAAGGGACACCCTTTGATTGCCTGGCTCTGGTGGCTGAAGAGGCTTACATTCCTGGGTCCCTTTGGACTATGGCAGTCAGACAGACAGACAATTCTTGGCTGGCTATCACCACCAGGGCACTGCACAGACAGCTGGCTAAGGTATAGTCCTCAGTCTGTGAAGGAGGCTTCTTTGCGTATCTTGGAGATTCATCTTGAGGGGCAGGCTTCAGATTTGGCCCATATTTAGTGGCCTACAGAGCTGCTCTCAAGGAGTGAGGGCTATGGACATCATGTTGGTGCTCCCAAGAGCAGTACCATCTTGGCGCTCCCTTTACGTTTCTCCAGCTCATGGTATCACCCAGAAAAGAGCTTCTACATTTGTTTGAAGACCTGATTACTATGACTACTGCCCAATGGACACCTCCAGATTGCCTGGCTCTGGTGGCCAGTAGGACTTACAAAACCTGCAGTCCTACAGGTCTGTATATATTTGCATACCATTAAAATCTGATGTCGAGATTCAAGATGGCAGAGGAGTAGGTGGATGTGGAGTTCATCTCTCTCCACGGATGCATCAGGAATATATCTACAGATGCAACAATTCTCACAGAACACCGGCTGAAAACTAGCAGAAGACCTTGGACACCAGAAAGGACTATAAAGATCCCTGCATAACTGGGTAGGATGGAAAAAAGAAGGGAGAAGGAGGAGGAGAGGAAGCAGGATGGGACCTGCACCCCGGGGTGGGGGAGCTGAAGCAGAGGAGAGATTCCCGAATTTGGGGACACCCCCCCCTCTGACAGGGAAATCGACTGGGACAGAAGGGAAGCATTTGAAGCTGTCGGAAGAGGGTGAAGCGGCCAATCTGTGGCAGATGGGACAGAGTGAGAAATACACAGATGGTCCATACCTCAGCCCTAGGTGTCCTGGACTGGGATGTGTGTTCACAGGTGGGCAAGGGGGCTCGGAGCTGGTGCATGGAGATGGTAGAACAGGCTGAGAGCAAGAACTGCTGTTGGCTGTGGGGAGATGGACTGAGGGGATGGGAGGGAAGAAATCCGCAGCAGGGAATGCCTATGAAGGAAGACTGAACTGCCATGGAAGCAGGGTGCTACTGCTGAGTCACACACAGGGGGAGGAGCCACTATTGTAACCTCTCCTTCCCTGCACACTGGTGCCTGCCAATGACAGTAAAAGAAGCCCGCTCAGGGCTGGATTTTGCGCGCTGGCTGCCAAGCAATGAAAAAAGCCCCCTCAGGGCTGGCCCTCGTGCGCCTGCTGCCAGGTGCCAGAAAAGGCCCTCACTAGGGTCATATCTCTTGTGTCCATGGCCACTGGTTTCCCTGCGCATTTGGCACCACTGGGGCTCCCGAGATTCAAGCAGTCATACCATCTCTGCGCTTGGTCCTCACAGGGGCAGACCCAAGAGCTCGAAGGCAGCCTCAGGACAAGACTCCTATGGGTGGACCACATGCAGAGGTGGGGATAAAACCAAAGCTGAACCCCAGGGATGGGGTGACTAAGGAAGATCGAAAATCTTTCCATCAGCTGTACAAGCTGCAGATTAAATCCCTGCAATCACCTGGGTAGACCCTGCGTCTATGGAATATCTGAGTAGATAATGAGTGTTCCCACAAATGAAAACGGTCTAGCTCTGGCAGCTGAGGATGTTGAGGGCAAGCACACACAGGAATTGGGCCCAATCAGAGTCTGAGTGGTCTCCAAATGGCTCACAGCAGGTCCAGAGACCAGCCCAGAGGCAGAGGAGAGCCTCTTGGGAAGGAGGTGAGCTGTGGCTCACAGTGTGTGCAAGGACACTGACAGCTGAGATGCCAGGAAAACACTATTAGTACTATTATTTTTATCATGTTTTGATTCATTCTGTTGTTGGTTCTGGCTGGTGGTTTTTTTTGTTTGTTTGTTTTCTTTTTCTTTCTTGTTTGTTGTTTTAATTTTTTTTAATTTAGTCTTTTGGGATCTGCATGTTTTATAACATATTTTTATTTTAATTTTTTTATATATTTTTGCTTTTCTGTTGTTTTATGTTCTTTCCCCTTTTTTCTTCTTCTTTTTCTTTAATATATTTTTATTTAAAAAAATGTCCATTTCTACTTTGCGTTTCTGTTGTCCTGTGTTTGTCCCATTTTATTTTATTATTTTTTAAATCATTTTTACCAGTTTGTTCTGTTTCCTTGCTTTATTCTTCAGTTGGCGCACTGTGTTGGTTTTGTTTGTAGGTTATATATTTTTGTTAGTTTTAATCCTAATTGTCTGATTTCGTTTTTGACTTCTATTTGTCTGGTTGATCTCTTGCTTTTTGTTTTATTTGGCTCTATTTTTTTTTTTTTTTTTTTTTTTTTTTTTTTT